>NC_092531.1:16224807-16525769 GCF_037038585.1 Patagioenas fasciata | reverse complement strand
ATATTTACTAATAAACTGTTGCATAACTCTCTCATTTCAATCCAAAAACCAATCAAATTATCAAAGTTAACTGCTATTACACCACAAATTATTATGTTGTCCTGAGGTTCTTTTAGTTGTGTTTTTTTGTTGTTTGTTTATTTTTAAAAATATTTTCTTTTTACACAAAATTAATCAATGGAAACATCTACATCACAATAACCTCGCTAAATTACAATTCTTCATAGTGTTGTCAAATAAAATGTACACTAACCTATCAAATTTTAAATAAATAAGTAACAAAGCTTTAGCAGCTTCCCACATATCATCATCTTGCTCTATGAAAATCAAGGAGAGCCATTCACAGTGATGTACAACTGGGTGAGACTGTGGCAGAGACTTCAGATGACTCCTCCAGAAGATCAATAGCTGAGACATGGAACTCTGAAAGTCTCCTGAAAAAAAGAAGTAACTATGAATTTTGCTATACATTTTTAGTTACTAAACTACATACACTTTTTATTTTTTAAATGAACAACGCATGAGAGTTCATGAATGCATTCATCCTTCTTAAGCTCAACTGACTTACAAACCATCAAATTTTACACATTAGTTTTTGCTTCTTGGTACCAAAGAAATCAATAAATATTTTGCAGAAAACCATAAGCAGTTATCTAACCTTAAATTCAATGTGAATGGCTACTCTATTAAACCCTAAACATACCGGTGTTCACGTGCCAATGTTAACAACTGTAAGTAACCTGCAGAAAACTAATTTACTTATTAGGCATAGAAGTCTCCCGCAAGACAGATAAAACTTGTCCTTGGACACAATTTATTCATCTAACAGCATTCTTCATTTTCTTGGAGTTCAAGGAAGAGTAGTCAGAGGGGACCTAAAAAGTTCTGGGTACAACAGGGTGAATCCTCTTGACTAACAAACAAGTTTACACTTCAAAAATTGCACAGGAAACCTAAAAAAATATGACTATGCCTACACAGCTGGGATTTATACTTTCCTTTAGCTCCCCAATTAGGCAGATTCATCAGTATGTCGCAAACTAAGGCACGGTAATTGTAATCAAGTCAATGCCACAGATGTAATGATCCAATACAAGCACTTTGCTGAGATTTCATCTCAGGTAGTTCTTCCCATGTGAAATAATACTACAGTTGCAATGTTTGACAGCACTGAAGCTAAACCCACCTCAGGATGATTCACTGTAGAAATCAACTGCAGTGATCTATAGTTGATGGAAATAAGCTGTCATTTCTACAGTAAAACAAAGTATGAGGCTTGTAATATAGCCTTATTTTTTATAAAATAAATTCTTCATTAATTATGTACATTTTCATACACAAAGGCTTGGGATAAAGGTACCTTCATGAGAGATGGTATAAAATCCTTGCTGGAAGGTTTAATGTAAGCAGAGCTTTTCCTGCAAATCTTAGTTTTCCCCTTCCCTCTGAACACTGTACTCCTGGATGGCAAAAGCACTTCAAAATTTATCTCATTTTAGCACAGCAGATTACTCATAAAAATAACTTCCTAGTCATATGACAGGGTGACTCCCTGAAGTCAAGAAACTTACCTCTTCAATTCTAATGCCATACTATATAAAGGTTCTTCACCTCTGAATGTAATACCAGTTTTTTATTTAACGCAGCATACATTCAACATTTAGAAAACAGAAAAAAATAGTGACATATGTCTTAACCCAAAGATCGTAAGAACTCTAATACTGCTAGAAGTACACTATGGCTTGAAGAACACAGTTGCATCATTAGTATAAAGTGATTACCACTTGCGAAAACAAATTCTTACAACATGGGAATCAATTTTTACTTACAAACCCATCATTATGTCATTTCCTTAATATTTGAATTTAAGATTTGCTTCTCCTCTTAGCAATTAATAGGAACAGCAGATTATCTTTGTTAGTAATAGTTACTATTCAGACTGAGATTCTTCCCTATAAATCAAAGCTATCTGGAAGTTACTCTGAAAATTGAAATGAATCAAAGTTAAGCCACTATAATTCATGTTAATAAAAAAAAAGATAAGATCAACCAACTTCCCAGAAGGGAAGTTAGCATATTAAAGCATTTTGGTGCTTGTTTTAATCACTTAATTTAATGTCACTAAAATAGAAACACCATTCCTTTCAACTTGAAATCCCTCTTGACAGTATTTGAATCTAATTAAAGAACTCATTTTTGTGTCACAAATCTGGAAAAGAAAGGATAATTTTTTTCTTTGAGATAGATTTTCCACAGAGGCATCTGAATAGATTTAACCTACATTTTTTCTATTCGCTTGTCTGCAGACAATCTCAGTCTCTATTCTTTTTCAGAAGATAGGCCATAAGTAAAATATTCTCTACAAGTACTTAAACTCTAAGAACGGAACTGGCATCACATATGTAACATCTTCCAAAATCTGGAAAAAGCGTCAGAAGCCGTATCACAGAAGTCCGTAGTCCTTTTGCACAGTCAGATTAATTAAAAATTGATCTTAGACTTCCTACACTATGTAAAAATATAAGAAGTAAAATATTTACATCTAGAACTTGTATTAAAATGCCTCAATATATTTAAAATGCTGGAAAACTTCATCCTTGTTTAAAAGCTATAAATTATTTTTTAGTTTTTGCCACATCACTGACCGGCTGACAGTAAGGAACACCCATTCTCACTTGTATTTGATTAGAAACTACTTCAGAACTACCTTTCCATTTTTGCCATGGAGCCTGTAACTGCTGCTTCGATGAGAGAACTTGCACATCCACGTTCACACAGCTCAGCATCAGAAGATGCGCATTATATGCTTCTCAGAGGTAAAAAGGCAAGTGGAAAAACAGAATTTCAGGAGTTTCTCAGGCAAAAAGCCTCAACCCCGTACTTCATTATATCATAGGAGGCAACTACTAACTGGCTACCAGTTTGACACAGCAACACATGCTCTCCTCTCAGGAACGCAAGTTACACTGCATTCCCTCGCCATCCCACTGCCTGCCTGTGGCACAGGCCCAGCACAGGAGCCAGGTCTGCTCTTCTATTAATCTAATTCATCTCTTCAGTAAAACAAACATGCTCAAGCAAGCAGGTATGAAAAGTATGCCTAACACCTACTAATTCAAAGGACTAGACCTATAAGTCAGGGTGAAGAACACAACCACCAACCTCTGCCAACTCCCATAATTTTCCTGTCTTTCACTTTACACCTTAATTATTTTTTACCTTTTCTACAACTGCTGGTTTTCACCCCATTACATTATTTGTGCCTGGTACCTTCAACCAAAATAATGGTACTTGTAGGTCTGCCTCCACAGCCAAAAGAATGTTACCTGCTGTTCCTTTTAGCTCTCCACCCTGCATAAAGCAGATGCTGTGCTATAGGCTCTCTTCTTTTCCAACTGGAGAAGAGCCTGGTGTTCCCAAGCTGGCTCAACTATTTCAAATATTAACACATGTTCTTAACAGGAAAAGTTCTCAATCCCAAATGCAGCTGTGTCAAGCCCTCCATATTGCAGGGCTAAGAACAGGATAAAATGAAAGGAAACAACTAATTAGGCAGGACACAGCAACAGCAGTAGCAGGTTTTCTGGGTGGGTCTTTCCTCCCTCCCACCACCACTAATTCAGCTGAATTCTATTCACAGTATTATTGAAGTGTGACTACAAAATCTGAAAGCTTAATTAACAAACCTCAAAGAGACCATTACCTTTGATTTCAGCTTCCGTAGCAGAGTTCTGAAATTTGAATTCCAGTGCTTTAAGCACAACCAGACTTAAGGCTCTGAGAACAGTTTGGTCAGAACCACCTTGAGTATCTTCTTCAGGAAGAGCTTCGCAGCCTCCGAAGTAGCTGGTCTTTTCACCGAGCGGGATCTGGTTAAACCAAGTCAAATTCACAACTTGCAGAACAGCATTACTCAGTGTAAGCATATCCTCATATAAAGATGGGGTTTGTAAGAACAGTGATCCACTTTTAACACCTTCTCTAGACTTGTAAAGGACACACTTTTTAAGGAGCATAATGAGCTTCCTCTTGATTAAATAATGAATTGATGAGCTAATGAGGTTCAGGACATAGGAAACTTTCAAAAACAATACTCTTTGGCATCTGAGTGGTAGTTGTAATTCAATTCTGGAAGCCAAAAGTGCTTCAAGCAGATCTACAAAACTGATCAAACTCTTTGCAGCTTCAGAATAAGGTGAAGAATAGTGGTGACTGTCAAAACGATGGAACAGAATGGAATTATAAAATCCTTCAAGTACAGCATCAAGAGGAGCTAACAACTTCTGCAAAATACCTAGAGCAACGAGAAAAACGTTACAGTGTTGGAGTGTAATACTGTCAGCTAAATCATCAAATAAGCAGAAGACAGGCAATTGTGACTAGTCTCAGGTTTGAAGCATGTTAAAATCACTACATTTTTAACAGTACTTTGTCAGACTCTCTTTAAGTAAGAAACTAGGTGTTCTTTAGCCAAGCTGTTCTAGATGAGATCACTAGTAACATTCCTCCCCCTGGTGGGCACTGCTATATCGACACGCAGCGACAGTACCTGCTTTCGGGACAACTTTGTCAGTCAGTATGTCCTTGATAATAGTTGTAAGAGTCCACAGACATTCTGCTACCTGGGTATTTGGAGGGAATCCTGAAAGAGTCTTCAAACTGAAGTTGAGCCAGGTGACATTTAATGTGTTCTAAGAAAACAAGTTCAAAAACCAATTACGTATGCTTGACAATTGCTATGCAAGTTAAAAAGCAATACAATAATTAAAAATTGTACATTAAAAATATTCAAATGTAAGCATAGATAAACCACAGGTAGAAACAATACATCTGTCTAGCGCCTGTGAAGCGCATAGGTCTCTATTTACAAACATGAAGACGCATATGCATGAGATAGAAAATATCTGTATTTTCCAGAAAGGGAAAACCAAACCTCCTAATGTTTTACCCCAAAATCAGGTAATACCGTAGACAGACCACATCTGAATGCACAATTCCCAGACAACTTTGCAAGAAATATTACAGACCTACTTCTGAGAGAAATCTATACTCAAGAGATGCTGCTGTGGAGGCTACAATACATATTCACAAAATATATAGCAGGTAAAAAAAAAAAATCAAGTAATTGGATTATTCAAATAACAAAATACAGAAAAGCATTTGATCAACTTTCAATAGGTTACTACCTACTTTTATCTACTGCATCACCTAACAGATCTCAAGTAACCATAAAAATATTGATAGTCCATATTATTTTTTTAAATACCTGTACTGCAACCTTAAACAGAATAGGTAATCTAGACACATTTTGCCTTAAAATAGTTTCATAAAATTAAAGATGTTTATATATAAAGACATTTACTTCACATTACAAACTTCTGTTACACATCTGATCTCCTTTCTTTCTACACTCCATGCCACTCCTAACACACTTGAAATACTCTCTTGGGATATTTATTAAATACCTTTCCTATCCATCACTTCCAACCCAGAGTCCCTTAAGACACACTTTATGGGAGAACTATCATACAGTATTATCTTGTATAAACTTCAGATCATTGCCCATACTGGAGTTAAACACACTTCAACGAACCTGTGTGGCATTTTGAGGGGAGTGACAGTCTGTATGCTGAAAAGCAGATGTGTCTTTCAGAAAGCTGGAGCACAGTAGACATGCAGGAAAGGGGCAGTTCCGATGTCGCTCTGTGGGCCTCCTTATGAAAGGAGCCTCTTTAGAACTAATTTCAGATTTTACAGAACTCGGTGACTACTTTTGTGCCATATAAGCACTTTAAGAACTTGCCTCTAGAGTCAAATGGAACAACTTGAAGGCACATTTTCGCTAAGCCACTTTTTTAAGCTGGGAAGAGTTATGGTATACTCACCTCTTCCTTCAGCTGGAAATACACAAGAGACGCTAAACTTTTTGAAGCCATGTGAGATAACAGCTGATCGTAACTACCGAGCAGGCAAATCTGCAGACATGGAGAAAGAAAACATATCTAAGGCATGTTCCTTGTTCTTTTTTTTTTTCCCCTCCTTTCACAAAAATCTTTCACAAGTTTATAAAAGCTTACCAAATTTGAGTCAATTTTTGCCTCCTTCAGAAGAAGGACAAAGATTTCACAGTACTTCTGTCTTGTATTAAATTCAATTTCCTGGCACTCTGCTTTAACAACCACCATCTTGATCAAGGTTAACTGAAGAAGCATCACTTCTCTTGGAGAGAATGAGGAGTTCATGTTTGTGAAGCTATTTGATATATCCTCTGTTGTAGGGACAACTGCATCTGCCATATCAGCGTCCTGATGGCTCCTGATACCACCATTAGTAGATGGCAAATGCATCCAATTACATGATTCATCTCCTCCTGGTGACTGCTCAATGCATAGATTGAGTAAAGAGGCATAATAACGACTTTCCTTCGCTAGTGGAAGGCCTACCAGTACATCCTTATACATCTGCTGCAGAAGAGAGATCTTCATTATGAGAACAGTCAATATTCCAGAAAATGCAGTATGTCTTCATTGATTATTCATGGTCAATGCTAATCAGCTTCAAAGTTCTTTTTGTCCAGTAATAGAAACAGAAGCATCACTAGGAATTTCTCTTCTAAGTTACCTAGAAATAAATAATTTGCTATTACTGAGCAGATAACCAGAAAGATACAAAAGACATATTTTAACAGCTAATACTACCATTATTAAACTTACTTTGAAAATACAAATTCACTGTTTATCAACAGCAAGTGATAGCTGCACAAAGCTGTCCCACTGAGACATTCAAATAACAGAATTGCCACACCATGAAGAAGTTTACAGTTCCAGCACTATACTACTGACATCAACATTAATTTGCTAGAACTAACAAAGCCAAATATTATTATTACTAGAACTACTTCTGAAAGATGAGAGAACTTGGATCAAACAAAACTACAAAAACCTCATGTCCTTGGGCACAGTTTCCTCCAAAAGCAGGCACAAAGTTTCAACTTAAAGTTTTACCTGCACTGGCAATGTTTACTGTTCCACTAAGGCTGGATATCACAACACATCTCAAAAAAAAAAAAAAAACACCAAAAACCACAGAAACCAAAGGACAAGTCTTGTCTTCTGCTGCACAGAGGCTCAAGGTGAGCAGTATGAACATACAGGAGGGGAGAACTGGGCTCTTAATCTAGTGAGGAGGACCAAAGAATTCCTTTACGTCTACAAGTGCAGAACTTTCATTCTGCGCACCTACATCCTGAAACCCAAAACAGGTTTCCAGATAATGCAAAGGACCAAGAATGCCACAGGGCTGGTCTCAAGGGTCCAGTGACTGAGAAGTTTAAAATTAAAAAAACAAAACAAAAACCTAAAAAAAAAAAAAAAAAGGGGAAAACTTAGTAAGATCCTGTAAAAATGCTTAGCTATATTCAGGAAAGGTATCTAAAGCAAAAAAAAAAAAAAAAAAAACAACACCTTTATCACCATGTCAATGGAACATAGCTCTCAGTCACAACACCAGAACACTCAAAATAGCTTAAGAAAGAACTGTTAAGAACTCAAATCTCTCTTTAAAGTGTGAGCATCTAAGCACCCACATTTTACTAACCATTATGCAAATAGCTAGATATTTTATCTCCCCAGAAAACAAAATTATATACTCAAGAACATCAGGGTTTCTTTTTAGTCTATATTAAGACTGATGCTAGTCTGTAATATTTATCTTTTTAGGACAGTTTTAACATGTTCTCTGCGCAGAATGCTTTTAATAAGAAAAACAAAAAACAAACAAACAAACAACAACCCAAACTCATTACCTTTATCTACTGTGGAGTTAGGAGCAGAGTTTATGTTGTTAGTAAGAATTTCCTTTTTGCGTACTTTTTAGATCTCTGCTTCTAAGCCTGGTGTAATCAACCAGGTACACTTCCAGGTAGATTCCTGAAGCCAGCTGTCTGCAGTTGGCTTTTATTTAAATGTTACATTTCCCCTTTCTTATCAATGGGAAAAGACAGCTCAGCCTCCCAGCTGGTAAGAAATTCTAAAGATCTTCCTGTCAATTACAACAGCATTTATCATCACACCAAATATTTTATATTATTATTGCTTTTTTAGTTGATTAGAAAACAATGAAATGATACAATTCAGTATACAGGCAACTTTTAGTTTATAATCTTCACAAGTTTTTAAAACACTATTAAAAAAAAAAAAATCGAGAATTACACCTTCATTTCTACAATTTTTTTTTTTTTTAACTGCAACTGAAGCATGTATTGACAAAATAGCTTTGCAAAGCTACAAGGGATTAGGGGTAGACCAAGACATGCTACCCAGACTCCTCACTTCTTCCACCATTGGGCAGCATTTCCTTCAGAAGATAATCTAAAATTAGAGAATAAGAAGTTGCCTGCAGGGAGCGATCTACAATTCACTCTGGTGTGGTATTTTTAAAGACACATTGAGCAACAGCTGACCTGACAACTCCAAAATGTTACAGTATGTTCCTCACCTGACAGAACTAAGAACACTTCCCCCATCCCTTCCCATATTCCACATTTCAGATGTTAAGAATAAATCTGATACTTCAGATAGTAAATTCCTTCTTCATCTGCAGAATCTAGTTGGAATTCTACTTGAGGTTGAAATTTATGACCTGAAACCTTGTAAAATGTCTCCACAAATCACTCTGAATATTTCATACAGCTTTTGTTCCTATCTTTGAGTTTTATTTCTTTCTAAATGAATACCTAGTAAAGTAAAATTATCCCAACACATTTACTTCTGTGTTCAAGAACAACTTGAATTATCATCCTACATAGTAAATGAACAGATCTCTCATGCACAAATTCATATAATACAGCAAGGCTGTTAAAGCAGAAAAATTTAGAACTCCTCTAGGATATGCACTATGAGATTTTACCTTCACCACATGATATTGGTTGTGTTTTCTCTGATCCTACCATAAGAAATTTATATTACAACATTAATTTGTAGAACACTTCACAATATCTATAAGGTATGTCTCACACACGACAAAAGTTCATGAATAGGTCATTAAAGGAAACAAAATGGGGGGGGTGGTATTTTGAAGAAATTTAATTCAAAGCAGAGGGGAAAATGTCAGACAATTACTAAATTTGTTTCAGACATAGTAAGAGAGCAGAGCGAAAAGCTGAAGAGTAAAGAGAAACAATCACATACATACACAAGAAATTACAAACTCCAATCCTTACTTGTATTATTTATTTCTGTTATTCATGACAGTGTCTAAAAAACAATTAAGGTAACGCCTCACAGTGCCAGAGTCCTGCATAAGCCACAGGAAACAATTTTAAAAACCTTATATACAGACTGGTCAGGCAAAAGATGGAAAGGAAAACTATATAGAAAAAACCCACAAATAAATATTTTGTTATACCTTATTTTCATGACTACTTCAGCTGTACTTTGAAATCAAAGCCAAAGTCATGTGGAGCTGCAAACAGAATCAGAGAAGGAACTTGATGGAAAAGGAAACAAAGAACTGGAGATGAAAACTCAGATAGCAGCTGAAGCCTATAAGGTCTAAGGACCATCATAAACCAAACAAGTGATTGCAAACAACTCCAGAATATTCTAAATCAGACTTATAAAATATGTATATTTCTACAAGGTGGGATACTTAATTTAGCATGAAGTTGTCCAGAGCATTGATTTGAGTGGACTAACATTGCTGACATCACATTTTACTTTTTATACTAATTCAAAAGGCTTACAATGACACACGATTACTCAGAGACATCAATGAAGAGGCATGAATAGAGACAGCTATAGTTAAGTCCCTGTATTAGTCCTCCCTGTTATACACACTATTAAAAATCTAATTGTATGAGAAGTAACTGGGAGAAAATTCAAAACAATCAAAAAAAACCCTCTTTTAATTTAAAAATTGAATCAGATAAAGCAGAATGAGACCATAGTCCATGATTTCTGGGTTTGAGTCCGAAGGCTCTGCATCTCCTTACAATGCAATGTTAGATCATTTAAGAAATAAAATACACTTTGGACCACTTGTACCTGCAAGGACTCTGTAGGCTCATCTCTCAATACACGATATGCTTCCACTCTAATGCTGAAATACCATAAACGCCTCTAAAATAAGGTCATCTCCTTCCAGAGGTTGCAAATAACCTCTGCTGTGAGCTGCCCAAAGCCTGTTAACTTTGACAACTAAGGATGCCAGATGCTCTATCTGCCCTTCTACGAGCATTTTAGCCACCAGAGACAGGACTAAATGGACTCGATCCGACCTCGCTGGCCCCCTTAGTGTACCCTTCACACTGGTCCATCAGAAAAGCCAGTGCTGGGTTCGTGGCAGGCAGAGCTCACTATAAGCCACGCTTCGCTCTGAAAAGGCCCCCAAACAGCATCCCGGCCTTGAGGACCGCTCCCCCTCACCATCTTCCACACAAGGGCCCGTCGGCCTCCACAATCCCCTCCCGCCGGCCCTGAGGGGCAGCCGAGGCCTCCCGCGCCGCCGTTCCCCTCAGCACCAAATTGAGGCCGCTCCTGCCCCTCAACCAGCGCGGCTCCTCCATCCGCCCAGGTCCATCTCTAAGCCGCCCCAACCCGCCCGGTGTACCCTCGCCCACCCGCGCTTCCTCAGCCCAGCTCCCTTCAGCCTCGCGCACCAACCCCCCGCCCCCAGCCTCGCGCCCGCCGCCGAAACCCCGCCCGTTCTCCTCCAGGCCCCACCCCTCGCCTCCCCCCGACCTGGAAGCCCGCGGCCTCGCTTAGTCACCCCGAAGCCGCCGCGCACACAGGCCCCTCCCCTTCCCGTCGCTAGGCAGCCGCTGCTAGGCAACCGCTGCGACTCACCCGCCCCGGGCAGACAGGGCGCCGTAAGGCCCGACTCTCCTCCGTCAAAACGCCGGAACCACGGCCGCCGCTCCCGCCCCCTTTCCCTTCCCCTCCTCTGTCGTAAAGCACTCCCTCTCCCCCGCGCCTTACGGCAAGGGGGACGAACTGTGGGCGGAGGCACCGTCAGACCGGCGTCCAATGAAACACAGCGGCAACGCGCAGCTGGGGGCGGGCCTAGCGCGGCGCCAGTGGATTGGCGGCGACCGAGGTCAGTCCCTGCCCGCTGACCCCGCAGCGGAGCCGAGGGGGGCGGCTCGGTGCAAAGTGTCCCCACACGGCTCGGCCCCCTCCCGCGGCCGGCCCCGCCGCCAGCGCGGGGGGCGGCTGCGCACGGGCGCGCACCGGCCCCTCACCCCCCGTTCCCGGCGGCAGACAGGTAACGGCCGCGGGCGGCGGAGCCCCGGCTGCCCTCCGACTCCCGCACGGGGTGGGGGGGGGCGCGACCCCGTGGCCTCGCTGCTACCGGGCAGCCCCTCCGGCGGGGCTTGCCGCCGTCCTGCTCTGCCCCGCTCCCTCTCAGCGCGCTGCGAGGGGGTTCCCCCTCCCCACCGCCCCCCTCGGGATGGGGCGCCGATCCCCCGTTGTCTCTGTGGGGCGGGGGGGGGAAGCTCTAGGCCACCCCTCCCGGCGCCGGGCCCGCCGCCGCGCTCCGGGGCTGCCGGTGGAACGGGGCTCACCGGGCGCTGAGGAGTCTCGGGGGCCTCCGGAGAGCGTCCCCTGCTTCCCCAGCCCCCGGCGCTGACCCGGCTTTCCCTCTCTCTCTCCCCCGCCGCCGGGCCTTGAAACTCCGCGCTGGGGCTCGGTCGGGTTTGTGTGTGTTGACGGTTCCTGAAGCGTGAGCTCCTGCAAGGGAGGGAGTGATTTTGATTTCCCAGCAGCTCTGGGTTACTTCCTGTCCCATTCTTCGGTACTTAGTTCTCTGGAGGAGCTGGATGACAGGGCAGCGGTCCTGCTGTTACTGTCCCTCCAACTCTTTAATATCCCGAGAGAATGTCCTTCTTTTTGAGCTAAGATCCTAACTTAGCTAAATAACCCTTTCCTTCCTTTTTTCTGATTTTTTCTTTTCCTATTTCAACCTGCTATTGCGTTGGTATTAACCAGTTTTGTTCTCTGTTTCTCTCTTTAATGTCATTGTGTGGCTCAGTTCTACTTTTATTTTTTATTTTTAGGTTTAAGCTGCCTTAAAGGAGAATTAAAAATTGTGACTCCAAAGAACAAAATAAGACAGAAGAGAGAAAACAGCACTCAGAAAAAGCCCAGAAAGGTGATATTTCATGTAGACTCTCAGAATCATGTTAGACACATGGTTTGCTGGGACTAGGGCCTCTTGTTGTGTTTTTGATGGATTTGAATAGGTATTATTAGATTTCTTTGTTCTCTTAAAACCTTCTTGCTACTGATCTTTAAAAGTCTGAAAGCTCTGAAGCCTACGTAAAGTGTGGTTTCACTTTCTTCTCGTAGTGCTTCTTCATTTTCTAAGCTTAATCTGCAAACGTTATTTTGATTATGAATTGCTACTTAATGATTTTTTATGTCTCCTCATCTCTGGAATGTCACTTGAAATTACTTCACTCCTGGTAGTTGAAAGGATCTTTTCTTAAAGCCTTTTCACAAATTTATGGGTGCAACACTGGATTTGTTTCAGCTCTAAGATCTTTATTGGAGTAGGTCATGGTAATTGCATTATGTTGGTTTAGTCGTACCTAACTTTCACGTGGATCAGGGGTTTTGTATTGTAACAAAGCTGCAAAAATTGAAATTCCTTTAATTGGATGATGTTTGTTTTTAAGTACTTGGTTTTTTGGGTTGAGATCACAGAAGAAGGTAATGTGGTTAGGTGCTTAAGGGAAAAAATGAAAGGAGTCATCAAAAACTGAATCCTGCTGGTAGGAGGAACGTTTGGTTTCAGGGAGAGAGCAGTTCGTAGGGAGAATTGCTTGTTTTATGTGGCAAGGTGAAGAAATGGGATCTGGAAGAAGAGAGTGGGGTGGTAGATGATGTCAGTCAGCCTCTTTCTGCATCCTGCTGTTACTGTGCTCCAAATAATGGAGTTTCTGCACATTCTTTTAATGCAGAGTCTGTCTTGAATCTATTCTAATCCATTTCAAATGTAGAGTTTGTGTTATTTTGGCAAACGTATTGTCTATATAGGTCACTCTGGTCTTTCTCATGTTTTCAGAGATGTCATTGACTGCACCAGAATGTTTTTTGTTGTCAACAAGAAGTTATTTTCTGGCATTAGTTGCAGGGGAAATAGCAGTACCTGTTGCCAATGATCTTGGTCAAGCGTGGATTGTTTTTCTAATATAGATGTCTTTAGCATGTGATAAAAGGTGGCTGCTATGTGTCAGAGATTAGATAGAAAATCTCCCTGTAACAGAAGTGCGACAAATTCTGAGATGCATTTTGAAAGTAGAGGGAAAAAATATTCCATGCTATTTTGATAGCATACTGCAAAACCAGGAGTAATAGTGGAACGTGTGGACACGCCCAGTATGATTGCAGGAGGGGTTTTTATGCCAATAGCTGAGACAGATGGGCGTTAGGACAAGCTTACTAGTGTGGTTATGGCACACCTGTTTCATCCAAAGTTGGTTTGTTATAACGCTTTCTTTACAACCCATCCGGTGCATCTAACATTGGGGCTTGCATTAATGTAGCTATTCCAACAGGACACCTCTTGGTGCTGATAAGTCATAAGATCTTTGTGATTTATTAATGGAAGGAAGTGGAAGTTTTTGTTTGATTTGTGAAACTCCTTCTGCATGTGAAATACCAGCATAGTAAAGTTTGATTCAGATGCAGAGGCTGGAATTGAGTTCATGGGAATCAGGGAATTGGCTTCCGGCAGAAATTTGTACGTGGTCGAAACAAAGGACAGAGATAAAAGTCACGCTGAAGTCCTGCTCTTGATTTCTGGAAGAAATGCAGCATATTGCAAGTATAGCCTGACCCCTTAGATAAAGTTGTACATACTTTTTTTTTTTTAATTGAATCTTCAGGCTACATACTCATTTTGGTTTTGTTTTGCCTTCTTGTGCCTTCTAAACCCTTAAAGGAAATGTGCTGAGAGGCTGTGTTCTCTTGTTCCAGCATTTGCGTACAGAATGATACTATCCCAGTGAAAAACTTGCTTTATCCACTGAAGTCATCCAGCGGATTTTGTCCACTTGGATTCTTTTAGGTTATGTTAAAAAGAAATACAAAGTAAAACAAATCTTCCAGAAACTGAGTGAAATAAACTTTATAAGCGATGCTCATTTTGTTCATCAGCCATGCTGTGAGTATTAGGGCTGAAGTGAGTGCTTTTATGTGGTTTGAACTAGCCATTGTTTTCTGCTTCTTTCATTCTATGAAATACTGGTATTTGGATTCTTTAATGGTGGCAACTCATGTCAAAATACATAAATCTTATACATTAATACTTGCTATGAATTATTGCTGTTAAGGCTAAGCATTCATTTGATTTTTACTGTTGAAAACTTAGTAAGGGCACCGCTGTAAGTTAGAAGAGGGATTGTATTGTGTGTGTGGTACGTGAGGATCTCCAAGCTGCAGAGCACCAGCTCTCTGTAGTTTGTAAGCGCATGTCTTGAGAGAGGAGAGTTGTGGCCGTTCAAGTGTGATGCAGCATTCTCTACTGAAAAAGATCCGTAGGGCCTTGCTTTAGCATTGCGGTCCTTGATTTGGAGGGATTTGCAGTATTTTCTTCTCTGGGCTGTGCTTACGTTTAATGTTGGTGTGTTACCTGTGCTCTCTGAAGGTGAGGTCTCTTTAGCTCTCCAGTTTGCAGACCTGGAGTTACTTGAGCTGGATGATTTCACTAATTCTTCATCAGGCCCAAAAGTCGGAGCTCACAGCCTCTCTGTGAAATGGATGACAGTTGGGAAAACAATACCTCTGTGCTTTGGTTTCAGCCACCTGCAGAACGTAACAACACAACAGCTGCTGGTTATATAGAACGCCACCAGTCTGCATCATGTGGTGTTACAAACACCTGAAGTTGGTAGAGGACTTTTAGATTATCTTTTAGTTATTTTAAATTTAGTATGTCCAAGCAGCGAGATGGCATTACAGAAGCTCTGAGGAGAAATGTGTGACTTCTAATGACCGCTTAGGAAGAGTGAAGGCTTCTTTCCTTGGAAGTAGCAGTTCCTCTGTGGTGTTTTTGATTCAGGCACTGTTAACTCTTTGCTTTCAGACCCAGCAGTTTACATGTGTTGCTTGGTGATTTTTTTTTTTTCTTGAACACGTGGATAGTTTGTTTTATGTCTGTCTGGGATGTAGCATAGAAGGTCTAGCAGAAAATACATTCAGGATTATTAGGGTCTGTGAAATTTTAATATTTCACGTCGTTTGCAAACTTTGCACTTGTGATATGAGAACACAAATAATAATGATTGTTGGCCTTACTCTCTTGTCTGAAGAGCTCCTGAAACAGGAAGCTGAGTGACATAGGAAGGTGATAGTTGCATTTAGCTTCTTTGTCAAACACATATTGACCACTTTTAAAATGCCATTTGAGTGAGAACACATTTAGCTTGTTTGAGTTTTGAAATGGGTGGGAAAATCATGAATGCTAATGTGATTATTCTTATTCCACAGGGCTTTCTTTCTTAATTCAATTTACATGTCTTGGAATACTTCGGCCACAGACAGCTAGGATCTACACTGGTTAAGTCTATGGTAGATATTAAATGTCATGTGTAATGGTACACCTCCCTTGTTGTATAGGGTGAGGATAACATCAGTAAATTATGGTCCTTGTTCTGGTCTTGGATGTATAATCTTGGGGCTTAGGAATCAGGTCTTATCTGTCAGGCCATCTGAATGAGCAAAATACTGTGTTCTAAGGTCTTACTTCTAGTACCAACCTTGAACTTCCTTTAAAGTAAATATATACGTATGTTGGAATTAATTTTCTACATGTTGTTTGCAATTACTTTAATGAAGTGACACAGTGATGTAGAAGAGCGTAAGATCTCTTTGACAATGAGACATTATCAACAGTATGCTACTTCTATTACAGTTATTAGTATTTTAAGCAAACTTTAAGTCATTGAGTAAGTGAGCTTTACTTCCACTAAATATGACTTCTTTTTATTAAAGTTGCAGATCTTACTCTTGCCATATGCAGCTAATTTTCCTTTGAGGGGAAAAAAGCTTGTTACTTTTTTAGTGGAGCAATCTGTTACCTTGCCTGTAGTCTGTGAAGTCAGTGCAATTCTAATTTGCATCAGCTAATAAAAAATGTGTGGGTTTTAAAGTGAAAATCAGGCAATTTTATTTTTTTTTTTAGAAAAGGTGAACTAATGACTGATCTTCTATGCAAAGGAAACAAGACTAGAAATGTGATCAAATTAGGTCATGGTAGTGCAGTTTTGTGCAGGGCTGTGAGCGTATCTGGCAGACCTTGTATGTTTTATCTTGGGAAGCCAAGCTTTTGGAATATGTGCATAAGAAGGATGAAGAGATTTTTTTTTTTCATCCTCCTCTTCTGAGCTAGCATCAGGAAAGCAAGATTTCATGTTATGTTAAGTGACAGAAATTTTAACTTAAGCTAAAAGCTGCCCAGTTCATGTAATTGTTCTGGCACAACTCATTTGCAGAAGAAACAAAACACAGTTGGCTTTGTGTGATCTGCTATACAATGAAGTAGTTAATGCCTTTATTATTTATTATATTATTGCACTGCTCACACATAAGGGGTCCTGTCATGAGAAACTTGCAACCAAAGTGAACAAAAGGTCAGATAGAAGTTTACAAAGAATTAATGAAATAATGTTGAGTACAGACTCTCAACAGTGCTGTGAAAAATGGTCAGGCCTTGGGACTGATCCTGTTACCTGCAGGTGAGGAGGGAGGACAAGGAGAGCTGATATGAAGGAGGAAGCTGGGCAGGCATTGTAACTGGCGTTCAGTGAACTTTGATGCTAAAATGATAGTTTTGATATATGAAGGAAAGGCTGGAAATTTTTGAGGTGGTGGTAGTATCGCTTTTAGTGTGGAGGTATCTCTACCTGATCATGAAACGTGGTGTGTGTGTGATGCCTCATGTGAGAGGGAGATGACTATCTGGTGGCACTAGAAGTCCACTTGAGGGACAGAGAAGTTAATGCTCGTGTTGTCAGGTTTTATTCTTTAGATAGGGAAGCAGAGATGTGATGGAGATTTTAAAAAACAAAACAAACAAGAAAAAGAACCCACACACCCCCCTACCCCTCCAGAAAAACCAAAACCAACACCCGGTCAAACAAATAAAAAACCCCACAAAAATGTGTTGGGAGACACTAAATGGATCCCAAAGGTTTTTCCTGTCATCTGACTCCTACAGGGAGATGTTGAACAGTCAGACATAAATATCTACTGTAACCTCTGCATCCATTCTTGTTCCATGGCAGGAGCAGAGATGCGTAATCCTTTGAGAAGAGTTTAGACCATTTCTCCTCACCCCAAACTCCAGAGGACAGTTGGATAACGAAAGAAAACACAGTTCAGGGCCTTTCCTGGCATAATGATGTTAAAAAGTAGCATTCTAGCACAGGTGCAAAGTAAAAGTAAGTAGACCTCTCACTTTAACTCTTCGCAACTAATAAGAAATCTCTCCCTTTTTTCAGGGGACAGCAGGTTTTGACACACATGGGCACACAAGATTATGAATAGTGCAGACAATGAAGAGTCGGACATCCATCAAAGAGTGACAGCCTCTTACAAGGTAATTCAGGAACACATTGGATTTAACCTGTGGTACTTGCAAAATCAATTAAGTAGTTGTTATTGTCGTCCATTTTCATGGCACTGTACAGTCATTATGACGACGAATGTATAGATACATTTTTCCCTCCTCTGCTTCATTTCTCTTTTTTGCTTGCATGAAGAAAGGCAGTATGTAGCAATCCAAATGCATACTGTGTTCTGAATGAGATTGATTACAGTTGCAAAACATTAAATATTAAGTGCCAAATGGCTAATGACTTCTGGTATTCTTCCTTATTCAAAGATTGATGGTGTAAATGGGGATTTGTAAACAGGAATTTTAACCTATGTATGGAGCAGAAGGAAAAATGTTTTAAAAGCTGGTGTGTACCTAGAACTATCCTGAAACCTTTAATGTTACAGTTAAGTATTCTTGTAATTTGAATTTCATTGCTTGCCATAGGGATGAGATGGAAGAGTAGATATTTACAGAAACTGTGCAAGTGATAAAAGGAGCTGCTTATGCCTGACTTCATCTTCTGCTTTGTGTGTTTTAGTACTTATGTACTTTAGTACCAACTCATTTGAATAAGCTCTGCTAGTCACATGCAACAAATGGGGCCGGTGCCAACTTTTTATAATGCAATGTTACAAATATACCCACCAGCTGAGAAGTGTGATATCAAGAGCTTTGCTTTTTCTTAGCCAACTCTCTTCATAGGTGTTTTCTGTCCCCTTAAATGAGAAATCCCATTTCTCTTTGGTCTGTTTAGTCACCCTATCTCTTTCTGTAGCATTTTGAGCAACTAGTTTGACTTTAATTTTCAGGATCACGTGAGATCTTACAAGTGTTAGTCCTTTACAAGAAGGGATTGTAAAACTGGCAATAGAAAGTTTGTTTATATTAACTTTTGATCAGAGATTCTCAGTTTGAGATAAGAGTTCTCATATCTTGTTTTTGTACACATTCAGAAAGGAGGGCTAAAGGGACACACTCAGTTTGGGGTTTGTTTTTAAGAAGCTCTCCCTGACTCCTTATTATCAACCAGATTTTACTATCGGTTTTCACCTGTACATCCAAATAAAGATCTTTTTCTTGTTGTTGAAATTTCATTAGCAGTACTATTAGTGGTGTGATCCAGAATGAAGTCAAGCTTGCTGTCTTACAGGTGAGCATGTTCCGAAGTGCTAATTGGAGTTTAGAAAAGAGCTTAGCGAAAGCTTATTAGAGGCAGTAGAAATACTTCCCTTGTCATCAGATTAACCAAGTTTGATTTTGGAATATGCTGCAAAAGCTGACCTATTGAGTTAGCAGTTGCTGCTTTGTAAATCCACTTTTCTTCTGGTGTCAGTTAATGAAGTTTGTACTATAAAACAAAACAAAGGCAGTACCTAAGCCATGTAGAACCTATTGAGTTAAAAAGTCTTCTTTCATAACCCTATGCTGAAATAGTGATGATTTTTTTTTTCTTGCCATATGTGGTAAGTTGAAGCACTTTAATAAATGTCAAAGACAGGAATTTGCAGAATGTAATTTCCATATTTGCAGTGTAAGCAGGGTCATTGTAGCTGTACCTGCTAGTTATGAGCTTATATCTCTCCAAGAAGCAGATAAATAACTTCTTTGCAATGGGCACAACTCAGTTGTAGAAGAGAGAATAGATAGCGGTAGATAGTGATGCCTTTATCTGGAAAGATGGCAGTGATTGATGTTTTCACTTTTCTCTTGTCTGTGCGTATATCTGGATCACAGGAAAACAAGTGCCCAGTGGGATATAGGGAGCTGATTGCAAAGTCTTTTGAATGACCTATGAATCACGAAGATCTGGAGATGCATATGATATTTACATAAAAGAAGATTTAGGTGGCATCCTGATAAAACAAGGTTGCTGTGAATTTCAAGTTTTGCTTAAAATTCTTTTTTTTTTCTTTAGAACTTTCCTTTGTACCTTAATCTTGATTAACTTTACAGGAGCCTAAATACATTTTTCTTTCTCTTTTTTTGTCTTCTAGTTCTGTGTTAATAACCATTGTAACAGCTTCTTAATATTTTCTGAGGCTCCTATTGCTCAGCGCTACCTTTCTAATATCCTGCTTTTATTCTCTTCCGATACTCATTTCTATTCTAGGAATACCTGTTAATGGGTTATTTTACCCAATGTATGTGAAAATGTAAACACTGAACAGATTATGGAAGAAATCCCGAAATATCTGTATTTTTTTTTCTCTGCTTGCTGAATAGTAAGTAGATCTGCAGATGAGTGCTTCTCAAACAGGGCATGGAATATAGTCCTTCTTTCTTTCCCAGTGTATGTTTGTGTCTAGGCTCTTTTACAGTGGATATTTTAGATAGCCTTTTGGCCCAGCTCTCTCCTGTACTGTATCAAAGTAATCATAAATTGCATTATTCTGGTGTTTGACAGGGCTATATTAACTGCACTTACATGTTTTCAGGTCTCGTGTATTATCATCTTTGTGTTTGATCTTAGAAATATTGAGGTTCTTTGCAGTCTTCATGTACCTATAAAGCAGCCTAGAAGCCAAAATATAGACAATATTTTCAGTTTGAACATCAGTGTTAAAGTTCATGTGCAGTAGGTCACAGAAAAAGATTATATTGGCAAGATGAAAATATTTTCACTGAAGCTAAGAGGTGATACATTTCTAAGAAAAAAGGAATATTGCAGCGATGAGGAACAATGCACACCGGGACGCAGACAAAGCTGCACACACAGGCAGAGATCTTGTTCAGGAAGGAGCGCAGAGCTGGGCAGAGCAGAGAGCTGAGCCAGACTTAGCTCACTTTTATTAACAGTTCTCAATTTATAGGTTTACAGATATAGGCCTGGATGTTTTTTCAAAACAATGTTATTCCAAACACACCACACTCATGTTGTGACTGTTTTCAGTCACATTCCCATGCATATCTTGTGGGTGGCGTTCTGACCCATTCATTCACACACCCAGGTCAAACATTCAAACAGTTTTCCGACCCAAGATATAATTCTCACTGGCCTGGGCTATCACTCCTTACGCTCATAGAAACAAACTTCTGTATAACCTGTCCAAGGCCCTTTAGCTGAAACTGCACATCCTGCCATTCCCACAGAACATCATAGTTCAGTTCCTCTAGCAATGAAGTGCTGGTTCATGCAATAGCTTAGATCATCTTTTTAACCGGTATCTTTGGAGTTAATTATATTAACCATGCTGTGATTTTTAGATGAATGTTTGGTTCTGGAGATTTCTTTTGGCGTATTGCTCAGATGCTTTAATTGTGGACTGTTTGCTGTCATTTCTCAAGAAAATGTTTAGTATTTTTAGCATGTAGGTCTCCTTTTCTCTTGCACTTCAGTGATGTGAACCGCGTAGTATAATTTTGCTGGTAACAGTGAGAGTGTCTGGTTTTTTATTCTTTGTATACAATGACTTCTCTGCATATAGAGAGTAAATCTTAGCATTGCTTTTCATTAGTGCTGGCTCGTTTTTCTAGATACCTCTTTCTTTTTCCTAGATATCTCGTTCCTGGTCTCAATCCTAATTTCTTGATGCTTTACATTGATTCAAGGTGACTAGTGTGACCTCATGACGCTTCTGTAAACCCAGATTCAGCTAGGATGTTACACCATCACTGTCGGAGAAACCCTGAGCTACAGGAAGAGTTGCAGATTCAGGCTGCAGTGGCTGCCGGCGATGTTCACACCGTGCGCAAGATGCTGGAGCAAGGATATTCTCCAAACGGTCGAGATGCCAATGGCTGGACCTTGCTTCATTTCTCTGCAGCAAGAGGGAAAGAGAGATGCGTTCGTGTTTTTCTTGAGCATGGAGGTGAGTTGCCTAGAGAGAAAAATCTTGCTGCCCGTCTCACAATTTTCTATGCCAATTTCCATTACAGGGCTTTCCAGCACTGATTAGGTGTCAGACTGCCTTTTTTTTCTTTCTCTGAAGTAGTACTCCATCTCTGTTTCCTTTTGTTGCACACTCTGTGAATGAGGTAATAGTTTAACTTTATATCTTACTACTTTTTTTTTCAGAACTGTCTAGGAATTGTTAAAAGAATGAATAAACATTATGAAGATAGGGCAGAAAGACTCCTAAAATTAAATATACTCACTATAGGCTTTTTTTTCCTCCGTTTGTGGTATTATTAGAGGAATGCAGGTCCTCAAAATACTAGGGAAGTTCATTTCATAACTCTCAGGCGAGTTAACAAGTCATCTTGAAGACTAAGTTTCCATGCAGGCTTTAATATAGTCTGCTAAACTTCATTAAAACAGTACTTTTTGTGGAAAGGACTTTAGTGTCAGCTGGTCCAGTTGAGTTTGCACCTCTCTTGCATCCATCCATAGTGAAGCTTTATTTCAAGAACCGCTTGAATTTCATTAGCTGAAGTGATATACTTGCTTGGGTGATGATTATTGCCCCTTAAATGGTACAGTCAGAATTTCTTTTTGTTCTGTCTTCTTTCAAGACCACTTAAAGTTTTAGAAATAGTGTTAATCTTCTGATGTGGTACTGGAGAGGAAAAATCAGTAGGTGTTCCCCACATTCTGGTTAGTGCTCTTAAAGAACAGCATCCTCCATTCTAGCGCTATTCTTATCAAATGAAACATGAACTAAGATGTTTTCAGTCCCAAGGAAACTGAAATTATCTTTTTGATGCTTTACATACAGGACCATATGGGCCCCTTATGTGTATCACAGTATTTGTCACATGTGTGGATCACCCTTAAAATTGTATGGCATTAATAGGCTGTGGTATTTGCACAATTAGTGGTATGTTCCTTAAGAGCAGTATTGAAGTACAACCTGAACATCTGGACCCTGTTGATTTACCTACTGCAGGTTCTAACCATATAATATTCCCAGGTCCTCATGTCCTAGTTGGAAGGGAGGGCAAAGCTACTAAATTGCACTAATAAATAACTTTAAATTCTACTTTCTAAGTGTAGTATAAGTGGATAATATTAAGCCTTCAGTTGGAAAATTCAAATGTTTTAGGCTGCAACTCTTGAAATACATTGGTTTTAACTCAAATTTGAAGGTGATCTGGGAAAAAAAAAAAACCCTTATGTGTTTCTATGTACTTTCATTGCATAGGTTTTGATATGAAATAGCTGCTGATGCAGTGCTTTTTTATTTTTGTTGTTACTCTTTTCTATATGAAGCACCAGCTGAATCTGATGCCTCGTGAAAACCTGTAATGAAACATCCTTGTTCTGGAAGCAGCACAGCGTTTAATCACCAGGACGAGAAAGTTGAGTAACAAATAGTGTGAGGGTTAGTCATCTACGGCAGCTTTCCTGGAGCTGGATCTCGCTTCAGAAAATTGGCACCGTTTTGTGCCTTGCCCTGTTTTCCCTCAAAACACAGGCATATAAGATAACAAGTATTTAAAACATAATAATGTCGCAAATGAGCTATTAAGCAGCGAATGAGCTGACTCTTAAAAGCAGAGTTAATCATGCCTGCCTCGTTAGAGAGGGGCCTGTGTCTACCTTCACACAGTCTCCACCTTCCTCCCTCTCAAGAAGTGCTGGGGCTTAATCCCTGTGGACCAAAGTGGTACTGGGGTGAAGTAAAAAAAGTAATTTTCTGGTGTGAATCTTATGGTAAACAGTGTATTGAACTGACTATATATAGCAATAATAAAGAAGATAGTGAGAGGGAGCGGATTGAGGAAAGAAGGAACTGAGATGTTAGTGAGGAGTAAGGAGCAACTACTCATAGTTAGAGATGTCTAGAGGGATGATGAAGCCTAGGAGAGCTGAAAATATTTTCATAGTACAGGAATGAGAAAACTGAACTGGGTTGTTGCTGAGGATGAAGTGCTGTGACTCAGATCTAAGCTGCTGGAAGGTAACCAATGTAGTCTTGAATGGTAGTGGGATGGGGTTTGGCTGGTAGAGGCTGAGAAGGGATCTGGTCACTGACCTGGAAATGAAAGGTAGGTTCTTATGGGAGTTGTGACCTGGCCACCTCCTGCTTTTGCTTTTTATCTTCTCTTCCATCATTGCTCACCAGCAAAGAAAAGAGGCGAGGACAGCGTTGTGCCTGCAGATCGGCTGGTTTGAATGGAGGTGGTAGAACATGAGGAAGCTTTTTATTATCTGCTGGGCAAGGAGACACAGAAAAATGGGGGAAATGCATTTAAAAAGCAGTCCAGACTAAAGGATGAAGCCAGCAGAAATACCAACTAGATACAGAGGTGGTAGGTCAGATAATAAATATTCTTTAGCAAGTAGTGAAATGCAGGAAGTTGATCAGAACCATGGAGAAACTCAGTTTTAATGAAAAATAGTGAATTAGACTTTCTTAGTGTATTTTTATCTCATTTTAATGAAGTGTAGGTTGTATAAAGTCAAACTCTTTCCATTCACAGAAACAATCTAGAGTCCAGTAATCTTGGATTTTTGCCTAACAAGCCTTTTTTCCCCCCGCTTCAATGTACTTTTTTGCTTTCAAAAATAACATATTGAGACAGACAATCCCATATAGGACAAGAAATATGTTTTATTAATCCCCAGCTACTGCTGTTTAAGTTACAAGTAGCTAAAGTCTTCAAAGTGTGTAGTTGTTAGCTGTACCTTGGCAATATCCTCTCAATACTAGTTGGACAGGACGGTTTCTGGTTACTCATAGTAATGATTCACTAAAGCTCCTAGAAATTGAAGAGTAATAAAAGGAAGTAGCCAAACAGATTTATTTTTAGTCTTTGCTAGAAAGTATCTAAATTTTAGTAAGGTCACACATAATCCAGGAGAAACCATAGAATGCCAAGTACTCATCCTCCCCTAAACCAGCTCATGAAGTGTTTCTGGGTCCGAATGTTGCCCTACAAAATTCAGAACAGAAGCTCAATGTAGCAATGTTTCTAAACGTTGTGGTAAGAATGAAGCCCAAGTTGGGGAAAGGAAGCTTGAAATAAGAGGTAATTTATGGAACCAGAACCATGTTTTCTTGGCCTCCCAAATTAGACTGCGACAGAGTGACCTAATGAAGATGTCACTGTGTTGCAGATTTTCAGTCTCGAGTGAAGTGGATTGCAGTAATTTGGTACCCTTCATAGGCAGTTAAAGGTTTTTATCGCTGTATAATGCCTTGTGTTTAAGAACATTAGAAGTGACTAAATGCAGCTGTTCCTATTTCTAGATTACACTCTCCCCAAATTAATGGGAAGCTTGAAAAAAAATAACTATAATTGGTGACAGTTAGGATGGAGGCAAGATAAAGAAATGCTGGCAAGTGCTGGCTTCATCCCTTCGTAGTTAAATTAGATTGTACCAGGTACTATTTTTTTACATCTCTGCAGATTCTGAAAGGTAAGAGAATTCTCTCACGATTCTTTTTGCCAACCAAAACCCCACAACGGCCTAGATTCTTAAAGCAACATCAGCTATGTAGCATTACTTCTGCAAACACGGGCACTAAACAGATGGAAATTGTATGCAACATAATGCAGGTCAAACTTCTGCTAAAAGTCTGTGTGAAGTTTTCAAGCTTTCCAGAAGATGGCAGCAGAACATCGACTGAATAGTAGCAGAAAATGTTTTGGTCTTTTGAAAACTGTTTCCTTAATCAAGGGGGAAACTGGTACTATTAGCTCACTAAAAGCCCATAATCTTAATGGAAATTACAATATTTTTATCATGAGGCTTTGCTACCGTGTTTATTTTTGGAAAGTGAGTTGTTTGTGTTGCTTTGTTTCCGGAGTGAATCTTATTTTCCTGTTTTTGTTGAAATTCTTCTCTTACATGACTTAGTGGTTTGGTTTTTTTTTTTTCAGTGATCAAAAGCAGGGAGTTTTTGGGAGTAAGGAAGGCATGGAAAGGTACTTAAAGCTGTAGGTAAAGAGCATCCTTCTTTTGCAAGTAAATTGTTTGGTTTAGTTTACAACAACTTGTATAAAAATGCGTATACATGCACACAGAAAAGATGGCACATACCTGATTGAATTTGGAAACAGCACAGACTAAAAGGCTGGCAGCGGTGTCCTGTATCTCAGTTGGGGGCTAGAAATGATGGACTTAATGTCCTATGCAGCATGGGAGAGAGAAGGCACAATATGAAATTATTTCATTTTTTTAAAAAACTTTTTTTTTGTGGAAAATGGCCCTGGCTGTTGCTGTCTCCTTTCCATTGGATCCATCTTTCTCCCTAATTCTGCCTCTTGGAACGTATCATCCCTCTGCATCTTAATTCCCATGCTTGTGCTACTCCCTTTGTTTGTCGCCAGTCAGGACATGATCTAGAATAGTCTCAGCAGTGCGAAGGAGGAGACCGTGGGAGCAGCAAACATCACTTTGAAATACTGTCATTATCTTTAATGACTTAATGGATTGTACTGATTCTTTGCTGTATTTTGGACATCCTCACAGTGCAGGTTAGGAACCACCTTTTCAGTCACCGACTTCATTTTCCTGCCAACCTGTGGATACTTTGGCAATTACTTTAACTCAGGTTAGTGTAACTTTACAGAGCACTAAAACTCCTGCTTTTCACTGACAACTAGGAAGGCTGTCACTGCCAAGGGACTGAACTTTCCTTAGTCTTTCCTTGTTATTTCTAGCTTCCTATTCTGTACTCTACGGGCAATTCTCACGTTTTATTTCTCCATGTAGTCAGGCTGCATTAGTTTGTGTGTTGGATGTTTTTGTTTGTTTTCCTCGGTCTTTACTTCAAATTTAAAAAAAAATCTGAAGTTGCTGGATCGCCTTTGCAGCTGTATTCTGTACTCTAGTCCACTGCTACTTTCCTTCTAAACACAGAATGCATAGATGTGGTAATTACAAAGAATTCAGCATGCCAGGATGCAAGGATGGGGCTGTCAAGTTTGTGAAAGGTGGACAGACAGCATTATGCTTGTGTGCATGTAGAGATGATGTGTTTTGTGCACAAAAGTCGTGTGATTACAGAGCAGACAACACAAGCAACTGAAGGATACACCCCAGCAGTTGTTGCAGTAGATACAACTTCTGAAAATGTTTTTTTGTACTTTATTTTTTAATTGAAAACCTGTCAATGTGAGGTTAGTGTCGTGTCCAGGTGGTATCTCTCTTTAACAGCGAAGAGACTCAGAAAAGTGCCTCAAACTTCCGAACTGTAGTTTGTTCCTTTTAGCATCCGACAGGCAACATCTACGGGTGGCGGAAGGAGAAACCTCGCAGCCTGGCTTGTTCTCTAGCTGGGAAACGGTAACGAGGCAGGCACCTCTCCTTTGGTAATTAATTTGGTACATGGGAATAGTTACTTGCTTTAGAAGTCTGCGTGTATTGAGGAAATTAAGTAAATTGATTTGTTTATTTTAATTATTAATTTCATAAGTCTGACTGAGGTTTTTATGCTGTGTTGGGGGGAAATATAACGTGTGTAACCACTTGTACTCTGCACGAACATTTTTCCTGACTCCATAAGTAGATGCTTACATTCTTGTAAAATCTTAGATTTTTGTCAAACTACAAATTCAGAACAGATTCATCATCTATAAAAACAGACTTTATCAAGATAATCTAAAATAACATATATCTTACATGCTTTGGAAATCCTGCAGACCACAGAGAAACATTTTACCTAATACAGTATTACACCCTAAAAACAATACAATGCTGCCAGACCACAAAACATCCGCAATTTGGGACAGCAGATGTTTCTACACATGCTTCTTTTTAAGAACAAGAAACAACACAAGGGAAAATAAAAAAGTTGAATGTTGAGAAAGAAATGTAATGTTGTAGAGCTGGAGGGACACTGGATGGACAGAGACTTGAGTAATTAGCTTAAGAGAAGATGTAGAAACCTATTTGTCAAATGGATACATATTTGAAAGAAAAATACATATATGAAAGAAAAAGTCTTCTTTTGTTTAACTCTTTCTTAAATATGATTTAACTTTTTCTTAAAAATAGCCTGTTCCTGAAAGCAAGGATTAGTTTGAAGTACAAAAAACCCTGTCATGCGATGCCTGAAAAGACTAACGTGCAACCGTGTGATTATTTTTTTTTTTCAGCACTGGATTACTGTAATGCCTTCTAATTATTTTTTAATTTTATTTTAACTTCAGCTGATCCCACAGTTAAGGACTTAATTGGAGGCTTCACCGCTCTGCATTACGCAGCCATGCATGGCCGAGCGAGGATTGCGCGCTTGATGTTGGAATCTGAATATAGAAGTGACATTATTAACGCAAAAAGCAACGATGGTTGGACTCCCCTCCATGTAGCAGCTCACTATGGCCGAGACTCGTTTGTCAGGCTCCTGTTGGAGTTCAAGGCCGAGGTTGATCCGCTCAGCGATAAAGGTACCACCCCGCTCCAGCTGGCCATTATCCGCGAGAGGTCAAGCTGCGTGAAAATCCTGCTGGATCACAACGCCAACATCGACATTCAAAATGGTTTCCTGTTACGATATGCTGTGATCAAAAGCAATCACTCTTACTGCCGAATGTTCCTTCAGAGAGGGGCGGATACGAACTTGGGTCGCTTGGAAGATGGACAGACGCCCTTACACTTGTCTGCTCTTAGAGATGATGTGCTTTGTGCACAAATGTTGTATAATTACGGAGCAGACACTAACACAAGGAACTATGAAGGACAGACCCCACTGGCTGTTTCAATAAGTATTTCTGGAAGTAGCCGACCCTGTCTGGATTTCTTACAAGAAGTGACAAGTATGTATGTAAGAGAAGTTAATCGTAGGACACAGTGTCCTTTGAAAGCCGCCTTTGAATTTAGCCCCAGAAAAAAAAATGCTTCCTCTCTGCCCCTTGGTGCTATTTAAATGCACTAGAAAGTTTCTGGGAAGGTGAAGGGATTGTGATACTGGGAATCTCTTACTCTGCGAAGGTGCTAATGCTAAGTATATTTTGTTTAAATTAGTTTTGTTTAAATAGCTACAGGAAGCATTGATTTTTTTAAAAAGCAAACTGTAAAAATCTCATTAATGGCCTTAGCACATAAGGTGCTTGGGTTTGGGGGTTTTGTTTTGTTGTTTGTGAGGTTTTCTGTTTTAGCGTCTTTTCCTTTTAATCATCATACATATACTCCACAGTTGCTGGTGTTTTCATCTGGCGCTATGGCTAGGGCAGAAAAGAGGTTTCGCTGCTGCTTTGTGTTCTCCTACATTCTCTTTCTCTGTCTCCCCTGCACCAGACAACAAAATGCCATAGTTCAGCTATGCAGCTTGAAGGGGTTTCATGTGCTGTGTAGCTTTGATTTGATTTTGTTGATATCTTGGAAATATGAAAGAGATTTTACCTCATCATGACTTCTGATATTTAAAAAGAGTTTTAAGTTCCTAATATTCTGGTCACTTTTGATTATCAGTTTTTGGTGTAGTAGATCTACTGAAAGTTTTCCTCTCTCATTCAACACTGAATGCTGTCATAATGTTTTGTAATTACAGTATTGCTCAAAATATTTAGGAGTTGCTGATCAGCAATTAGCAGGAGTTTAATTCAAACATGTTCAGATGGCTTTATAAATTATCATCCAACTGGGATGATTTCTGTGCTGCAGACGATGGGATATTTCATATATCCTTCTTCCTCCTATAGTGCCTTTTTTTTGGATGTGTTAGTTTTTAATGAGAATTAAGCACACTGTATTCTCTGCAAAGAAACTGAAATTTAATGCGGGCTGGGGGTGAATCAGCTGAGTCAGGAGCTGTCAGAAAAAAGCATTTGGAATTTTGTTTTTGTCTTCATGATTTGTGGTGGTATTTTTGCTTTTATTTGAGATCTAAAGAGAATTTTTGGAAAGGCAGGAGTTGATAATAAGAAATACAAGCTACTAACAGATTTTGGGTTGATTTGCCTACCCCTTCTCATTCAAATGCGTCTCTTACTGGTTTCCTTTTTGGGAGCCTCTCACTATATAGTAGCACCTTCAGGGTTATTAACAGATTATATGATATCCAAGCTTGCAGTTTTTTGCAGTCTCAGGACGTCCCAATGAGCATGAAGGCTTAAACTGCTAAAAGTGTTTCCTCAATGTCTAAAGACTAATTTAGAAATGTGGAAGCTGGGACTGTATTTTACTTTCAGGTTGCAGATTCTATACCTGAAGGATTTAACACTAAATGAGAAGTAAATTCTGCTATAAATAAAGTAGCTTAAATTTGTGGCTAATGTAACAGTGCAGGAAGTATTCCAGTTTTGTGCTGATGGAGAACTGGGAAAGCAGGGTGGGCTAGTGCTGACAAAAACACTTCAGCTTTGTGCCTCTGGGCAAAATTATTATGAATATATGTTTATAAACAGCTATAAACAGACTCTGCTGCCTTTATTATAAATGGCCAAACACTGTCATCCATGGTTTTTGTGAATAATCAGTTTAATAAGATGGTGTAGAGAGCAAGCTGGAATTCTGGTAGCGGAGTTCCCAGTGAGATCAGGCTGTGTACAGGGAATTGCTGAGATCTCACGCTGTAGCACTTCGGGGAAGAATCTGGTTTCTGAGTATATTGCAAGATTTATTTACTAGGAAAAAAAAATACAGAATTTTTGGAGAATTCTTCTAGCAGAAGTCTTCCTGAAATTCTCTCTTGCTGTTGGTAACAGTGCCTTGGTCATAGAACTTAACGGGAATTTCTAGTTTGTTTATTTGAACATTATACTAAATACTTTTAGAAATCCATAGCTGTAAGTTTTATATATGCATCTGGAGTTTTGAAGAGTATATTTGATAGTAAAACAGGAACGAGTTTTTACCGCTGCAGTAGATTAAAATTTTAAAGCTTAAAGATTAATATAGGTGAATTATGTCTTCAAGTGAAAGCGGTTGCATGCTTCACATAAACGGGATACTTTTTAGAAGTCTATAAGATGTAAGTATTTTTTTGTTGTGTTTTGTTGTTTTCTTTTTATACTTGGAAAATATATTCACATAGTGGCAGTTCCTCAGAAAACATGGTATGTGACTTTCTTTTTATTTTGGTAGGTATTGTAATCGATAATAATTGGAGCCTTTAGCCCAGGTCCCCAGTTGTGAATAACAGGCGAGAAACCAAAGCTCTCAGAAATGCTCAGTGTTGGCCCTGAGAGTCTGTGAAGAGATATTGGATTTTGGGGGTTGACCCCGAAGGTCTGATATTCTTCCTGTCACAGGTAGAGATTCCTTTGCTCCTAGAATAATTCCAAGAGGAACGAAGGTATTCTGGAGGTGTGTCTCAGTAATTAAGCTCAAAGCTGGAAGTAGGAATGACAAAGTTTCTCATCACAAGTCTGATGTTGACTTGGTGTTTAGACGGTTATTCATACATATATTATTTCTCCCCATCTCCTTTTTACAAGACAAAAATGAATAGTCTCCTTGGGGGGGGGGGCGGAAACCAAACAATATTGAAGATGGAAATTGCCCAGTGATTTTATTAATGTCTTTCCTTTTCCTTATCCGTATTACAATTTTTGACTCCAAATGACATTCATCATCCCAGTACAGAGCCTTGGATCATCTGAGTTGTTGTTTTAGAGCACTTCTTTGTAATGTTTCAGTTTTATGCGCTCTGAACTCTTCAGGAGTGTCAGTGGATTAAGCTTGGAATACACTAATGCAGAGTTGAAGTAGAGATGAGATGCATGTGTGTAGTGTATATGAAGACAGATATTTTTAAATTTTTGAGATGCATGTGTGTAGTGTATATGAAGACAGATATTTTTAAATTTTTGAGATGCATGTGTGTAGTGTATATGAAGACAGATATTTTTAAATTTTTTGGTAGTGTATATGCCTACAGAATGAACATGTGCAATTACAGTCCTGGATGGAATGATTTATGTTGAAGCTGAAGTTGAATGGGTTTTGAGAATATTTAAGCTTATAAAGAGAGTGCTGGAGGTAGGAAAATATGAGAATATTAGAAAAATACTTAAAGGTTTAATTAAATTTCTAGTATCTAAAACTTTATTTATGATCTCAGAAAGGGGAAGAGGAAAAAGCCTGAACCCTTCCCCCTCCCCACAGCTCCCATTTAATTTAATCACTGTTCAGATAATGTAGGAGACAAGAGAGTCTATGACGATTTGTGGAGGCAAATAACCGAGCAAATGCCAACGGCCAAGGTAGCATAATGTGGTGTGTATGTTAGCAGGTACTGGAGGACTAATTCCAGGTCTGGAACAAGATCTAAAGGTCACCAGATGAGTTAAACTACAAATATTTCATCTGTATGCCTCTTTAAAATTTTGCAAGGGGCAAATCTTTGGCTTTGACTAGAGTGTAATTTTGTAAATTTGCACAGTAAACATGCAGAAAGACAAAAGTCCTGTTAAGGAAATCCTTACACAATCTTTGTCTCTATCCCTTTGCTAAATATATAAAACTTTTTGCTAGATTTTTTTTAACTGGAAGAACATTTTAAAAAGGGTCTCTGCATAGTTAGAACTTTGAATACAGAAGTGTCATAGTGAATAAAGTAGTTTTTTACATATTTTATTATGTGGATAATTTCAGAGTAAAGGTTATCTTAGTGTTTATTAGAACATAGAAGAACTTTACTGGAAATCTTGCCCTTGTGACCATGGGCTGCTTTGCCATCCAGAGTGATTCAGGGAACTGGGGTAAGAGGGTATTTCATTGTTTTCCCTTTAGCTGTATAAGTAATAAAAAATACCATCTGAATCATCTTTCTGCAGATTGCAGGTACCTGTTTTTCAAAGACCAATATGGTTTTTGATACCTTTATAAAGACATAGCCCCATTTTTTTTTCTTCTTTCTAGGAAGAGGGAAGGTACCTTTCAAATACCTGTTTAACTCTCAACTCGGAATTGCCTGGTGTGATACTGAAAAATGTAGCTACCAGCTCAGAGCACAGCTGACTCTCTATATTAAGCAGTTCAACCATTTTTGTATAGCTATGTACACGTGTGCTTTGGAAGAGATTTTTTGAAGATACCTATGTAAAAATGGAAAAAAAAAATAATGTTTTTTTACATGTGGCTCGTAAGGTACAGCCACCCCCCCACTCCCATTTGCAGACCTATGCCGTACTCTGTTATAATGTAAAAATAGTGTACCTCTGAGCACTTTACTTACTGTCTCCTAAATGCAGATAAACGTGGTCTTGAAATTCTTAGCTGAATTTCCACAGCAATTTCAGCAAGACAGAATTTCTAGAAGTGTTAAATATATATATAAAAAGATCTTATACAAGCATATTCAAATCTCAGTTTCATTACTTCATTGCTAAATACACCTGTTATACTTAACATTGAACTTTACTGATATTCTGCTTTTCCATATATATAATTTAAGTCCAAATACACCCCTCCTCGGTACGTATTTTCTATGACAGATATATCAAAATTTAATAGACATCTGAAACTCATTGTGGAGAATTATTTTTCAAAGAGGAATGAAAACATACTTCAAGCTCAGGTATTCTAAGAGGCATACTGAACACAAAATTAAAACTTTTAGAATAGCTTGTGCGATATCCAGTTGAGAAGAATTAGAAGCTCTCTGTCCTGTTGAGCTAGGCAGTGATTCGAGGAGTTTGTTCACATTCTCAGTGAACATTCTGTGATTTTCTTTCTCTCTAAATTCAGCCCTTTGTGTCTTTTATTAATGTGTTTCAGACTTATAGATTCTTGATACTGGTTTTTCCTTGCATTTTGACTGCTGGGAGACCGAAGATGGTCTCTAGTTATTCTGCTGTTTTTTATAGAGTACAAGTCAATGCATTTCCTAATCCGTCACTACTCCTAGTGTTAGGTGATCGCATCCTCAAAGTGTCGTCCTGTTTCTTTCTGCATCCTCATCAATGTATTTCTCGTCTGGTGGGTGTGAGTTTCCAGTTGATAAATTCAATTATCTTTGTTTAATTCCACCCCCCACCACCACCACCAAAAACCGACAAAAAAATAACTAAATCTAATTGCTGGCAGTAGCTGAGTTGCTTCGTGATTGTGAAATAAGGGATGGATTTAATAGTTAACTGTGAATATAAAATACTTATTTTGATACTGTAGAGGAACTGAGCTGCTGCCAGCCATACGTCAGCCTGCTTTCAACTCTTTCTTAACGTTTCACAAAACTTTTATTTTTAAGTTTCCTTTGTAGCTAAAAAGAAACTACCAAATGGTTTCTTGCTACTGTTTCCAGCCTTTCACAATTCCCAGGGGCGGCGGAGGCTCAGTGTGAGAAATAGCTCCGTGGAATTATTTTTTCTAGACAGATAAATTAATATTGCAGAGAAAACTGTGGGCGGCTTCTGAAATATGTCACTTATGGTATTTTTTTAACTTCTTCAGAAACTGTCTGTCCACTTCAAACCAATAACACTATTTGCTTTTAAAAGTACTTTTTTTTTTTTTTTTAGTGGGTAAAACAGCACATCAGACAGGATCTTCTCACAGCCTACAAGTGTAGTAATTTCACTTACTCCTAAGTTTTCTTTTGGGTAACAGAACAGGTCAGTTTGTGATTTTCGCTTTTCGCAGATGCTCCTGTCTCTGCAGTGGAGGAAAGTGGCAGAGATTCCATTCCCCCTTTCCACTTTTACAGTGAAAATCCCTAAAAATCAGTCTTGTCAGAGGTACCAGATCTAATATTACTCCTTAGTGATCCTTAAATACAGACCTATTAGGTGAGTTGGTGTTTTATTTCTTGGGGAGTATGATCTCCATAGGAAAAACAGGCAGGCACAGGCCTAAGTAAGCTGCACAGCTGTAACAATGATATACGGTTCTTTGTGTAGGTAGTAAATCCTAAATATGAGTTTTGTCTGTCTCTGGGATAGAAGAGTAAACTTCCAGGTACAATAGCAAAAGTAAAACAATCTCGAAGCTGTAAAAATGAAAGGAATGGAGTGGAAGTTCAGGATTAATTGTGATATCTTGCTGTTAAAACATGCATTTTTCCCCATTTACTAGAGAAAACAAATCTATTAATAGTAATTTAAAAGGCTTATCTCATTGTTTCAGTAAAATCCTTATAAAGTATTTAAGCGGGGGGAAGCTCAAGAATTTACTTCATTAGCAGTTGAAGAACCGAGTTAGGAAAATGTTTAAATTTTATATGTACTGAAATGTGCTGCCTCTGGAGAGAAAAAAAAAATCAAAATGCAGTTCCTCTTTATTTTATAAGCCTGTGTTTTACATTTCTTCTGTTTGGAAGAAACTTTTATGTATGGGAAACCACAAAAGAAGCGCGTTGGTGGGAATTTCTGCTTTCCATGACAGCGCGTAGCGCAAGGTGTGCAAGACAAACGGTGAACTATATATCTTTTTTTTCTTTTTTTTTTTTTTTAATTTTTTTTGCCCTGTAATTAATACTCCTAATTTATTTGATTATGACTATAAAGCTTGCATAATAAATGGACAGAAGTCTGTAACTTGTGCTCACCAGAACATGAGCAAACCTGCAGCTCTGCAGCAGCGATGGGCGTTTGCTGCCCTGGCAGTAACTGGGGTTGCACAGCAGCCGGGCCGGTGCTGCCGGCACCAAGCTGTCCCTTGGAGACCCCATCAGGGACGTGCTGGTTTTCCTTTTTTTAAGGTGATCAGTATTTTTAGATCACTTTTTTACATAATGGTGATAATTAGGTCAATCTTACCTCTTATGATTTTCTTTTTGGTGCGTTTAGTTTTTTTTTTTTCCTTAATTCTCTTCCTTTCTAGCTCATTTGCCTAAATAACTTTCAAACTTGTGATGCGGGATATAACCGAAGTTGCAACTTCCTAATCACTTTTAAACAGAACTTTATTCATCATTTAACTTGTCGTACTTTGCCAAATTACTAATAACATTTTTCATTTGCCAAACCAAGGTTCACTGACATCGCTCTGTAATCCTTTATTTTTTTTCTTTTTCATTCAGATGCAACCAAGAATGAGTAAGTGTTCTAGACACCGTTTCTAATAAATCACAAATGCATTAATAACCCTGGAATTCGCAAGGCGTGACCTAAAGACACCAACAGCCACTAGATGTAGCAACTGGTGCTTAACACTGGAAATGTCCATTGTTAACACATTCCCAGGAAATATTTTTAGGCTTATCAGGGGAAAATGTCATACAGTTGATAATCGGGTCTTTTTGAATTAACTGATGACCAATTTCTTCTGAGTATTTTAAGTTGTCTGTTTCATTTTGTTCTCAAAAAAAACCCCGTAGGATGCTAATTAAAAGGCATTAATTTCTGAAACCAGAAATCAGCGTCTCACAGCTGTATTATTGTGTACTACAGAAAATACAGATATAGATCTGTAGTCCTCTACAACCTCTAATGCTACTATTTGCAGTTAACTTTTGAAAAGGTGTGTCTCTTCTGAACCCAGTTCGTGTTCATATTTATAGCGTTAGAACGATTTTTTTAATCACCATAAAGATTCCTTTGCTTGGTTTCTTACCAAAAGTAACTTTTCTTTCCCCAAAGCTTGAGTATTCAGCTGTTGTCCAAGTTGTATAAATTCATTTCTTCAGGTGGAAAAATTGCTAAGAAGAAACCACCCGTGGACAACAGAACTTAGTGATCTGTATTCTAAGTCATGGCTGAAGGATATAATTAAAAATAAATTGCTGTTTAGAGACCTGTGGTGATAAGGGTAATAAAAGTATTTTAAACTTCTATGAAGGAAATTCAAATTTTCATGCTCTTGAATTTCAAGTCTAATTTCTTTAAAACAGACTGAGACTTTTAATGCATTACTTCTGCTGGCTTACCTCGGATAATTTTAGTGCTTAAGATAAATCCCAGTGTATACCTGTCTGTCAGCCCGTTTCTATAGAAAAACCCATGTGGGGGAAAAAAAGTGGGAAATTGCTGTAAGAGGGAACTGAGACCATATACAAAATGCCTGAAGTAGAAAACAGGAAATAGTTTCATCTCTTTACTCTGTGCTTACCAGGAAAGTCTAATAAACTCATAATGTCGCTTTAGCCGATAGGAGGTTGGTTGGTGAACTTGGAGGAGGATGGAGAAGGGCCGGGCTGCGGGGGCAGCTCTGGGGCTGGTTGGGGCGATAAAACCCTTCCAAACAGGTTTGTGCCCGGGGAGCCGACAGTGTCCGACTGTCCTTCCTAAAGCCACCCGGACCACAGCAGCTCCTCCTCCAAAAATGTCCTGCTCAGTTGGTGGCAGCTCAGGAAAGCTAATGGGAAACGTCCCCTTCAGTTATTTAAGGTCGCTTTAGTTGTTTTTTACTGCTTTTTAAATGATTTATTGATCCAAGCAGTCGGCTCAATAAAATCGCCGTGCCTTTCATTGCAAAAGCAAGCACTGTCTTCTACCGCTAACCATTATACAGATAATAAAAGACTGCAGTAATTTGCTCTGTTGGCGACAAATTATCTTGATACCAGCGTAAGCACCTGCATTGGTCACGGTGCCGAGTATTTTAACTTGGGCAGCCATCAGGTACCTTGACTCTGTAAGCCTTTTTTCTGTTGTTTTCAGGCCGTACATAGTTAAGTCAATGATCAAAATATTGACTAGCACACCCTCAGTATGTTATTAGGGTAATTTCAAAATAGGTATAAGAGAATGAGGAAAAAGTACAAAGGCAGCTGGTTTAGTCAGAAATTTGGACTGGTTCCCACGGTGGGAAGTTATTAAATATAGCAAATGTCTTCGGTTTTGGAAAGAGGGACCAAGCATGAGTGGAGGACAGGGAATAATATAAAGGTATGTTAAAGTCATGACTGGTGTGAGAACAATTATTCGTTATTTTTTTTGTAACTCAAAGAATGATGGGTTTGCAACAAAGCAATCAGGAAGCAGATCTAAAATAAATACAAGTACTTTGTAGTTTTTCCAGCCAACGCCTAATTAGATTGTGAAATTTGTTGCCACAGGATGTTTTGGATACTGAAAGTATGAATGGCTTCAAAAAACATGAGACGGATTTACAAAGGGCAGGCTATTCACAGCGATTAAAGCCCCAGATCTGTGTGCAATCTGGTTCAGGAAGGCCCAAAGGCACCGGTGCGGAAGCGGGAAGGGTATTTTGGGACAGGATTTCTCAACATCTCGTTCTGCTCTTTCTTTCCTTCTTCCTCGGGATCCATTGCCGGGTATTTTCAGATTCATGACTAAGTTAACCTTTCTTACATTATGTTGCGTGGGGGACTATTTTTCAATGTGTTTGACTTCGAACAGTTTCCTTTTAAGAATGAGTTTGAAAAGGAGCTGATTATTTTGGAAAGTCCTTGCCAGAAATTCTCGAGTTCATGGGATGTCAGTAAACCTCTTCTCTGTGGACAACAGTTAATGTGTATTTTCATCTCCTTTTCTTTGACGGGATTGTGGCTGCATCCAAAGCCTGAAGGCTTTGTCTTTTCATTAGAAGGGGGAAAACCAACCTTTAACTCCGCTATGCGATCCTTGAATAACTTTCATATGCGTCGCTCTCTGAGGATACTGCCCAGTCCTGTTACAGTGGAACACAGAACTTTTTGTATTAATGTTTGAAAAGTGGTGAGACTGAGGGTTTGGTTTTTTTCCTCCCAGGTGTTACAAGGATAGAAAAAACCCCACAAAGTTAACTGGAGGATTTATGCTGTTCTACAGTGCTTAAGTGTGTGTTACCACCTCGTGGGAATCCTCACGTGGATAATGTCACTTTACACTGACATCAGTAAAATTACATGCATGTAAAAGTGTTCTTTTAGGATTCATACCTTGATTTCTGTGAATTATTGTTTGCTAGAAAGGTATTAACTTCCACCCTTTTTTCTCTTGTGATTTTTCCCTTCCCTCTACCTGTGGCCTTTTCTTCTTCATCTTAGAAAACAGCAAACATCTGTGATTTTTACCGAGTTAAAATATGTTTAAAATGTGATCATTTTACTATTTGTTCCTTTTGTCTTTTCAGGGCAGCCCAGAAACTTGCAAGATCTATGCCGAATAAAAATTCGTCAATGTATAGGCCTTCAAAACCTAAAACTACTTGATGAACTACCCATTGCCAAGGTCATGAAAGACTACTTAAAACACAAATTTGATGATATCTGATATCCATGAAGAGAAGAACTCTAAGCAAGATTAGTTATATTCCAGATACTGAAGAGGCTTGTTGCCTTGCACAAAGTATATCCTATGCAAATTCTGATTTTTCTGTGAAGTCAGAAGGCAGGTATACACTTCCTTGGGTTTTTTATACCACACACTAGAAGGTCTTAATTTTTGGTTTCTTGGTCCAAGTTTCCAAGGTCCAAGCTTTCTATATGATGTTACATTTTAAAAATTGCTGTTGGTTTTTGTTTGTTTGTTTTCACATTAAGTGTGCAGACTTGCAGTGGAGATGGAAGGCGACCTCTCAAGGGAAGCGCTTGGTTTGAATTGGCATGCTGAGCAATTGTTCAAGAAAATAAAGTTTGGAAATCAAGGCACCAGTCCTGCAAAAGGATACAGATGGAAGGACCTTCAGAACCCTGTTGTCTGTTGGGACTTTTGTCTCTGCCAGGGTGTATGTTTTTGCAGGATAGAGGGAAGAGTTGATAATCAACATGTCCTGGTGTACTGTACGAATCTGATTTGGAAATTAAAGAAAAAATGCAATTACCCTTTTTAATTTGAGAGTCTATACATTGGCTCTTTTTATATTATTGCTTTCCTAATTCCTGTAGTTGGGATGCCCATAAAATTCAGGCCTCCTACTTTCCTGACATTCCCTGTAAAATGGGCGGTTGTTTCAGTCTATTTTTAACAGTGGCAGTACACTACAAAGAGGCATAGCCTCAGTATTTTTTACATTAACTTAAAACAAATCTAGATTTTTTTAAGCCAATATATTCTGTTTCTCATACAGTGCCTCCTGTGCAATAATCTTTCTGATGTATTTTCCCTTTATGTGTGATTTCCCCTCCCTTCATTTAGTCTCAGTGCATTATTTGTGAGAACAGGAGCTGCTGCCTCGCTGAGGTGTTAACGCGATGTTACTAAAGTGATGCGGCAGTTGCTGTTCATTATCGCTCCCTGAATTTCATGAATGTATAACCTCCTTTATTTCACTTTCAGTTGAAATTTACGGGTTCTCAGCCACATTATGTCCACTTGAAAGAAAAATTGGCCAAACTCTTTTATTTGAAAGGCAGTGATGGGTTTATTTTGTTGTGGTTGCTCTGAAATTCAGTTTGTTTCAGGTTAGAGAGTGGGAAATGCATATACGTTAAGGTGCATTTTCTATGTGCGCTAACAAAAAAAGCCCAATTCATATTGGGAGTTTAAATTTTGCAAATATTAAGTGGTTTCCAATTAATCTGAAAGCAGCAACCAAAAGGAGTACTGAAATTTGGCTACTGAATGTTCTCCATACTAGGTATTAAAAATTTCTGTTAAAGAGTTTTGTTTCTGATCATAAAAAAATTAATTTCTTACTATCAAAAAACAATTGGGCCAAAATGTGCTGGTTTTTCGCTCTCTTTGTTTTCAAGGGATTACAGAGTCATCATAAGGTCCTTGTCAGTGTTCTCTACTTTTGTTTTGCTATCCCACAGGCTCCTAAAGAGCCCCTCTAATATCAGGAGTTCTTTTGTACTGATTATACCAATGGAAAAGGGGAGGTGAAAGGAATGGTGGTAGCTTTTAAGTTTAACACTGTCACTTTCAAAATATTTAATATTAAAAATATGAAAAGCAAGGTGAAGCAGGTATGCTCATATTATTTAACTGCATTAGTTCCTTTTAATATCTTGTAACCCTGGTCTGCAGTTCCTTGAGCAGGAACCTTATCGCTGATAATTGATGCACCGGAACCACAGCAAGCACGGAGGATTATCTCTCCCTATTGTGCCTGGCATCGCCTCAGGTTTCCAAACAATAAGCGATTTTGGAGATTCACGGCTCAGAGGATTGGTAATGGGATGCTGAACCTCTTTATCTCCATCTTGTCTCGGTTCAAGTCCAGCCTGAGAGCAGTGACCAAACGTTCATGGCTCAGCAGCACGAGCAAGTACGTCCAACCTTCTCACCCCGCGGTGCTTCCTCCAGGTTGTAAGTCCTGGTGGTGCCATCTCAGGGGGGACAACCCAAGAGCCTTTTTGGGGTGTACGGGCAGCTCAGTGCAGGACGGCGTCTGTCAACTCCTGTTGAAACAAGAAAGATCAGGCGTTATGATCTTTAAGCTCCCCAGTACTGAGGCAGGACAGACATTAAGAATTGACTGGCGGGTTTTAAGCGTGAATCTTCAGGATTGCGACATGAGATCAGAACCTTTAAGATTGCTGTATTTTTTTAAAAAATATTAGCATCGTTCACTATGTTTGTAAGTTGGTCTAAACCAATGTCCTTCCCCACTGAATTTTTTTACAGTAATATTTTCTAAGGTAACCTAGAGTATATTTTAGTTGCAATCTATCTTAAGGCAAATTATTTGTTCTGTCTGTTGCTGTGACTGAAGAAAATTACGGAAGACTTGGTAACAAGAATGCTATTTAATGAAGAAATGTGTAATTCCATTATTTATTGTTTGAGGTTTGTTCTTTGGTTATTTCTTTTAAGTAACTGACATGTCAAGGGAACACACACACATTTCAGGCCAGTAAAAGGCCTTTCTTTTAAATTATGATTTTTAGCCTATCCTTCCTCCCTGCAATGGAGGAAACCCTGGCCCTTTCTCACAATGTGAAACCATCTCCTGTAGCTGGTTTCTCTGACCTTGATTCTGCAAAGCACCTGAGTCTCTGAACCTACGAATAGTCCTGTTCGTGATCTTAAATTACAGATGTGCTCGGGTGCCGGTGAAGTATGGTTATTCATCGTTAATCCTACCCAATTGTCAATAATTGGGGATTTGGTCTTTTTTTATTGTTATTATTTTAAATATCGTGCACAGATACTTTGAAGAATGAATTGAACTTTGTTTTTCATTCGGACTAGAATGAGGAGGGAAAGTGCGTAATACAGACTTGTTATGTAGCCTAGTTCCATTACCTTAAAATTCATGGTTAAACACTTTTAATAAACCTTAAAAAAAATTGGCAAGTACACCAAAGAATCAATGAGTAAAAGACTCTGATCATTAACAAACTGCAAACCTCATCCTTTAAAACAAAGCAGAAAGTTTCTGTAAATATTTATGTTTATAAATGTACAGCAGAGTAAGAGTGTTTTTTAGATTATTTAATTACCATATTTCTAATCTATTTACATTATAGACAATACTTCTTAGTTTGAAAAGCTCCTGAGTGTGGCTTTTTTTGTTTGGGTCTATTTTGGTTTTGTGAGTTTGTTTTGTTTGTTTTTTTGTTTTGTTTTTGGTTTTTTTTTGTTTGGGTTTTTGGTTTTTTTTAAATTCATTATCACTCCTGCTTGGAATAACTCTGGCTTCCTCGGGATAGCGTGGAAAATCTGGTTTTCTGGCTCGAGTTGGCAATTGTAAGAGGACACATCTGGATAAACTCATCAAACAGATACCCAGAGGCGAAAGAGAATATGTAGCATGTTTATCAGGGTGGGCCTGGGCTAGATGAAAAAAATTGGATTGTGACTTAGTTAAATCTGTGGAAAAGCCCCCAGTGACACTGTGACCAGAGCGACTTGCAGCCTGCCCACAGGTCTGGTTTCCATGCAACGCTGTGTTACCGATATCATTGTGTATTTTGTTCTTCCTTTGCAATGTAAGTTTTTGCTTTGGGTCAATTCGAATTTAAAAAAAAAAAAGTTAAACCTGGTTAAAACCTTGGTTTTGGTTTATGTTCTGCTTCTTTCTAATGTAACGTTTTAATAACATAATACCGCTTTACACATTTTCTCTCAATGTTTGTGTGTCTCTTCTGCTCCTTGTCCCTTCTCAGGTGCATGTGATTCTGGTAATGCATTTGGTAGTCAAATAGGTACCATGTCTCATGAATTGTAATGTGATTTTTACCAGTAAATATGAGCATAAATCTTGCTCTAGTGCTGGATTTCAGAAGGGGGAACAAATTGGTCTTTAGCTTTGAGTAGCTGGATTTTCCCTGCTGAGATCCCAGTGCAACCACTTCAGGGTTTTCTGAAAGGTTCACCTTTCTTCCTTGATACAAAACCAGAGCAAACTTGTGACAGATTTTGCAGTTGAATCTGGTTTGTGTCCATTTACTACTAATAAAAGTTGAATAAGGGGAGATGAATATTCGTGGCACATAAGTGGGAACTGGAAGCATTTGGTTTCAGTCATGAGAGTAATGTACAACCAAAAGTTGCGGCAAGGTTTTGGACCCTAAAAATTTGGAGAGGAAGGAGACTAGATTTAAAGACACAATTACTAAAGAGTAGGAGGGGAGGAAAAAAGATGTTTTCCATTGCTCAGTAGCAAACTATACAAACATCCCTGGGAGTATGTAGGCTGTGGAGCCAAGAGTTGTGTTTAGAGCTGTTGCTGCTGGTTACCAACAGACCGGCCAGACTGTGGTGTATTTACTGAATGCTGTGGTCAAAACTTTGTTCCTGTTTATGTATCATATTTCCTGTTGGAGTGTTCACTTGTCGACTTGAAAACAATTAATGACTAATGGTACTACTTTAAAAAAAACCTGATTTACAAGCTGTTGACAAATGGTGCATTTAGAGTATACGATCTTTCCCTATGTCGGTATAAGTGTGCGATAAGGAAGCGTGCTTATTTTATATGGCAAAACACTTGTTTTTACTGCAGTGTATAACAAAACTTTTGTACCCTTGAAGGCAAAAGTAATGGAGCTGAGGAAGAGGAACAAAGAACAGGCTCTGCCCTGTCTTTCCCCAAATGGAAGCATTTAAAGTCTCTTTGCTCTAGTCTCTCCCCTCTGTTTTGGTTGGGGTACCCCCACCTCAAATGCTTTATCCTGTTCCTTGAAACTGGGATGGTATTAAAAGGCTGAAGCTTGTTCTTTCCCTATATCACCAGCATATTGAATCTCTTCTGTATGATTCTAGTTCTTGACTTACGTTATTAGGCAAAGTAAAGCTCAACAACTCATTTAATCCTATGACAGTAAGAAACAAACAAACAAACAGATCCATACATTGCTTTATGAAACGGTGCTACCAGGAATTCCTCAGCCAATGCATTCCCCGGGGATCCACAACCTGCAGCTGGAACAGCAAAAAGTTGGGATCAAAAGCTGCGTTGACTTTTATTGGGAAGTCTCCAGCTGCCTAGTGAAGAAATCGGAACTCCAGCTGTTTCCTCCACATCTGGGATCTCTAGTGCTGCTGTTTGTGAGGTCCCAGGTAAGTCTTGAATGCTGTTAAGGCTTCATGTTTGCAAAGAGGATGTTTGACACATCTACAGAGGGTACATGCGAAGGGTCTGGAAGCATTTCTGTGCCTTTTCTAAACTCGCCAGGTTGACCGTATAAGAGAGTTTGTGTGGTTTATCACAAGCATGTTTGAGAGCGATGGATGCTATGAAGTGAGTATTGCCCAGCCTTGGAGTCGATCTGTTGCAGTATTTTGCAGATCCCTCAGCATCCATGAAATACTCCTAAAAGGTCTGGGAAGGGTGACCGAAAGGCAAGTATATAGGCAGGAGCTTATACAAGGGTAAGTGCTTTCAAGAGAACAGCTGATGTGTGGCAAAGAGCATCTATTCTTTGTTAAAGATCACAAAGTTGGCCATAACTCTTCTGACTTGCAAAAATACAGGGTATTTCAAAAAGATGGACCCAATTTGAAACACTATATGTGAAATTGGGTCCATCTTTGTGAAACAACCTGTGGAGTTTATTTGCAATCTTTGTGCTTTCCAAATATATCAGAAGATTGTCTCCTCATGCTCTGTAACAAGTAACTGGGAGTTAATGGAAGTATTATACTCAATTCTGTCCTCATTTCTGACTTGGACCATTGTAACTCCACTGAAGGTGGTGGTTACTCAACATTTAATCTAGGATGAAACAGCAAATAATTGATTTGGGTGGCCAGCTTGCAGTCATGCTTCTTGCTTTATGGCCTAATGAGGAGAGTATTTTTGGAAAGTATTTACAAAACACATTGTGAAGGAGCCCTAAGAGAGATTCTGTATTTCAGGCCAAGTTTATGAACAACCAATAGGCTTCCCCCCCCCGCCCCGAAAACATGGCCTGTTTTGATAGAGTTGTGTAAACGCTTTGATATCTAATCCTGAGTTGGTGAGAGACGTTTAATTGTCCATTTTGCATCCTGAGAAACTTAACAAATCTGCTTATTCTCTAATACAGCAGATTAAAGTAGATCTGCAATGAAATGTAAACTCATTTTATTTTAAAGGCTTAATTATTTTTGAAGCCATTGCAGATTATACTTTGTATACATCATATTGGCCGAAATGGTTGGAGCTGCCCTTGTGGGTGGTACGCCTAAGCCTAAAGTGAGGCCAGTTCTGTGTGGCTTTTAGGTTCTCATATGTTACTGAGTATAGCGTTAGCATGGGGTAATAGAAATTTAGATTCAGCTTCATATAGTGCTTGATTTTTAAAGCTCAGGGAGTGCTGAGCTGCAGGACATGGGTTGCTGAAATGTGACTTCCAAACCATGCCTGTGACAAGCAGCTCAACTTGAGATCCCCAACTAGCTGGACACTACTCATGTTGTGGGGGGTTTTAATATTGCTGCTAGGAAGCAAAACCAACTCATTTTTAGGGAGCAGTCAGTCTGAAAATCAAGCGATGGGGATGTTTGGTAGGAGGATGAAGTTGATGGGGGATTGTGTGTGAGAGAGCAGAAAATGTGGCTTTTGATCTTGCAGAAATGTTTGGTATGTGGGTTGTTGGACTCAGAAGTTTGAATGTCCTTAATATAAAATAATCTGCATGAGTATTTGAGTCTGTTCCTTTTCTGCTTTGTGTGAGCTATTTAATGGTTAGTGAGCCAGGGAAAAAAAAAGAAATCACTGTTTTCTGATGGTTCAGGCACCCTCCTGATGAGTGGAAGACCTGAATTAAAGTTCCCACTCTGAACCAGGCAAAGCAATTAAGGATGGGGATTTACACTAGTGTTCCTACCTTTTGGTGCTGTGATTCAGGGTTGTAAAGCTGCCACAGAGAGACCATAACAAACTCTTACGCAATTGCACAGGTTGACTGTGAAAAGTCGTTCAAAGCAGGTACCCAGCTGGATGGAGCTCAGCCTTACGTCTCTTGTGTGTGTGAACAACGAACTGATGCTCGTTTTTGGTTGGTTTGGGGTTTTTTATCCTTTCTTACCTGTAATCTACCTGGAAAAAAAAATAATTCAGGCTCTTCTCGTTCCCTGAGCACCTTACTTTGAGCTCTGGTTGTGGTTGTATTTCTGGGCACCCACCTGCTTGCAGCTCTAGTCTTTGATAGCAGCGCTGACCTTCTCCTCTTCACAACCTCGGCTCTCCAGCAGCTCACTGAGGAGGGCAGGGAATGAGACCTTCCTCTGAAAAAAACCATCCGAGCAGGTGGATGGAATGGTGGGACTTGGGGCGTCGTGTAGAGGTGACATTCCCCACTCCCAAATCCAGTGCTCAGAACCTCTGAGGAATAGGTGGAGGGAGCTCTACAGGCATCTGAAAGAGGGTCGGAGTCTGAGTGAAGCGCGTGGAAGGATATTAAGACTGAGTGCAAAAGTAACAAGTGTATATTTGTGTAAGTTTTGTGTGTGAGAAGGGCAGGCAGCTGAGCTGGCATCCAGGAGCATGGACGTAAGGTTGAGTGATTAGAAAAACGGGATGCTGAGAAAGCAGATACAAAGCAGATGTTAACTGAGTTGTGTAGAGCCGAACTGAGCGCGGAGGTGGGATAATGTCTGCAATATATTTACTGTTGCTGTTCAGAAATGTCTGGCAGCTTACGCCTCCTGCTCTTCCATCACAGGAACGTGCTGTCGCCACAGCTTTGGGATTTTGCAATGGGGAGCGTCAGTATCAATGCTGACCCCTCTGTCCTCTGCCTGTCTCAGAGACATTGGTTTCCCACTTTGTCAGCCTGTTCTGCACCATTTCCTCCAAGTATGAAGGTGGAGTAGCTTGAAAAGGAAAGGTGGTGAGGAAGAGAAGGCTGTGGATGGTAATTAGGGTGGCAGCAATAATTGTAATGTGTCTCAGACAGCGCTTGGTGGGAAGGATCCTACCTTTGTCACAGCCTAGCTGAGTTTGCTACTGATCTGTTGATAATCTACGTGAAAAATCTAATGCAGTGCTAGTTTTTGTGATTCTGCTCAGGACTCCTATATGTTTTGTTTTAATCTGCTTGCTTGGCAAGAGAATCAATACCTTTCTTTTTTATAAAACCAAAGTATCTTACTCTGCATTTTTGTTCAGTTCCAGTGTTTCATCCCAGATCGCTGATTTGTCTTGTGTTGTTATTTTAAGACTCAAAAATGCTTAGCAAACTTCTTTCTCATCACAACCAGTTACTATTTCGATGGATCAAACTGACTAAGGGCACAACAAAATCTTGTAATGGCATATCTGCATTATTGATACTTTATCCCGCAGCTCTGCTTTTAGTTTGTTCATGTCCAAGTAAATTAAATTAAGTGGCTTTCTTTAAGAGTCTCATCAGTTGTTATCAATCATTATTAGAAAATACTTTAAGCAATTCCAAATAAGACTTATTTGAAAGATAATCCAGATATGAGCAATTTCAGTCTTATCTGGTTTTGTGTTTTCTTCTTCCCAAGCTTGGGTACAACAATGATTATTTTTCACCTCTAGACATTTTGCCAAAATTTTTGAAGTCTACCAGTTTGAGCAAAGAGAGACTTTGCTAAACTTGAGTTGCTTTTGTAATTCACTGACCTTCCTTCTGTCTTGGTAAGAGAACAGCTTTCAATGAGAGCAAACTGCTTGTTTTAAAGGGCATTTTTAATGGTCCCTACAATTTACCCAGATGCTCAGTGTCTTTTCTAATACTTTGTTAATTTGTAGTTATCTTGTCAATAAAGTGGCTTTTTATCAGATACATGTAGAATAACAGTTATTAGTTATATTAGTATATACAGCTGAACTTGCTGGCTTTGAGTATTTCCTGTGCTTCATAAATACTTACATAATCTGTTGTGCAGGCTCAGCTGTTTTTAATTCTAATGTGATTCATATTGTGCTTAGAAATCTGACATTCTTGGCTTGTCAGAAATATTAATATATGTTAGTGCCGTATCTATTGAAAATTGACATGTCTTTTGCAGTGCTTTAATTTTCGCTTCTTTACATTGCAGCATTCCATATTGAGCAACAGGACATTGTTTGCTTTTAAATTTCCCTCTCTCCCTCCATCTCAAGAAACCAGAAATAACTAGATTATATCTTTCTCTTGGCTTGCATAGTTTTCACTTGTACTGAATTATACCATGCAAAACTGTATCCCTCCAGTGAGAATTCGGTTGTCATTGTTATGAGCTACATCTGGACTGTATAATACTGTGTACTTTGCACTACAAAGTCTCTTTGCCCGCAGCTCGGAGTTGGAAACCATACCTTGCCAATAAGTAGGAATAAGCTCTTTCTTCCAGCAGAAGTGCCATGATTAACCTCCCCAGGCCTCTCTGCTGAGGACAGAACTGCTGTACACACCAGAACACTGCTCTGAAGCTCCAAAGGTGATACGACCGTTGCTCTCAATAGTCAGAAGTATTAGGGGAATGTTCAGCTGTGTTTGGATGGGTCCTCTTTCTTCAATGGGTCATGGGAGACCGGAAGGGAAATCCAGACTTAGATCCACTTAAACCAAATAATCTATCCTGATAACTGGATGAAAGTTTATCTTTGGGAAGGAGGTTGAATGTTACTTAAAGGTCCATATGATGGCAAGTCCAAAGCCTTTACTGTTCAGCCACTTCTGTGTTTAATTACTGCAGAGGAGCTGGAACTTTTGTTTCCAGGTTGAGTCTTTCTGGTTTCAGCTGGGAAGTCATGAATGTTGGTGTGTCTCTGTAAAATCTTTCCTCTTGCTGGTTATATCAATTTCTTTTATAATCATGGGGTTAGTGAATTATTACTATTCAAACTTCCTCTTCAAAATCAGACCTAAAGAGTTCATGTCTCTCACTCTCCACATTGTTTTTGTGGCTGTCATCTGTTATGCCGTGCTCTTTATTGAACATTTCGATGGTATAGACCCACCAGCTCTTTACTGAGGCAGTTTGACTCTCACAAGGCATTATAAATCCAAACCTTTGCAGGAGTCTCTTGGGAAGAATTGAAGAAGCAATACCACTTCGCCGTCCAGAGAAGAACATTAAAAATATATTGAGATCTTGGTTTGGGGTTGTTTTTTCCCCTCCAGCCTGTCTGTGAGGTCATGAGAACATCAAGTGCTCCAGGTACAAGTGCCCCTGTAGGCAGAAACCTTGAAGGTTGCTCTAATTATTCACCCCTATGAATTTTTCCTTGTGTAAGAGCCATACTCAGAGATGGTGCTGGAAGAAGCACTCTTGTTAAAGCATAAAACTGTACTGATATTAAATTGAAATAGAAGTTAGGTGCTATCTTTTTCTGTTTGCACAGAAGAAAATGCACAGCTTGGTTTTGAAGCCTCATCTCCTGTCCTTGTCCACGTCCTCTCCCATCTTTTCCCAAAAATGTCATCAACAAAGTCAACTATTCTGTGACCAAAAAATCTACTTTTACTTGAAATCCTAAATACCTGTTTTGTATACTATTAAGAAACTTAACTTTTTATTATAGACTGTAAATGAAGTCCAGATAGAGCTCCACGGATTGCTATTGATCTGTGTAGTGTGATCTCTTGTGAACACAGGAGATGAGCTGATGCTTAGTGAAGTTCCCTTGACTCATCTGTCTTACCGGAACGTACCGCAGCATAGATACGTCATGGTTTTTAAGTAACATTTATTCTCAAAGTAGCTATTCACAGCTGCCTTTTATTCCTGCAGTGCACAGATGTGAGGTTACAGTACAGTTGTTCCCCAGAATGATGTATTGCTATTGTGACCTTGACTTCTGCTCTTACAGAGGTTCATGGCCATAAAAATCACTTTGTTCAAGAGCAGTGGCTGTAACAAATAAGCTTAGCTAAACCATCGCTTTTTCACTTTTACTGATTTTGCTCTTCTGCTTTATGACAGAGGTTAATACAGAGAGTTAGATTTCAGCAACACTGTTTAAACCCTCTTTATCCTTGTCTAATTAAGCTGAATACTTTGAAGATGATTCATATTGCTTGACACCCCTGCATCTAAACAGTCTTGGATGGAAAGTAAAGGAAATGTGCAGACTAGAAATTAAAATTGCCCTTTTACTGAGGAAATGGATTTTTTGTGTTTTAGGTACTTTTTTTAAACTTTCTCTGGAAGGCACTGTAATTTTCCAATATCTGGTGTGATTCTGGGAATCTGCCTTTCTTAAAGGGAAGATTTCAGAAGCCATGGAGATAACCCATGGTGCAGTGCAGAGCAGCAGCATCGCTTGTTGCAGAGTGACCACAACACTTTTTGGAGGTTGCGGCTTCACCCGAGCTGCGGGCCCATGGACCCAGGACAAGGTACAACCTGCCCTCAACCACATCACCGTCTCCGTGTGCATCCAACTCTCTCGTCCTGGGAGCTGTAGCATTCCTTGGCGAAGAAGTTTATGGGAAGGGGGAACATGCCCCGTGTAATGTTCCACCATAGATCAGCAATGGTCTTATGGCACGTTCTTCTAGGTTTTGTCAACAACGAGACACTGAAATGAAAGTTTTCTGCCATTATAATTAATATATCTTCCTAAGCTACCAGGAATTACTTGGTTTTGCGTAACATTTTGTGTACTTTCCCTTCCAAGCGACGTGGGGAGAGTAACAAAGGCAGGGTTGAAAGATACTGTGGTTTCCCTTCCTCTGCGTTGCAGAACTTAATATTATAAAGAGGACAGTATTTCATTGATGTTTCTCGCTGTTTCTGCTTGTGGGCTTTTCACAATACTGCGGTCAGGAAGATGACAAGAAAAAGGATGGCTAGGATATATCTGCTCCTTCTTTTAGAATAGGAATAACCCCCTTTCCTCCCTTGGAAGTTGACTCAGAAATCCATCACAAAGGAAATAAGTTCATTTGAATTTCTATTAAACCTCGAAAAGCTGCTTTTGTAAAGTCCTATTTGGAGGCTTTCAACAGTGGGCCTTTGACGAGAGCAGAGGCAAAGCTGAAACTCCCTGTCCCAATACTCCAGTGTCAGTGGCTTGCCTTCGGCTCTTGCACTGTATCACAGAGGGAAAATGGGACTATTACTCATTCTTGAGGGTATTTTGTGTGAGCTGAGTCCTCAACAGCTGTAACAGTAAGAATCTCTACCATACAAGGAAAAATTAGTCAGATAATTGAAAAAAAAAAAAAAGCCAGCAGAAGTCTGGTTTGCTCTGTTTGGAGGTGTGAAAACAAGGAACTGGCTGAATGTGATGATTTATTTCCCTGTGCTTTTACGAAATCTGTGTTTTTATAAGTAAGAATGCGAACATTCAGCCTTCAGGTTTTAGAGGGTATTTAATGTTGATCATATGTATTCAGACTCTTCTTTTTTCTTCTTTGAGACTGCACAACTCAGAAGAACAAAAGTCTCCAACAGATGAAAATGTGTCTGTTCTCAGTCCTGCGTTGTGTGTGTTTCAGGAGCAAAATGTTCTCAGCACAATGTGGAAAAGGTGCGTGGTGCTGAAAACAAGAGCAGGAGTTATATAGCTACATTAGGAATATAGAATAGGTGCGCCTGAGTGAATAAAGCTGTCATTGATTGCATAATTGAATGTTTATGCCAAAATAAGCCATGGTTACCCTTGTCAAAAGTTAACATTTAAGGTACCATCACATTTGCAAGCATTGCTCTGAATTCATATCAAACTCTTCCTCTTGAAGACTAGAAATGGAGAAGTTGTTTCTGCATTTTCCATCTTCTGTATGGAAATTGGAGGCCACTAAATGGTTGAAAAATATTGGTGTATCAAACTGAGTCCTACTCGTTAAGCAATAGTTAAGACAGAGATGAGAGCACAGCCCGAGCCTACTTCTGATCACTCTTGGAGGAGAGATTTGGTGCAAAGGAAAACAATTGGTGCATTGCACTTTTAGCTGGGCAAGACACAACTTTAAATAAATAACCTTTCCCTGGTTAACTGTGATGCTGAGCTGCGTATTTCAGTGTTTGCTGCTGTCACAGAGGACAGGCTGCCCGGCCTTATGGATTGCACAGGTTATTCAAACTTTGTTCTCCATAACTCATCCTGCTGAACTACAGCTGATACCAACAGTTTTTCTTCATGTAACACAACTCAGGTCTTTATTTTGTCTGTTTTGACTGATAGTCTCAAAAGAAAAGCTTAAAAGAGTAACCTAATGTAGCTATAAAAGATGTCTACCTGCTTTTGGACATGAGTTATAAAGGTCTGAGAACAAATTTTCAACAGCGAGGTAATTCTCTGAAGTTTGGAAAAATCTGAGTTCAGGCTGTCAGATTATTTTAGTAAATCAAGTTTCCGTACACTGGACTGTGTGTCTTTAAAAGACATTTTTAGTACTAGAGAAATAATATCATATATGATAGGCCTGCTTTATGTAATACTTGGTTGTCTGTTTCTTGTATTGAAATAGTTCTCAAAATAGCAGGTGGCAATAGGAAGGTGAATAATAGGAGTAAAATGAGGCCACAACTTGAAATACTTTTTTCTTACATCAGCATTGGAATTATTTCTTAAGGGTTAAAATCTGATAAGTAACTTCCATACTTGTCCATAATTATATACAAGTCTGGATCCACGAAACTCAGCATTCAAGTTCTCCAGTCTTTAGCTTGTTTATCTGGCCAAAAACTTGATATTTCCACCAATTGAAAATACTTTTTTTTTCATTAAAAATACAGGCAGTGGGGAGATTTTGCAGATAATCCTCAGACAAGGTCACTTGGCCTGTTTTTGCTGAACTGTTTTTGCAGCTCTCGTACCGTTAAACAAAACGGTTCAAAAGAATCGGTGCTGGTGCTGCTGGCAGTGCCCGTGTGTCCTCACCCGTGCAGGGGACGGGACACGGTGTCGTTTGGCCCTGGCACGGCCGCTCCTTCCTCATGGCTCCCCCGCAAAACCTGACCCTGAATTTTCCAGACTAAGCAGAAGAGATGTGTGATGGCTGTGAGAGTCAGGAAGGACAGAAAACGAAGGGGTTCAGACTGCAAGTGTTTTACTTGTGCGTGGGGATGAAAATGTGTGCGCCTAATAAGAGCCTTTGACAATTTATAATCTCTATAATGAAGCCTGCTTTTAATTAGCAGCATGTTCTAATTTGAACAGTTGTGTTCTGAATTCTGCCTTCCGGTTCCTGTAACTCAGGGCTGGGTATTTACAACAGTTGCTTGAACCCTAAGGGTTTTCCCCCCAAACCACCATTTCTTATTGAGGGTTTCTAACACATTTTTTTTTAATATAGGCACAGTGGTTGATGGATTGTTCACTTCAGGCAGTTGTTTGCATTCGCTCTTTTTGTAATAACAGAATTAAAGGGTGTGTTAAAAAGACTTTACGAGCAGCAAGTGAAGCAATAAGTAAGCAAATAGCATTTGTATGCAAATACTCTAAGTGCTTTGTCATGTTCTGGGACCTGTCAGCTACCTCCACGCTTCCGAAACTTCATCCCCATCGTCTCTTTGTACTGAGGCTTTATGTCAAAGCCACATGAAGCCAGCGGGTCATCCCACTGCCTGTGGTTTCTGGCTTGGGTCTGGGACATGAGAGGAGCAAGTGGTACCAGCCACTCTGATTTCACCAAGGGCTTTCCCTGTATTAGAAAAGCTTTTTCTCTGTTGTGCATAAAACCAGCTCACAAGAGCCAGAGAATAGCCCAGATTTGGAAAGTCTTGCATTGTTGTCTGCATCAGCTGCCATCTTGATCTAGTGACCTCAGGAGCTGAAAACATTGAGCCTGGGCTGCTTGCATGAAAGAGCCAGCCACGCCGGCTGGAACTGCAAGAGATTGACACGTTTTGTAGCTTCTGGCAAAAATAAAAAAAAAATAGACAGGAAGAACATTGACCTGTGCATCAGAGCTCAGTTTCCTTATGTAGAGTTTATGAATCTGTTGGCTTCACAGTGAAGTTGTCCCTTGGGCCTGCAGAGTAGGTGATTTCCATCCCTCTCCCCCATCCCTCATGTCTGCAGTGTCTGGCGTGAGCTACAAGAGTGCTGGGTCATCCCTCCGTCCCTCAGCTGAGACAGCCTGGAGAGCTTCCAAACTACATCCCATCAGCGTCGTTAACCTTTTTATGACTAGGAATCACAAGGTGCTATAGTGCTGGGGGGAATGAGTGAAATCTGCATTGGTTTTATATGGCTTTTGAGCTGTTCAAGTGACTCTAATAAGCTGTTTTGCATTACAGGACAGGCAGATCAGTATCTCAAGAGATCTCTTAAGTTTGACTCTTTCTCCTTGAGCTTGATAAGCAGGAAGGATGGTCCCTAATGGGAGGAGAGGGAGAGAAGGAGCAAGAAGACATGTGGCATGTGCAACCTGGAAAACTTGTCTGTGAGCTTGACTTGACTCCATCTAGGGAAGGAAGCTGATGCTAATGGCTCTGCATGAGATAACAAATTATACTTGAGCATGTGTTTTCTGTATTCATTACAGTATGTCATGGGGGGTGGGGGACGAAACAGGATGTATCATGTGCACTGATTTCTGGAGCCTCAAGAGAGCTACCCAGATGTTGAAAAGCAAGGAAGAGTTGGAGATAAAGTAGAAAGTCCTCCAGGGTGGGACTGTAAAAGCTGATCCAGGATAGGAGTCATTGTGTTTTGCTCACAATCACAGCAGCTGGTTTCAAGTGGCCGGGGAGCTTTTCTGATAAGCTGTGGACAGTAGGAACGTAAATAAGGAATTTGTTCCAAAAGGGTGAAATAAAAAGCTGAAGGATGCAGTGCACCCATAAATAATTTCTTAAACAAGCTCTTAAAACAGCTGCTGTTTAGATTGTCCTAATGTGAGTCTTAGGTGTGGCATGAAATAGGGTGACATTCTATTTGTTGATGGTTGTGTGGTCACCTTAAACATGACATTTAAGGAAACACTTGTAATCCCATTGCCACGTGGAGCTTTGCTGTGCTAGAGATGTTTCTGATCCGTGCGGGTAGTTGTCAGGGGCTCCATCAGTACTGATGTAACTCCATATACTACATCGCTACGTGCCCTACAGCATATGGTTTTGAATGAATTATTCTATTCCAGTCCTTCCCTGAGGATTTCCCGAGACTTTCCTCCTGTCCTGTGTAGCTTTTCTGGAAGGATGACAGTGCAGCCCAGTTTGGGGTAGGTATAACCCCATTTGGTTGCCTGGTGACTCTTCCATTTCTCTCATCACTCTAGTGATGTTTTGCCACATTTTAATTTAATCCCTGGTCCTGCTAGAACCAGACTTCAGCATCTCTCCTGTTGTCTGAGGATGAACTCCTTTCTTGTCCTAATCAAAGGGCATAGTTTTCTCTACACACACACTTCTGGAGAAGGGAAAAAAAAACCCCACACAAATTAAAAAAAAATGTTACAGCCTTCCCCACTATTCTCTGTCATTTTGTGTATTTGCAAGAACCCAGGTGCTGCTGCTGTTACTAGATAAGGAAAACCCAGAGCATTTGGCTTGTTATTGAGTAATACCACATTTTAGTTGCCCTGAATTTAGTATGCATAAACTCTAGCTAGCTAGTTATTCCCAAAAAGACATAACCCTGAGAGATAAGTTAGAACCTCATTTCCTGCGCTCACTGATCTGTTCCCATGTCCTTGCCTTTCTCAAAAGTGGGTTTTCGGAAACAAGTTGTGCCTTTGCAAAGCCCTTCTTGGCAGAAACTTCTCAGATATATTAGCCCTGTGGAGTCTGTGAACTGGAAAATGCCTGTGACTGTCCGGACTATAGTGGAGTGAAAAGGTGAGTTATACAAAATGCACAGTCTGCCAAGTGTGGTACAGGGTTTTCATTACATCTCCCATATCTCTTGCTGGAGAAGCACTGAACCATATCTGATCACAGTCATGATCTTCTGAGCGTTTAGGCAAGGCAAGATTTATTGGGGAAAGAGACTCCTTCTATTAGATTGACTTAAATAGTTTTGAGGGGAAGAAACAGCTCCCAAATTATTTTTCTCCCCAACCTTGCCTGAAGCTAGCTCAGCAGAACTGTCTGTGACTAGCAGCTGTTTGTACAATAAGCTCATGTTGCAATTAATCTATTGAAATTCTAATGTGGATAGATTTGCTCAATCAATCAAACACATTGGGGGAGCACAACCTTTCCAGTGTCCCAAAGGTCAATGCTCACCCTTCCTCTGCTCTGAGAAACACAAAGAGAATCTGTAGGGGTGCATGTTGTTGGCTTCAGCTAAATACTTGAAAATGGCAGAATTTTATCCAAACTGTCATAACTTCTTGTCTGCTAATGTTGGAGTCAAGTGGGTGGATGAGAGTAAATCAGCTGTGAAGCTGGGGATGATGGGCAGTGCCGTGCAGCTGACAGAGAATGGGATGATATCACGCATTTCCTGGAAAATGAGATGTTTCTGGCCAAAGCATTCCAGACCCTGAGTGCTTCAGCGAGCTGGAGAGTGCCTGGAATATTTTAAAGAGATATTTCAGCAGTCCAGGTGTAGTGTGATTAAGAGTGAGTAACAGCAAGATATGACTCAAGATCAAGATTTCTGGTAACTTTTCTGTAGGCAACGATTAGAATTACAGGCAAGGAAAGAGAGGAGGCCTGAGAGCTGGTTGAGATGCTGGAGAAATTTAACATGGGCTCAGTAGGCAGTTTAACCCTTGTCACGTTGGGAGTGGAGAGCGTTGTCTGAGCCGTGTTACTGTCAAATATGCAACTGTTTAGGTTTAGATAATTTTTTTCCCCTCTGTAGGAGGATGGGAAGTATTGAAACACCCTAAAATGCCATAAGGGAAGGGAGGATGAGGAAACAGCAGAGAACTTGCACGTCCGACAGGTATTTTGGAAGAAGACTGCATTGGTGAGCTTTTGGGAAAGGGGACTCCGCATCTTGCATAGTGGGGAAGATGATTTCTGGTTACCCATTTCAGTTGCCTTCTGCTGAGTTTGATGTCTACGTTCAGTTGTAACACATGGACAGAGCCCTTAGGAGAGAGGCCCAGCATCGATGCTGGAAGGTAGTAAGAGATTTTCTGGATATTACAGACAACTCAAAATACTAAGAGGGATTTTACTTGCTAGTTTCTTGATTTCAAACTTAAAATGAAGCAAAAACTGGACGGGGAATTTGTACATTTACTTCAGTGGTGATAAATGTAAGGAAAATGCACAACAAGGTTTGGTACCTTGGGGTGGGAGGATGGAGGAACCGCTCTGGTGCTGAGATAAGGATTCTTATGAGCAGACACACCTGGATCACTCCTGCTGAACAAGATACTCTAGTAAAGGATGCTGGCTTCAGCTCCTACTGAAAGAGACTAGAAAATAAATAGGATTATAAAGGTAGAAAGAATACATAATGTCAACATAACTAAAGAGAGCTACAGGTGAACCTTAGTAACTCATCTGACATCTTCCCATCACTATCCTCAGAACCATGAAAATAAACCAGGGCTACAGATGCTTCATCCAGCCACTGAAATCGAGGTGCAGATTTCAGACTGTACAAGTACCTGTACAAGTAAAATACTGGCAGAAAAGCCTTGTCTCATGAAGATGCTCCTTGATCTTGTAAGTTGGTTTGTGAACAAAAGTGGGTCTAGAAGAGGCAGCAGCCCCATGTAGGTTGATCAGGACAACAGGGAGGCTGAATCTCGCAAGAGCTTTGAAAATTCAGCAGCAGTTTTTATTTTTACCCCATTAGAAGGGAGGTGGGAGGGTGAGTAAGAGAACCCTGGGCACTGTTGAGCTTTCTGTTCCCAAGCACCATCTGCAATTAGCTGGGATCAAGCACAGGGGACATGGACATGCTGCTCTCTTCCCAGAAGCTCCTTCCTTAACAATTTCTCTCTTTCAGTCATAGTAGACCCATCTCACTTTGACAGTAGCTAATGGTTGTTCCTTAGAGGAAAAACAAGAAGAGGGCTCTCTGGACCCTTCTCGTGGTTTGTTCCATCTCCATCCCAGTGCTTTGACAGCCCTTGCTACATCATCTGCCCTTTCTTCCTCTACTATTTCTGAATCAATTTAAGATTTGGCATCCCAAACATCCTGTGGCAATGACTTCCACAATCAGATGACTGTTGTGCAGAAAAACATACTTTCCTCTTCTGCCTGATCATTTTAGTGGTTTTCCCCTGTTTTTTTGATGTTATGAGCAGAACAGTGAATTGTTTCTTTTTGATCTTCTCCATTCATATGTCAAGCTGCCTTCATGCTTCACCTTGAGTTCTAGTTGTCATTCACATACTCTACTCTTTGCACACAAGCCTGTCTTTTATAACTTTTCTGGTTTTACTACAAACTCCTGAGGTGCAGGGAAGGGCAATTCCCAGAGCTGAATGCAACACTCGGGGCATGGGCGAGCTGTGGATTTACAAAGCAGAATAGCATCACTTATTTTGCTGGATTCTCTGTTCTCCCTGCATGTGTGACAGCTGTTGAACATTTTTGTTTTGTTTTGTTTTAAAGTATTACCCATGATAATGGCAAGATTTCTTTTCTTGGTGGCAACAGCTAATTCATTCCCCACCGCTGTCTGTATGGCATCAGTAGTGGTTTTCTCCATGTGCGTTACTTTGCGTTACCATTGTAACACAAAGGCAGATGAAATTCAGGGTATCATAAATTTTTGCAATACTTCACAGTAGGTTCTGATTTTTAATACCCTGAAGGATTTTGCTCCGTTGGTAGGATTAATTGCCATTGTGTTCGCTTTTACGAGCCAGTTATGAATGTGGACCATTCACAATGTTTCAGCCTCAGTGACTGAGGATAGGAAAGGCCAAGACTTGAGCTCTTCTCACCATTTGGTAAGAGCACATCAATACTAAAGGAATGGGCTGCCAGATTAATAGCAACCAGAGCGGAGCAGGGACTTGCAGCCCCTGAACCAAGCGGTGGGATACAGGAGATGCTTTCAGCCAGAAACAAATGGTACAGCTCACGGGAAAGGAGGAGGAGCAGGGATTACTGGAGGTGGCTTCAGTAGCTATTTTGGGAACTGGCCACCATTCAAATGGATGATGAAGAAGGTACTTGGAGGGAAAGTACAGAAATACAGATGTTTTCCCTGCGTCTATGGGCAGCTACTGGGAGACAGGCTCTTCTGGTGAATATACTTGGTTCTTTGGGTTTGTTTTTTCCTCCTCTAAGTCAGCCACTGAAGTTGCTAGGTTAAGAGATGTTTTGGAATCCAGGGGCTCCATCTGCTCCTTCAAGCACTATTGCCTCTGTTCTAGTGGGGGTTTTTGTTTTGATTCAGTTAAGTTCAATGGGAAGGGTTTGGGTAATTTCATCGCTAACCCCTCGCGGTTCAGCAGGCTCTACAGGGGGGCAAGACCTCTTCTAAACTTCTGCAAGGAAGTTCATGCAGCCTGAAACAGTTTCTCATAAACAAACTAAGTGTACATTGGGGTGGAAATTCATCTTTTGAGATATAAACAAGAAAAGTACATGTAACAAGAAGTGAAGCTTGGAATGCAAGTGCCTGAATGTCCAGTCCAGTTTTGGGATGACCACTTGAGCTAGTAGTGTAGTGGTAGCTTCAAGAAACAACTGATCAATCTTCATCTTGAATAAGCATTTTAGTGGGAATATTTGTGTGATTCAAGTTTGAAAGTCCCAACTTTAAGGGATGAAGAAGTCTCAAAACAAACAAACAAACAAACAAAAAAACCAACAACCAACCAAAACACCAAACTAATAATCATATCCCTATTCCAGCTCCTAGTATTAAGAATAACACCAGTAGCTTCAGCACAGAAGAGTTTTAGACTTTAAATTGAACAGGAAACAGATTGAGTATTAGACATCTTGAATTTTCCAGTATGTAATGGATGATGTTCTTTTTGCACCTTGTACCTGCAGGAAGGATGTTCTTCCACAGGCAGAGCCGAATGAGCTGCTGATACTGAGTTGCTAAGTTTGGGTCTTGTTAGTTGATAGATGCTTTTGCTCTTTGATTAACTGCAAGATCCATGTATTTTCTTTATATAACCCCACAGGATGAGCAATACAGTCCATCCCTGCATTAAACCAGGGACACCGTTTTTACAAAACACAGACTGATTTCTTGTTTGTATGGATGGGAATGCCTGCGTCACTACTGTGGTGCAAAGGAAATGAAATACATCCACAACACTGCAACCTCTTTCGAGTTTTCATTTGAAAATACAACACAGGATGCAATTTTTACCCCGGGCAGCTGTGTTTGGCTTTGTTTTCAAGTGCGTGCAGCTATACAGGCAGCTGCTACATAGGAAGCGCTTCATAGGAAGAATGAGCTTGGTATTCATATTCCTCTTACTGTCAGAGGCATTATTCTCACATTTTACAAGGCATAACTCATGCCTTATTAAGAAAGATTTTAAAAGCATTATTCCAGGAAGTTAACTTACCAAATTTCTTCATTTTTACCCCCCGCCTTTCCTCGAGGGACATTCCGCAGTGCTCCAGTTACCAGCTACCTCTTCACATAGTGTTTGTAAATAGTACAGACATTCCCGCTTCCCTTCGCCAGCATGTTTCCTCCCCAAAATGGACTGTCTGGAATAAACTTGTGCAGAGTGTGCTGCTCGAGGTGTCTCTTTCCTTAGGATGGATCTTCATGCCATCTTGAAGCTTCATTCTCCTGTTATTTTTCTCAATCTAAAACTGCTGTTGAATTTCTGTGCTTGCCTGAAGTTTCTCGGTTGTCACTTGCGGGATTTCATCCTTTGCTATTGCCTTGTGCAGCTTCTCCTTGTTTGCTATAAATTGATATTTGTTCCTGTATTGCACTGCTCAGGACTAATATCAACCTGAGCATAGCAATGCAGCAGGGAGCTAGAGCGTTACTTCTGCTGATGAGGTGGTTATGTCCTTTTATTGTTGTCATAGAAGGATTTTTCATGATATGGTTTACTTTATGCCCTTCTTATCATGAAAAAGATGCAGCACTAAAGACGTGCTGTTCCTGTCTTTCTTTTGAACATCAGCATCTTAAAGCAGTTAGAAGAACTATGTCACCTTTGACCACTGAAAACAGTTACCTCTAAAGTGATTACTGATAAGAAAGTCTACAGCGATTATAAGAGTGAGAAAACATCCAAACTATTGCTTTTATTCTCTTAATCAAATCTGGATTTCTAATTTCTAGTACCCTCGAAGTGGTTTTGTTTGCCAGCTTAATAGATGCCATATTTGTAGTTTTTATGCGTATTTTCTTTAACTCAAGCTATCACCCAGCAATTACTTTTTGTCATGGGACAAGTTTTACATGACTATTCTGGTGTGTTTTGCCGGTTTATGGGAAGACCTGAGCATGCCTTTGTTTATTCTGTTTTGTTTATTCTGTTTTACCTGGCTTCTACCCTTAGAAGTCTGGGCAGCTGTTGTGACAGGGACACCGCGAGAGCCAAGAAAACGAAAATCATAAAGTGCTACCTAATGCTGTGCTACCAGAACAAATCTGGATACACATTTATGGCCAAGTCTCTTGTAAGCAGCACTATTAAGGGTGATGGAGCAATAGCACCCAAGTCCCTTGTAGGTTTGTACTGAGGAAAGAGCTGTGCCGGCATCTCTGTGCTGTTATTGCTGTACATGATAATGTCTTCTTGCTTCTAGAGTTGAAACCTGTATGCTGTAATTGACGTGTCCATGCTGGAGCTGCTGCCTTCCTTCAGCCATTCGTGCAGCGACATAGTGGGTCAGTGGCTGGAAACCAAAATGTAATGTAAAACATTTTTAGTGGTGTTAGATTGGCTTTCAGCAGTCATTCTCAACAATCATCTTCCTGTCTCACAGGAGGATTTTTGATCTTCTGCAGGGCAAGCATGTTTCTGAATGGATTTTTAAAGCCAGGATGTAACTTGACTTTTGAATCCCAAGCATCAGATTTCCAGGGTCAGTTCAGCAACGTCGCTTGCCAGACTCGCCAAGAGATAAGTGCTCTTTGCTCTTAATTCAGGTGTGTGAACGGTAAAGTCCCACTTAATAATAAAGTCTCTTTTTATTCAATAATGCCATGACTTCCCCTACCTCTTACCTTTCTACTATGCTTCACTTAGCAGTGTTAATGAACACAGACTTGGGATGTGGGTTTTTTTTGTTATTGCTAGTGCATTTGTAAAGTTATTTGGAGCCCTTCCATGCAGTAAGGTGTTCTGGCGTGTTTGAACTAGACTTTCCTTTGCCTTCTCCATAGAAGACCACTGAAGCTATCATGGAAGGAGAATTAAATCTTGCAGCAGGTTACCTAAACAATGTCTATTATGTACTCCAGTGTGCAACAGAGGAGAAAAAAATCATGTCATTATTTTCACTAGATATTAAACCTAGTTCAGCTCAAAGATGACTTATTTGGATCTAATATCATCAGTGGGTGCTTTTTCAATATCCTGTATAATTTAGGACTGAAAGCACCTGTCTTCTCAGCCAGATGTACAAGGCACTGAGGCATGACCGGCTGAAACCCAGGCACTGGAATGCCCTCCTGCTGAGTTATTTCTTTAGCCATAATCTACAATCACTATTTATCTGCAATCAGACTTCATACCACATTTTCTACAGGCCTGGTGAGACTGAAAAGCATCAGGAAAAAATGCTTTTGAACCAGTGACAGCAGCAACATGAGTGTGTGCAAAGTGACTAAGTCACATCTCGGCAACTGGACATCTCTAACACCTACAAGAGCAGAAAATGGGTTTGATACAAAATGGTGAGGGCTCTATTTCAGTGTAAAAGTTGGAAAAAGAATATGAAACGTGAGCTGATTAGCTGAGTTTCAAATACTTGAAGTATCTAGTGATTGTCGGCACAATAGTTCATCATGATATTAGCCTGACAGGGCCAACCTTGGTGACAGCCAAGGGGCCATACATTTCTTGAAATAATTAAGCAAAAATATCTCACACATGGCTTCTCCCTGAGAATGTGGCCTTATCAGGTTTCAATTTTATTTTGGTTTTGTTCTGCATTATGGCTTGTTCTTCCCTGCTTGAAGTTGGTTGTGGGGGTTGTGGCAGGGGAAGCTGAAAGGGAGAGAGGGAGAGAGCACGCTTCATTTATTTTGAAAGAATACATATGACTTGCAGACAAACAACTATTCTGATACATTTTTCATTACCACTTGCAATTTTAGCACTAAATGAAAATTATATTAGTAATAGATCTGATGTTTCACCTTCAAGTATTGAGACAGCTCAATGATCAGTATTATGGAAAGTCCTTTGTTTTTAAGAGTGAACTTATATAATGTTGATGCAGAAGCCAAAGAGGATTGTTATCCACTGAAACAATGAGAATTGGCTTTCTTGTTGCTAAATAAGCCGGTAACTTTTGGTCAGCGGTGGTCAGCAGTGAGTGGGTATAGCTTTGTGTTTTCTTTCTGATCTAAAGCCACTGGGAATTTTGACAGAAGTTGTGCAACCATAGGCCACGTCACCATAGGAATGCCCAGGTAGTTCTGACTTTTGTTTTGTTTTTTAAGCATTATTGTTAAACGGCTGTGTGTGCTGACTGAGGGCAACCTGTCCTGTAGGATGTACCTCCTCATATTAGCAACAAGGATGGATTAACTGGATGAAAGAAGATCCTTTTTGAATCTTGGTTTGGAGCGTCAAGAAAAATAAACATTTTTTTGTTTCTTTTGAGGCTTGGAAAAATGAACTTGCTGCTTACATCTCCATTCACACTCCTTTCTCGTTTGCATAACTTCACAGAAAGTTGAGTTTGCAAAAAGCAGCCAGTGGCTTCGGTCCCTCAGGTGGTATTTTGTGAGCTATTCCAGTTGATTAAAAAAGTCAAGATGCTGCCAAAAGGTGAGGTTTTACTTTACATCATCCCAAGCATGGATTTCCACCCATCCTCTCATGCCAGTGCTAAAACCCACATACCCATGTGTTCCTCAGAAGTCTGATAGACGTGAGTCTTGACACTTTTTTTTTTTTTTTAAATTAGCTGTGTGAAACCTGATGGTGGCTGAAGGAAGGACATGAGGCCAGGAGATAGATCTGCTTGAGTTGTCAGCAGGCAGTGCTTACATGGGCTTAAAAAGAACGTAGGGCTCTCCTTGTAATGCCAGCGAAGTCACCTTCAACAACAGTCAACCTGCTGGGCTGTGTCCTAGAGAATAAGAAAAGTGAAACTCTTCTCTGGTTCTTCAGAGATTTATTTAAAGGGATGTTCAGTAGCAGAACCACCAGTGCTGGGGTCTGGTGATGCCACCTTTCAATAAGAAGCTGAGAGCTCCAGCCCATTGAAGGGCACCTTTTGGGACACAGTTGAACATCTGGATTGCCATGGTAATGCTCTAGATAACCCTGACAGTGGTAAGGGTCTCTCTCACATGCTGGTCTCCGGGAGCATCAAAGCCTCACTGTGCTGTGAGGGTACATTCAGAGGCACAGAAGTTCATAGAAGCCTACAGAAGAAGCTGTAGAAACACTTGAGTGTGCTATCTCAGCATCAGGAAAGAAGTAGTGAAGCAGAAATATTAATCCTTATTTACTCACCTTACGTTACTTGAAAGATGGTACTTCTTTAGATATCTTGAAAGTCAGCACATGGAAACAATTGGTTGCATCATTTCATAGTAGCTGTTGAAACCTCTCAGTAGCTTCAAACTTACTAGCTGGAGGAAGTCAAGGGACACTCACCACTTGGCATGCGGTTCGTTATTTTTATTGTTCTGGGGAAGTAAGGGGAACTGTTGCAAGGAAATCTGGTTAGAACAAATGTAATATTAATAATAGACCCAGCAGCACTCACTGGACACAAATGCTGAGCTTTGATTTCTTCTTCAAAACAGAGTAAACACAAACATCTCTTCACTTTCTCTCTTGTAACTTTGTTGTCCTTTTTTCTTTTTTTCCCCAAGTTCTGAAGTCTAAATCTTTGTATTTAGAGGTACAGAATGATTCCTTGGGCATAACCTGGAGATTATGGGAGCTTATGCTTGTGATCTGTTGACCCATTGTATATGGAACATAGTTTCATGTAGGAAGGTGTTCCTCTGTGTGTACAGGGTTTGTGCTGTGGAGCCCATCACCTCATTGCTGTTGCGATAACCTTGCATCCTTCTAAATGAACAGAAATCTGAGGAATTTGGGTTGCATAGTCTGCATTGTTCAGTTAACAATGTGTCTTGGCTCTAAAGGCTGGAGTTGATATCTTTCAGCGCTATAATAAACTCTTCTGTTGTAGCAAGTTAATGTATAGTTTTGACAATTAGTTCAAACACCTCTAAGTACAGCTTTGCTGGCGGTGTGGGCAGTATCCCTCTGGTCTGCTGGAGAAGCCTCTGGTATACGGAGACCCGGAGACCCAGTGAGTCATTCGTTGTTGCCCTTTTGCCAAAGCCACTTGCAAGGACACTTGTAGAACCACCCTGTCACTGATCTGATTTCCCTGGGGCTGCGTCATGCAAGAAACTGGGCTCAAACAGAAAACAGCACGTTGCTGTTCCCATGCAGAGCTGAGGACATGATCTGAGTTTTCCTTTAAAATGAAGCTAATTTCAAAGGGGTGTGTTTCTATCTGACAGTTATCCCAATACATTTAGACCCACTAACCCAGTTGAACAACAAAAGAAAGGGATGGAGGCCTCAAAGTCCTGAGCAGATTTCAGAAGAACTGGCAAGTGAGTGAGTAACAGGGACCCAGGTGCTGTGTTTCCATCACAGATGAGGTTGGAGGAGCTCAAGTGATGACAGACAGTTGCCTCAACCAACAAGTGCCCATGGGCTCACATGCACTACTGGGTGGTTGGTTCACACACAGTTCTGAGCAAGCCATGGTGGACTGGCCATGTGGTCCAAGAACATCAGAGGCAACAGGAGCAGGAATATGAAGCCTAAGGAGGGAAAACTGGGGACACAGGACACAAACATGCAGTGAATCAGTTTCCATCTTCCTGCAGCGTGGGAAACTTGGGTTCTTAGGTGCTGGTTGGGGTGAAATTGGTCCCATCTAGGGCTGTATAAAACTGTGGAGTATTCTGCTTAATTTTCTCCCTTTTATTTGTCTTTTTGGGGGTGGGGGATGGGATTAGGTTCAAGTACTGTTAAAGGTTCAAGTAGTGGGAGGCCTTGCAGAAAATGTAGTACTCAGAAGGACAGCCGTTTTCAGTAAGTGGACTTAATCAAGCATAGATAATGGGGAGTTAGACCATCTTAGAAAATCATGATGTCTGTCACATAAAAGGACTGAAGACTTACTGTTATAAGTGTATTTAAGTGGAGAGATTTGGCTTCCTATGGATTTGAATCTTTCTAAGGACAATTGGCATGGAAAATTAAGAGGGATTTTGCTGGGGAGGTGCCTGGAGGCACTACCTCTGACTTGGTCATACTTATGCACACAAAAAGAACCAGAAATGGGATTGCTGGCTTCTCAAACTTCTCCAAGGTATTGAATAGGGTCTTGTGTTTCACTGAGAGAAAGCAGGATGTCATCTGCTAAAAACGCAATTTTATATTCTTTATCATGGGCTGTGATGCCCTGAATCTAATTTAAGGCTTTGAAGTATTCTGAACCTACTTGCATTATCAGCAAATCCCCTCCAGTTCACATGTTCAGGGAAAAGCACATATCTTAAAAGAAATAGCCATGCAAGGAGCCTTCCCCGTGATAGCTGAGACTTTCATGCAGACATTGCGAAGAGTAATCTAAAACTTCCTTGGCTGCAATTAAGTAAATCTTGTGTCCTACAGCAGTGAGATAATATCTCCACAGAAATGCTTTTTAAAAGTTTCCTGTTTCCATTGTGTCCTCAATCCCCATGGGATAATATTCTCATTCACTAAGTCCTGGACCATTAAAAAAAAAAAATAATTAAACCAGGTGTGAGTCAATGGGATTCCCCAACTTTTGTTTGGGTTTTTTTAGGGAGCATTACAACATGCTGTGTTTATTTGAGTGGGCAGGAGAGATGCTGGTGTTCACATGCAGCTGGGTGAGCCCAGAGGCATGAGAGTCTGATGAGGGAAAATGTGGATTCTCAGGATGCACGTCAGACCCTTTTATTCCATCCTTTGTCTACATTGGTGGAGGTTTTCCCTCTTTCTGCCCCATCATGCTGTTTGTGCCTTGGCTCCTCATGCTGAGGAATTGCTGTTTTGTGATGAACACGCCGGTACCTCGAACATGTGGACTCAGTTCCACTCTGAATCTGTGCATCCTCCAGCAAATGGCTTCGTGTGCCTCAGTTTCTCCAATTATAATGTCTGCCAACCAAAAATAAGGGCATAAAAATAATGCTGCTTTTCCCAAATCTTTTTAACTGGTTTTTGTGTGTACCCCTGGGCTCGCTACCCAGCTTGAGAGGCATTAGATCACCCTTCAGGGAGGCATTTTGAGTTTCTCCAGTGAAAGCTTTTGGACAAGTGAAACCTTTATGCAGCTGTCTGGTTGCAGATGGTGTCTGCTTCTCCAGATCAGCCTAATCCACAACTGAGTGGTTTGACTGTTTCCCGGATCTGCTAGAGACACTGCTCTGAAGTGCATTTTAAGAGGAGACCACTGTGTTTCTGAGGGCATTTTGGGTCTGTTGCTCCCTCCCAGGGAACAGGAGAAGGAGGAGAAAATGGTCCATAAAATTTCCATTACTCTGAAAAGCAGAAACATCTGTTGGAGACTACAAGTGAGGTTGGAAGTGGTATTTACCAGCAAGAAGCTGGCTTCTAGTCTGCTCGGACTCTCTGCAAAATAACTCTTGCTTCCTCCCATGGAAAATAACATGGAGGAACCTCTGAGTCAGGATTTGCCTCAGGCACTTGAAGGCAACAAACCGCATTTCTTAGCCAGGCTGTTGTGCGTGTTCGTATCTATGTGGTACACACGCCTGTGCTCCGAACGAGGTGCATCTCATGAAATCGCAGTTCAGCAGTGACCCGTTTCTAATAACAACTCTTACATAAAGTCAGCTGTTCTGCATCACACATTTTGGGTTTAGGAGCTCAGCTCTTTAAAGCAGAGTTTCAGAAAATAAACTGTTCGGTTTTTTTGTTTGTTTGCTTTTAAGTGAAGGAAGTGGCAAATCTCCCAATGAATCCAAGAGACCTGTTGTCCCCCCATTCCCAGGAAAAACATGTTAGGAAAACGAGAATGGCCTGCTTTCTAATACAGTGATGCTTGGTTACTCAGTGTTTAGCCTGTGACTGCCTCTTTCGTGCTAATTTGGATGCCAGAAGCACCTTCTCTGCGACTGCAGAACTGTCCCCACAGAAGCTGCTAGCAGGAGTCAGAGGTCTCCAGTGCAGCCAGTTCCCTTTTCCTTCAGAGGATCAAGTGTCCTGCTGCCACGGCTGCGAAAGCTTCCCAGTGTTATTCTGGGCCCTATTAAACCAGCACTGAAATATAGAGAGATGATCTGCACCCGGATTAGTCAAATGTCCCATAAACGTTTTAAAGGAACGAGAGGTACTTGTCTGTCTGAGGTCGGTATCTGTCATTCCTCCATTTGGTCCTTCACCAGGCCCCAGGTTAAGACCAGGTAGGCTCTGGGTGGCAACCAGAGCTGCCTCTGCTGGGAGAGTGGCAGGAAATCCAGAGGCTGGAAGCTGCTGTGGACAACTTCCTCCTGGTAGCATCCTCTCCTGCTGTGTTGAGGGGTCTTGCATCCCTGACAACAAATTTATCATATAAAGTATGGCAGGAAGGCAATTAACATCTTCGTCTTCCACTGTGCCAGCTTCTTCAGTCTATTTTATTGTGGAGCATCTCATTAAAAAGCAAGGTGATTTAAATGGTGATTTGAAAATCAAGAGATAAGTAAAGCTCTTCTGTGTCATTGTGGTGCAGTGTTTCATAGCCACAAGGCACTTCATTTGTTCAAATCCCTACCTTGCTCCAAGAAATGTGAGGAGTAAATGAGTCACAGCCAGTGCTGAGTAGAGGTGGGTCTTACACTCTGAGTTTGGCTGCTTTTTGTAATTAAATTAATTGTGAGCTCTACACTCGTTTTGAGCTGGGTGCTTGTGATATTGGCTGATTTAATAGGTTATTTTTGTGGCTTTGTGTGAGTTGTTTTGAGACCTGATTCTGTGGCTGCTACTGCTTCTCACGCCATGCGACGTTATCTGTAGAGCTGTCTTGAGTTGCCTACCCTGGCACAGGAAAGCGTGGGCCAAGGCGCCAGGCAATGAGCCCACATCTGTGACAAGATTCTGATCCCCCTGCCTGGGCTTGGTGCAATGTTCTGAAACTGGTTTTCTGCTTTCCACCTGTGCTGCACAGCTGGAGAGAGGTTGGAGCATGCAATTGTTGTGGGGGTTCTGCACATCCCTCTCAAGCATCCAGACCGAGAGCTGTCAGGTACAACATCCCAGACTTGATCATTAGTTTGACTATACATGGCATTTCTTTCTGTCTTTTTGCCAGGTTTTCTTCTGAGAGTAATATATGTACATCGTAATGTTAGCTAACGATGCCAAGGACTGCTGGAGGAACTCTTGCAAATGACCTGGTTTTTTGAGAGATAATCTGTGGGTTATTAAAAAGACATATATTTAAAAATCCTAAAGTCAACGGATTTTCATGAAAAATTGTCTGCCTTGCCTGGCTTACTTGACACTTTGGCTGTCTCAGAACAGATGGGACAATATCCAGCTGTGGGAAAGGAAATACATTTAATGTTCATATTGTGGTCATTGAAATGTGAGGGGCACCAACAGGCTCATAAGGAACCATTGAGAAAAATCCCCAAAGCCTATCAAAGCCGAAGTTGCATAATTTTGACATAACAGTGCTGCTCAGAGTAGCTGTGCTAAATCTAATAGCTGTCCAGGCTGTTCTGTCCTGTCATTAAAGATTAGCCTTGATTAAGACCAGTAGGTTTCAAGAAGTCATTTGTCCCTGCAGATCCATGCAGGATGTTCTTGTGGGCTTAGAGAAGAACCTCTGAGGAAGCAGAAAGCTAGAAGTTTCTGGAGAAGGGGAAAAAACCTACCAGCTCTGCTAGCTTGGTGCCACGGGCTGAACTGGTCCCAGCATATGGAGGGCAGGTCCCTTACTGTGGCTTTCTTGCAGCCAAGTAGGGTCCCCTGCAGTATTTCATAGCTTCTCTCTTCTTACGACTTTTTTTCTTCCTTTTGCTTGGAGATGAGCCTGGATTTACCCATTCCTGACTTTCGAAATAATCGATTGAGAGATCAAGCCTCAGGATCGTCTTAACTGCACGTAGCTGGTAGAACAAAAGCTCCGACCCAAAAATTTTGAGCGGTCAGATCCACCTCCATACTCTACAGCTTGAGCCCATCTCCACTTTTAGTTATACCAGGCCATTCCCAGGTGTCTTTGTAAAAGACTGATCCCCTCGTATCTGTATCTGCTTTAAAATTGTATCAATTGCTGTTTTTCTAAATCCCTCTATCAAAGAAAACCTCTCCCATCCCAGCTAAATCTCTTGCACTTGAAACTTCAGGGAACAGAGCAGATGCAGTTTGATGCCCTCATCCAAACTAATGATTTGTTTCTGGCCGAGAACATGTTACCATCAAGGGGTTTTAATATTTTGCAGAATTTAGTGGAGGCCTACAGAGTAGGAGGGGGTTAGATGCTCTGCCTTTGCCAAGATGTTTATGCAGCAGGAATGTTATTTATGTAAATCTGGAAGCACTCTTGAAGCGATAGCCTTGCTTTTGCATCGCAGATTTTTTTCATTAAGTTGTTGATCTTCCTTCAAACTCCAACCCCCCTTTTTTTTAATAAATAAAAAATCCCTCTGAAAACCTAAAACTCAAGCATGAAAAGTGCTTGGGGAAAAATATTTACTGCACAGTTCTCCCAAACTACCCACATTATACAGACCACGGCAATTTCTTGAAGAATGCTGGGGTAACAACCGCTTGGTTCAGGGTTTCACACATCCTTTCCCCCTCTTCTCCAGCTGCCTCCTTTCTCCTTGCAAATGAAATTATTGCAGGCTCCACCATCTGACTATCCTCTTTAAGATAAGCCTGTTTCACCTAAACAGGCCATGCATAAACACATTAAAAAAAATAAAGCTTGGAGAAAGTCCTAATTGCCAAAACACGTGCAACTAGGGACAAGTTCCACTCCTCATCTTCAAGTTGTTCCTTTCTCACTGGTATGTTTCGTGCCTGAAGCTACCGAATTCTAGCAAAACTCAGTTTGTGCTCCTGAGTTTTTTGGAAAGACTTGTTAAAAACTTTACAAGAAGAGCATGTTTTGTAAATTTCCTTCCTGTAAATAGTGTGATGAATAAGTGCTGCTTACAGCTTTGCCTGTTAAAAACCAACGCATAATGAGAAAGGCTGGCAGGATGAACTGAAGGGCGCAAGGTGGACATCTATGAACATTTTCTGTTGCAGGTGAAATTGGGTGAAACCCCAAGTGTCAGAGCAGGGCATTACTGGCTGTGCTGGGTGCTCGTTGTATATATATTTGTATCCATGTGATGTGTAGCTTTTGGGGTGAGGAAATAGGGATGTAGACTCAGACAATAAGACAGTGGCAGGTAGAGAAAAAGCCTGGATGAATGTGTTGCTCAGACATCAGGATGTGTATGAAGTTTCACAACTTCACTCCTACCCACCTTCTCTGAAGGGACACAGGTAACAAACTTGCAGAAGCACTTCTCCACAGCCTAATTCTCTATCTTGAAGAGCTTTAAAAATATCTTCAAAACGGCTTATGGCAATTCTGAATCCCTGTGTGGATATACTGTGAAAGGCCACCAAAGCTGGTGATGCTGAGACCTCCTCCGTTCTCCTTCAGGTGCCCTGTGAAGCTCGCCCTGTATGGAAGAGGCTCCCTGGGCAGAATTGCTCTGCACACCATGGAAATGAAGAGCCACAGTGAAGTGGATGCTGTGTTTCAGGTATTTGACTGTCATGATTCCCTCATAGGAACATGTGTCCAAAATTGTTAATGTGTGTTCTGCAGCCCATGTCATCGCTGGAGCAGTCAGTGGCCCCTGATGTCATGTGTTAATACAGTGTGTGCAATGGAGCAGCAAGTTTGGTAAGCAACATGTTCTTGCGAAGCAATAACACGAACCACTTGTGGCTGGAAGTGAGCAAAGTCTGAAATACCCTGGGAAATAACACTGATCAATAACATTGCCAATTGCTAGGGTTAATGGGGAATTTAGCCCATACAACTCCAGTTCCTGAATTAATGCAAAATTCTTTGCTTGGCATGTAATTCCTGTGACTTATTGCAGATAATTGACTTCACTTATCTTTTGGGGATTTGCATTATCTGCAGTAGCAGCAGAATTTGGCCGTATCTGATCCTCTCTGAACCTCAGCCAATCCAATGGCAAAATATAAACATCTGCCTGGAAACTATTTTTGAAGGGCATATATGGTAAGGAGGATGATTCCAAGACAGAAGAAATGCACCTACAGATAGCATGGCTGGCATCCCAGACCAGTGTAGGATCTCACGGATTCTTCTGACTATAGCACATTTATGTAACTCCCAGTAGTAGCAAAGGTAGTGAAACAAATGGTGACAACAAGCCAAATCTTAGTGTTTTTATGACAGAGCAACACAAGCATTTTCTGAATGTTGGAGGAAGCAGAAGGAGGCTATTTTACAGTAAGCACCTGATCACAGTGAGGCCATCGTCATACAAGTTTCTCCAAAGCTGAAACAGCACAGGGAAACATCTCAAATCCCACATTAATTAACCCTGTATATTTTCGTATCCCAAGCCATCTGAAACAGCTTCTTTCAGCAAAGGAGGAAAGAAATACCATGGGCCAGACCCATGGAAGGTGGCAGATTACCCCAGATGTGCATCTGCCTTTGAGCTCCATCCATAGAGCTAAAATTAGCTTTTAGAAAAGAATGTTAAAAGCAACCAATATGCATTTTTTTTAATTGCACATTTTCTTTTGTCGTGTGTTTTTGTTTTGGTTTTTGGTTTTGTTTTCTAATAGTAGGTATGAGACCAATTATCCTTATTTTCTTTGAGCAGTTGTTACTGAGGTTTATTAACATCTGGAGTTTGACCTAGACCATCAGTGTGTGGCACTGGTAGCGAAGAGGATTATGATGTGGCAAGGGGACATTCTTATGTGCATAAAGAATTATTGGACTCCTTCCTGCTAGGGATTCTTGGATTCCTCAGAGATGGGGGGGGGGGGTTTATGAGGAGGGGTTTCTTGCTGGCTTTTGAGTCTTGATGGGTAACACCCTCCCCATGGGGCAAATAGCAGGCAAATCAGAACCGGGAAGTGATGTGGCACATGCACATGAAAAATGATGGGTGGGGAATATTAACCAAACTCGAAAGGAACTTGGGAAAGGTGCCAGGTCATGTTCTGGTTCAAGTCCTTCACTTGGCACCTAGTTTGTGTCAACTCAGTGGCCCACTCGGTAAAACCCGTGCCTCTGAGAAGACCTCTGGAGTTAGGGGCATGAAGGAAGTATCTCTTTATTTTTGTTTTTAAACATAATTTGGACCAGGACATGATGGGGACTGTCCCTTGGACAATTGTTTTACTCATGGCTCTTGCATTGCTCAGCACCCTTCGTACCCTGGATCACGCCGTTCATCTTGAAAGCAGCTGATGGTGTCAGCACATATTGCTGATGTGGTGGGAAAGGTTTCTAACATGTACTTGGTGTTTTCAGTGCAGCCTGACAGCAAGAAAGTACTCCATGAGCCAGTGCTCAGCCAGCAGCTGCAGCACTTCGCCGGTTTGGAAGGAAACCTGGAAGTGGCTGGGCTTGGAAAATCACTGTGGTCACCTGCTGCCTTCTCTGGTCATTAAACTTCATGAAGGACAGCGGGTTCCTCTCAGACCATAAATGTGCATTTTTCAGTCCTTTGTGGCTCCCTTGTATTCATAGCAGGGTATCCTTTAGACACCTGATAGTGTTAGTCTTCTGTGCTAGTCTAGTCATGGTCTGATGAGGATCCAAGCTTAGGGGGACAGTAGATCACAGATGTGTTTATACGCCTCTTGTTGTGAGCCCTGAAATGAATCAGTGCTGGATCAGAGTTTTTCAGCTTCTTCATATGAGAAGTCCACTTAGCCCTGACATCACCCTGGAATGACCAGACCATAGCAATGGTCAAGCCCTGGGTCTTCTCCTGAGATGCTGGGCTTCAGGAGGCAGAAGGGCCTGTAAGAGGTGTTAGATGGGGATTCCTGTCTGACCACAATAGCTTTATTGACCTACCACATCATGTGAGAGGTGCACAGTGACCATAACGTGAGACAGGATTTATAGTTTGAAGGTAATTATTCCATAGAACCAAAGACCATAGATTTAAGAATGTTCTTCAAGAAATGCTGAGTATCCGAACCCAGGAAACTGTTAGTTATGTATGGTTTGATGAAATAATTAAGAAAATATGCCTGATTTCCTTCAATGAAACATGCAAGCCATCTCTAAATGTTCACTTGTTACATAGAGATTTTACTGCTTGGATCCTAATTTTTCACAGCTGTAAACAGAAGACAAAGGGTGGTAGAAAAAAACAGTCTTAAGTAGGAAGGAAGAGGTGTGTGATCAGAAAACCTTTGGCAAGTTAAGAGGATTAAGAAAGGCCCCAGTGTTCTGATTTTAAGTTCTCTGAGTTGGACTAACATCATGGATTAGATTTGGGTGGTTAAGAGGAAGAAAATACCTCATTAAAAAAAAGCAATTGGGTTTAAAGTTGTAAGACAATGGCTGAAACAGCTCAACTGGAATGGTCTCGCTTGCTTAATTCTGGGGTTTTGTGTGTGTTTTAATGCCCTCTCCCACCTCTTCACTTCCAATCTAAAGGCCTGCAGGATTTGCTTTAAAATATATTACTTTTTTAATTTTTCCCCTCTTGGTTTTGCTGTATTTGGGCTGTGTCACACTCAACAGTGAAGCTGGGCTGATGTCAGGGGCCAGGAAACCTTTGTTCCAGGGAGTGCGAATGCTGAAAAGTAGTGCTGAAAAAATAAGAGACCAGTCTTATTTTTATCCAATTATTTCAAGTCTATCTCTCTCTTCCTTTACAAAAACAATGCTGGATTTTTTACCCTTATTCTTTGTGAGGTAGTAAACTAGAGGTAACTAAGGGAACAACCATTGCAGTGACATTAAACTCTAGAAGTTGAGAAGGGGACTCAGGGCTGGGCTCTGCTGCCCCTTTCTCAGCTGAAGTTTTCTGAAAACACATGCCAGCAAAATCATGGGAAGACTGGAGAGGGTCTCCATATTTTGGAGACAGTGGGATAAATACAGATCTGAAAGAGCAGGAGCAAGCAAGAGCAACACAGCAAGAAGGCAGCCAGGAGGTTCTAGGGTGGCAAACAGCAAAGCAAAAATAAATATTAAGCTGTCTCTGTGACCCCCTTTCCTGAGAAATCACCTGAGAACCATCTAGTGCTGGTTGAAGGCTCATGTGGCGAGGTTACCCATGATTTAAAGCTCTCGGGTGGCTTGTCGACAAGTGTTTAAGCCAACAGAGGAGTTGAACGTGCCATGGCTTGGGCAAGTACAAGTCCTGTTGGCATCATCCCACATGGAGTTCCATCCATGGAGCAGATTAGTCCAAGAGGATGTCAGAAGATGCCACAACTTGGTTAAACAGGTTTGGGTTTGAAAGGGATTTGTGTTCTCAGTGGCAGCAATGCTGGAGACCAACCTTCATTGACGTGCGTGGGACCTCATGCACTTGGACCATCTCGCCGTTACCTCGGCTGTCTTCTCTTGCGCCTGCCCTTCAACCAGGAAGCTTTTTTTCATTTTCATACTGAAAGCAGAGCAGTTTCTCTGAGAGAAGCTCTCTCGGCCATAATATCTTGCCAATGGAAAAAGTGACACTAAAAATAAACTTGTTTCGGAAAGAAGCAAAAGCAGCTTCCAAAAATCCCAATCTAAAGAGAAAAAGGGAAAAATAAAAACCAAAACCCGCCACCCCAGTCTAGACAGCTGCACTAGGTGGAGGCAACAACAACCAAAAGGAATAAATTAAAGTGTGGTTAAGGGGAGAATTTGTCTCCCCTGATTGCAAGACAAAGGAAACCCAATTCCTTGCTTGTAGAAAGAGATGTTTGGGAATTTCTCGGGCCAACTGAGGGCCTATTAGAGTGATGTGAACTGGAAATGGAGTTAGAGGGCTTTGGCTGTTTGCATGACCCAACTCTGGACCACACACAATATGCAAAGCTTTGACAAGGCGGTGAGAAGTGGTAGGTGGCAAAACCGCCTGTTATTCCACTGATGAACAAAATGCATTTCTGCTGTGTGACCTTGGCACCATCTGCGGTGGCGACAGAAGGAAAAACGAGTCTCTCTCCTTCCAGATGTCCACCTCTGGTTCTCAAAACTGCCCAGCAGCTATAACTGTATCAGTAATTAATGGATGCATGTTGTGACCATGGTTTTAAAATCCGTGAGGTGTTGGATTTCCCCTTTTTATCCTTCCAGTTGTGAACAAACCAAAGGCGGGGTCCTGCCAGTGCTCTGGGTGGGTTTTGCTGGTTTTAGTTTCGTGTTATTCCTGGGTGTTGCGGCTGCACAATTCGCAAAGGGGTTTTTTGCTTTTTCTGTTTCCTCAGGCTTCCACGTACGTCTGTGTGCCACACAAACTCTGACTTGCTTGCCAGCTATTTGATTTGGTGTGGGCAGGATTTCATCCTGTGTCAGTCCTCACAGAGACTTCAATGGAAAAAATTTCCAATATTTGTTTATTTTTTAACTTCTAAAGAAGCAACTGAAAACTCATCTAAAGAAATAGCCATGGTTGTATTCTCAGTTGTCTTTGTCTTCTTAATGGAATCTGTCATTGGTCTGTGAATGATCTGTCTTGTGAAAATGAAAACATTTTCAAGAGAGGACATTTAAAACACAGGAAGGAAATCTAAATGTTTCTGGTTTGGAAACTGTACCTGGAGCCTGCCCTGGGCCTTGGTTCCTATCCTACATCACACATAGCAATGTGAGAACCTACAGGTTATCACACTTCGTGTCTTCTGTCCTGGAAATAGGCAGCTCACAGACAAAAAAATGAGGCCATCTTGTCCACTTGTAGTCATTAAGGGTCGCTTGACATTTGGTAAAAGCCCCAGTGTTTGCCCCAGTGTCCAGATTGAATTCCAGTTTTGCTTATTAAGGTTTTTCCTACACTCATCCCTTAATTGCAGCTAAACTCCAGATTTTTCTTCACTTTTCCTGCAGCCTTGCACTGCAGAGGGGCTGCATTTCAGTGGTAAACAGAAAGTGGGGTTTTTTGGTACGACCAGATAGTAAAATAGCTCAAGTACACAGACATCCAGCTGGAGGTGAAAAAAGAAAAAAAGAGTTTGCAGTTGGATAATTTATTCAATTTTTCAATTGAATTATTGTTTAAAAATTGGCTTGTTACTATTTTTTAAGGTAGTGTCCAGCTGTTTACAACCAAGCACATATAGCTGATGAAATCCCAGTACCTTGGCCCAGGAGATATTTGTTTTGATATCAAACCTGGCTGAGAATACATGGAGAGTTGTGTTATTTTCTAAGCCCCAGTGAGGGCATTGCTGGCACGATGGGCAATTGCAGAGGTTAAACTCAAGGGGTTTAATGCTCAGAGAGGTTCAGTGAAGCATCCTTGTCCATGGCTTGTGGTCTGTGGCAAGCTGGGCTTGTTTGCTTGGCAAGTGGTGACACCACATAGACAGTTTGGTCTGGGTTTGGTTTGTCATCTTCCTTTGTCAAGCTGGTTTTAATAAGCCCTGTTGGGGGTTTAGTTTGCTTTCCTAAGGAAATGAACCTGATGTTATCACACCATCTACATCAATTTACATTCCTTTTCCCCTACAATACCTTCTGCACATTATGGTCTGCAAAATACCCGCCAGTATTGGGAAAGCAGTGGGCTAGGAGGGGCGAGAGGTGCACGTTAGCATCCCACCAAGGGACCAGCTGAGCTGTCACAGGGTGAAACACGAGGGAGCAGCAAGAGAGGCAGACATTGCGGGTGCTCCAGCAAAAGATGCTTTACTTATAATTTGCTCCTACATTGGTATAAAATGATCCAGGGCACACAGCCACAGAAAATCCCTGCCTTGATGAGTGCCACTGGTGACAAGAAAACTTGATTTAAAGTATTTATGTTTGCCTGGAAGAAGCCACACTGCTAAGCAGCAGATAAGTTCACCTGGCAATGATGAGAAGCTAGTTAGTGTAAAGGGGAACCTGTGAGGATCTCTGCTATAATAAATCCACCCTGCGCAAACAAAAAATGAACAGGATCATTGGAGCTGTGGTTTTTCCCAGCTGCTTTGCAAACACTGAACACCCCATGAGGTGTGGGAGCCTGACTCAACCGCAGCCGGGTTTACTGTGTGAACCGCAGGGACCAGTGCAGCCCGAACAAGGATACGGGCAGATATTCAGTGAGATGTTTCTGTATGAACAGTTGACAAAAGGCATCACGCTATTTCTCCCCCACCTGATCTGCTTCCTCCTCCCCAGCTCCTTTTGATGTTTGCTTTCACAGTGATTTCTTACCGTGTGAAATTCATCCTGGTTTTAATGGTTTGGGGATGATGTGGTTTTTCAGATGAACAGAACAAGGATGTAGAGCTCTGAAAGATGCCTCTGCTCTTTATCAGTGACTTCTTTCAAGTACTAAATGCTTTTTCTTTCCCTTTTTTGTTCTGCAAAGGTGGATTCTTCCCCTGCCCTGTTTACTAATTAAAAGTTAGTTGGTAAAGAATAAGCATATTGTCCCTGGTGTGGTTTGATCTATTGTTATTAGGACTCTGTGTTGTTACAGATGAGATCAAAGAATTTAATTTATGATAGGTGGATAGGTCAAGTTCAGTCGGCTGCAGCGAGTGCTGGGTAGAAAGCACAGTCAGACAATAATGTCTTCAGCAGTAGCTCAGGCAATAAGCTTTTCCTTATAAATAATACAGCCCCACTTTGTCCACTTGTGACTGAAGAAAGTCAAGCAGTCCTTTGGATATAAATATTTGAGGACAGCTGGATGCAGTCTTTTAAAACCCCTCTGCCTTTGCTTGGTATGATATCCACAGGAGATAATATGACACCAGAAGAATCTGAGGCTTAAGATAAAGGAAAAATCCCAGGGCCGTGACTTTGTGTTTCAGCCAGCCCGATTCATAGGTTTGCATCGTGTCTGCATGCATGCAGCAACTTCGTACGGTATTTTTAACAGGATTTTGAAATACCACTTGAGCTCCCAGCAAGAATCTCTAATTGAGACCTAGAGCTGATGCTGCAAAGCCTTAGTCACACCCTAATAATATAAGGGGTATGGGGCAAGGGAGCAAATTTATTGGGTCTGCTTATAGTCTCTTGCTGCAATATTTTCCTTGAACTCTGCTCAAAGACAAATGGGTTGGATTTTTTCCATTTCATCTTTATTTATTACGCATCAGTGTGCAGCACTGTTATGAAACCAAGAAAGACACCCACCTCTGCCCTATGTCTATGGAAACCGTGAGGGCTGGTTTGACATACAAGATGAGTAACCTGGGAGCAGTTTCTGGGCTCTATTATTGGTATATTTATGAATGCATGGCTAATATATCTGCATACGTGGTACGTGCTTTCCTTGTATTCTGCCCAGCTGGAGCCTGGAAGCTGTTTTGGGTGGGAACCACAACTCCTTGTGCCTGTCTGGAGCGCACTCAGCCCACCATGGGCTGGTGGAAGAGGCAGGGTAGCTTGGGGCTGTGACTTGGCTTATAATGGGGCAAAAAGAGCTTTACTGTCGGCTCCATCGCTGAGCTTTGCCTCTCCATGTGGGTTTTTCTGTCCCAGCAAGGGCTGTGGTTTCTTTAGGCCAGGCAAAATCATTACAAAACAGCAGAGGCATAGCTGTGGCATACAAGCCAAATGCAAAATGTCACTGCTTTAAAAACAAAATCCATTTATCTGTCTTGCTTCACGGTGGAGGAGGTAACTCATTAGTGCTCTGATGGATGGGTTTCTATGGGTGAGCAGCCCCCATGCCCTGACGTGGCAGCTCAGCTTGCTCGCCCAAAGGGTCTGTGTTTTCTCTGCTGGCGAAGGTTTGGGTTTGATCGACATCCCCATCTAAAGACCACAGGGTGCTCTTTCCCGCGTGGGGCTTCTGCTCCGGGTCCTTCTGTGTCTTGGCTGGATCTTTCTTGTCCATGTTGGTGCTAGTTTTAGCTCTTCATGTTGATGCCTCCACCTTCTCTCTCTGTCTGCTGCCGCTCCCAAGCTGCAGCCTCCGTTCCTCAGATGTGCACAGCATTGCTGCCCTGAGCACAGAACTTATCTGGCTTTACAAAAAAAAAAAAAGTGGAAGTTACTCATAAATGGGGATGTTTTTACAGGGTTATTTTGAAGTTCAGAGCATGGCTGGTGGCGCTGAGAGATGCTCAGGGAGGGGACACCTTGCACCCGCATCTCAGCCGGGCTCCCACCCGTGAGCTGGCCCCAGGAGAGCGGCTGCAAACCATGCATGGGTCAGAAACAGTTTCCTCTGATGGTTGTGTTGCAACAGTCTCAGGACTGGCAGCAGTATTTCAGCTACAGTGGCACTATCACAATATTTGCAGTTCCTAATAACATCCCTTTTTAGGGACTTGTTTCTTTCAACATTGAGAGGTCAAACCACGTAAGGCACAGCTACAGCTGGTACAACCCCACGCTGCTGCTTCGGCTCTGGGAAGGTCTGGTCAGGGCTGTTCTCTTATCGCTTTCTGACTTCTCCCTCATCCGTACCTGCAGACTGATAATCCACAGCTGTGACAGGGCAATATTAGAATATACAATGCCCTTGGGGCATTTTTTTAACCCGACAAGAAGCTGTGAATATATGATACCTCAGCAAGTCCCTGTAAATCTCGCAAGCCAAAAGTCAGATCCAGGAAGCTCGCGCAGTCCGGATAAGCCTCAGGGATGCTCGCACACATTGTGTTGCTCATCCAAGCCCCAAAACTTTTAAAATTTTCCCATTACAGCTCTGTCTGCCAGTCAGCTTGGAAGCTTTAAAAGGGGAACTGGTGGGTGGTACAGTGTCTGTCTTAGTGTCTTTGTTGCATTTACTGCCTCTTCATTTTCTGGAATAAAAGCTTAAGCTTTTACTTCTGGTGGCTTTACAATGCATCATCTTGGAAATCACTCTTGCCCTTTAGTTTACTTAATAATGCTCTCTAAAGTCATCAGCTAGAAAGCATTCGGTGGCAATTACAAGAAATCTTTTCAAACCCCACTCCCCTGTATAGTGAGCAAGAGGGACAAAGAAGATCATTTACAACTTATTTTTTCTGTTTTAGTAAAATAAAAGCAGCCCCTTGAGAGGCATTAGTAACTGTTGAGAACCAATGTTTGGATGTAGTAATTTATCTTCATGTTTATAGAAACCACAATTAAATATTTTAAAATCTCCAGAAAATTATAATTAAAGATCTCTAGCCAAATTTTTAGGAAGGGAGAAGAAAAAAAAAAAAATTAGGAAGACTTTTAGTGTCTAGGGATTTGTGGTGTTTGTTTCTTTTGACTAATATGTATAGAGTAAACTGCCTGAGTCCCGAGGTGACTCATGGGCTGTGCAGATGGTGAGCTTTCCTCCGGGCTCACGGAGTCAATTGAGTAGGAAGAGATGCTGCGTAACTGCTTCCTCCAGTCCTGTGTCCTCGTCCCCTGCTGCAAAAACCATAGGGTGTGTGAAAACCCCTCCTGGAGACCCAGCTGCAGGAACATTGGGTTTTCCAGGCAATTATGTTTTTTGGGAAACTTGTGCTCTGACCTAATGTGCATGAAACGAGATTAGTTGGGGTCTTCTGCAGGCTGCCAAGGTGAAACCAAGCAGAGGATGCAAGTGTGTGGGAGGAGAGCGGCTCTTGGAGGACAAAGTAGCTGCTTTCAGGGTCAAGTCTCCCAGAGCTGATTCCTACCTGGGAGGGGTTTTGGTGTGAGTAGTGTTCTGCCTTCCTTAAAACCATGACAGATGAGTATTTGCCATCTTCATTAAGATCTTCAAGAAGTAGAAAAACCCCAAATAAACAAAAAAACCCCATCAATGCACAACCAAATGTTCCCTGGAGACCCTTCGTAAGTTAATCCATGGCTACTTGAACAAGGTGCCACAGAGCTGTGGTCACTTCACCTGACCTCTTTGGACACCAAACTCACCTCTCATTGAACTGTGTGTTACCCAGCAAGCTGCAACATCCTCGCCCTTGTTGTCCTGACGGCCATTGGTTCTGAACGTGAATATCCATTCGCTGGTCTTATGCTGCGGAGCAATTCCCTTTATGCACGACACAGGGAATGAAAGCTCCCACCTAGGTGATGCTCAGCACAAGCTGTGGCTGATCAGATCCAGCCAAAGCGGACAGTCACATCACGTTAACTCTGGTTGAAGTCATCTGCTAATGGTGCCTAATTGAAAACTGAGCTCCTACACAGACCTGGCCCTGACTGTGAGTATCGAACCTTTTTGTAAATCCAGACTCTATTATAGTATCTTTACTATGCAAAGCCTCTTCTTGGCTTGGGGATGAATGCAAGCTTGTAACAGCATGCACTTAGTTATAGATGTAATTTTATTTGCCTTTGTTAGAATCTTTAATATAAAACTCAGTAAAAAGACCTCTCTAATAAAAATGGCTCAGAGAAATAACAATAAACAGGTTTCATGATATGGAAGATGCATTTAAAAAAATCCTCCTAAGAAAAATGATCTTAAGAATCTCAAAAAAAAATATGGAATATGTGAGATTTTTTTTTCCCAGCCCGCTACAATCAAAGATGGGTGGTCTGCATGCCATGTGAGCTTCCTCACTCTGGCTCTTGTGGGCAGGAGAAGGGGAGCTGTGCTCTGTCTCAGTAATGAGCTCTGACTGTCCAGGAAAGCATTTATTTTTGCAAAATTAAAAAGGAGCGGGGGGGAGTCAATGGATCTGTTTATAGCTATATAAAATGGCAGAAAAGTTAACGCTAACATATGTTGCTTCATGTTCCAAGAGCAAAAACATTTGCAGGATAGTAGTCCAGAGCACAGGTGGTAACTGATCAATACCTTTAATTATTTATTTTTAAGGGATGGGAGGACAGCTCATGTAAGGGTGAATGCGAACGTATAGAACCCCTATAGGCACATTACATTCATCTGTGGCTACTGTAAGCATTGTATTACATAGACTTTAAGGATCTGTACCCAGGTATCAGGATCTCTAAAGCTCCTGACCATGAGGTTTTGTTCAGCGAAAGGTGTCCACACCATGCGTGGTGGCTTGGTCCTAAAGGGATGACAGGACAACGATGCCATGGGATCAGTCAGTGGAAAACTATGCAGAGGTTCTTATCTGAATCGTGGTCATGGTCACGTCTCCTCGGTCATGCAGAGTAGGCGATGTGACAGGTAGAACAGCAGTGTTAGTGCCCTTGTGATTACTGGATTTGGTTTAGGAGGCCCTGGCTAAATGACACAGACCTAAACAGACTGTATATCTTTCTTTAGGGGTACATATTGATAGAGATAAATCTTTCTTTCCTTAATCTCAAATGTTTGATTTGTGATTACTTGTGTATCTTCCAGATTTTGCCGGAAGTGTCCTCTGGTGGTTTCGTGACAGAACACAAACTTTTCATCTTTTTTGTTGCTCTGAGTGATCAAAACTCTATTTCCTGCCTTATTGTGTCTTCTGAGGGGGTGACTGGGAGCTGCTGGTGTGAGATCATCCCCTTTCAGAGAACGAAGAACTGGGCTATGAGACCACAATCTGAATACAGATGAGATAACTGGCAAGTTGTCTCTGAGATATTGCTTCAGGAACTCATTTATCCTCCTTGCCTTCAGGCTCCAGGTGTTGCAAGTTACAGAGTCCTGACATGAAACAGGATTTCCTCAATTCATAAAACCAACAGAAGGGTTGACCACAAAGATCCAGGACCTACAGGTGTTGCGATGATTTGATTTGCAGGGCATGTAGCACTGACGTGATCTTCCATGGAAAGGGGAGATCTAAGTGCTCATGGTATCAGGCCCATAGTTTGCTTTCACATTGAGACCAGGGCCAGGTTCTCCATGACAGGTCAGGAACTTTGGAGCTGGGACTCACAGGCTCTTTGCTTCTCATTCTCTCCATAAGACTGTCTAGGAGATGGTCTGGTGGGACAACAGGCAGGATGCAGATCGCCATGGCAGGATGGGCTTTACTGGGTCTCTGCCTGTTTTCCCTTGGACCATTGTTCATATTGACATTTTTGTGGAGCACTTTCATCATTGACAAATTGTTTTCTGCCAGAACTGTTCCACCAGAGACTTTGCAAACTGCTCTGAAGAGTAGGTTAACTAATAATTAACAATGCTTTTTCTACATGCATTCCCACAGGACCCATTACTGGTGGCTTGATTGAAAACATGAATGAGTTAAGCTTTACTTCGTCTCTGCAAGTTAGAGAAATACGTAATATTTATCTTCTTCAATAACCCTAGCAGGTTTTCAGAGCGCTAGACTGGACACAACACAACAAAACTCAAGAGTTTTGTCTGTTTACCCCTAACTGTTAACAGAGTTGAACCTTGTCCCAGTGTAAATAGCAGGATCCCCCTATGCCACGTACAAGGTCACCCCACATCATGTCCCATCCATGCAAGGGGCCACCTGAAGACCAGCTGAGCAAGTCTGTCTTGGACTGGGTCTAGTAAAGAGGATTGAGGAAAATAATTTGAAGGCTTTCCTCATGTCTTTACCAGTAATATCTGTTTTAAAATCAAGTGAGCTCTGGCTTGGGTCTTTATCTCTTCCAGCTGCAGCATTATGGCCTGGGGACAGGCACTTCTAGGTGTGAAATCCTGCATGGAGTGAGTTCATTCTGAACACAAGGGTGGCCTGGCAGTGGGCAATACCATGGAGAGAAGTGGATATACTAGGAAAAGAGCCTGAACATTTCAGTTGCAAATACATTTCAAGTTCTCAAGTTTTGAGAACGTTTCCTTGGGTTTTAATTTACCAGTTTGCTTGTTTTTGTGATGGCAATTATGATGATTACCTCACTGCTCTTGGGTTTATGCTGATTGAAGACGCTGGGGGAAGATCAATCATTGCTCTTCTTGAGGCTTCACCGATAACCCCTGGCCAGGGCTGGATGAAGCTACAAATGCTGCCTTGTCTTCTGAGATGGGAAAGCACTTTTTCCCTCCCCACCCCCTCTGTTTTATGTATTTTCTTGATGTGTGTTGATGCTATATGTAATTAAAATCCATTACCTCCTCCATTTATTTCCTTTCCTCTGAACTAAATTACTTTGCTTTTTTTTTTTTTTTTGGAAAGTAGGTTGAGGCTGATATTGGAGAAATAATATCCAATCTGTATTTCTTAAGGTACAGGACCAGTCTGTCAGGCTGTTGGCACAAAACAACAATTGTTTTATTGTTGGGGTAAGTAAATAAGAATAAGAATTCTTAAGTATTGGCATATGTTGATCCTTAGCCAAAAAGGTCTCTAAAACAATACGTTTTCTATTCATTCCAGAAACCTCATACTCTGTTATTTCTCATTTAATGCTGTTGCCATCTAATTTTGACTGTAGCTCAACTTTTTTAGTGCAAAGCTAATCCTTGTTATAGTTGTAAACATGTGTTTCATTTGGCCTTGTGCTCATGTGCTAAAGTGACAAAGGCAATCTAGGGTTTCCATCAGAAACGGAGATGTGGAGGTAAGCATTTCGTTCAACCTATTATACTTCATCTTTTATACAGTGAAAATCAGCCCAGTTGCTTAATAGGGAGGAATGTTTTTATAAGCCTCTCTATGCTCTCGTGCTTGGCTTGGTTCCTTGTTGTTTTTTTTTTTTCTGAAAGATTGGACACACCATGGATAAAAAGAACAAGGGAATCTAGGTAAAATCATGAGAGCCATCAGGATCTTATGTAGGGGCTCTGTGTGTGCCTTCTGCAGCCTTATGTGCTCTGCACACACCAGTTGTTTTTTTTTTTTCTATTTTATTGTGCCTCAGTTTCCCTGTAGGAGATTTACTTCAGTCCTTTGTGAGGCCCTACTCAAAGTGAATCCCTTTTAAAATGAGATTTCTTGTAAGAGATCGCAGATCAGCATCCCTGAAGTCACAATTCACTTTCAGGCTATTTTGTAAAAAGATTGATAGTTTTTAATGGCAAAATTCAGCCTGACTTCCCTGCCTCTGGTGGGGCAAGTGACAGACTGTTTATAAAATAATTTGACTCATGGGGGCCTGGCAGTGACTAAACCTGAGATTCAAGTGTTGTCTCCAGTCACCAAATTTCTTAAAGTACAGCACTGGAAAGCCAGCAGAAACCCCTGAGCCTTCCAAGGACAACGAGATCAGAGAATATCAGGGATTAGAAGGGACCTCAAAAGCTCATCCAGTCCAATCCCCCCACCAGAGCAGGAACACCCAGATGAGGTGACACAGGAATGTGTCCAGGCAGGTTTTGAATGTCTCCAGAGTAGGAGACTCCACAACCCCCCTGAGCAGCCTGGTCCAGGCTCTGTCACCCTCACTGAGAACAAGCTTCTTCTCAAATTTAAGTGGAACCTCTTGTGTTCCAGTTTGAACCCGTTACCCCTTGTCCTACCATTGGTTGTCACCGAGAAGAGCCTGGCTCCATCCTCGTGGCACTCACTCTTTATATATTTGTAAACTTTAATAAAATGCTGCTAACCTGAATCAGGTGGGACCAGACGTTCCTCTGTGGTTTCTTTCATTAGGATGAGATATGATATTTTCAAATGGAAGGGACCCACAACGATGTCCAAATGCATCATCTAGTCCAACAATTAAAATTGTTCCATCATAGTGAAGCTCCTGGTTGAAGCATAGATTCATGTTGGCTCTTTTGCTTGGTTAAAAAGTCACCCAGAAATAGGTCAAACAGAGTGAGGAGTTTGGGGGCACAAGGTGGAGTTTCATTCCTGGCTGTGGTCTGGAACGTGCTGGGGGGTCAGCATGGTGGTTGCAAACCATCACCATGCTCCAGCAGTAACGCCAAAATCGGAAGTCTCCTGAGGAATTCCCCGGCAGACACAGCTCATCTGCTTGGTCTGGAGTGGGTACCACAACTCCAGCAGCTGGCAGCGTAGTCAGAGTTTGTCTGCGCTAAAAGAAAAATAGTTTGCCGCAAAACGTTTTTTCTATATTCAAATACACACTTGAGCCACAAACATTTCTCTGTGTTTGTGTATATGCACTGAGTCACAAATTATCTTCTTGCACTTAAATAGGTCCCAAATTCAATCCATACATTTCCATTCATTATCACCCCATTATCCTTTCTCTTTTTTTGCTATTTTTCTCACCAAGCAGTGGTAAACCCCAGGCTCATTCTCCAACATGTGGTTGATATAAGAGGAAAGGAAAGTTCTTTTCAAATATTAAAATGTTTTTAAATACTGTTTTATAGCAATCATGGTCATCTGCAAGAAATCAGTTTTCAAAGAAGCGTTTGATGGATTGACAATCATTTGAGCCTGGTATGAGATGAAATGGTCCAATTCAAGCCGGATTAGGACTCACTGTTCTGGAGAGCACATGAGTTTAGAAGAGACTGATGAAGCTGAGTTTCAAAACTACAAACTTGGCTTTTGAAGGGATCCAGGCTGACAATAGTAAAGCAAAGTTTTATACCACAAAGTGGTCACCTTGGTTTGACAATGATGGAAAACTCTGGCTGTTTGATAGTTGTTGGACAACCTGAAGCATCTATATTACAGCATTTGTCACCACCTTTAGCAGAACCGTGATAGGAATCGGGGTGAAGAACTGAACGAGTCTTGTGGTGACCCAGACTAGAGAAGACCTTGTTAGATGGCACCAAAGAAACCTGGAGGAGCAGCACATGGAGAGCTCACCTTGTGGGGCTGTGGGGTCAGTTCATGGCTCTGACATCTCAGGTGGCCGCAGCAGACTCATGACCATGAAGTCAGTTTCTATAGGAAAAAAATCTCCTTTCTGCCTTTAGATTCGTGCATTCTGCTTGGGAAACCTCATAATTTTGGTGGGGGTTTTTTTGTCTGTCTGTGTTTTACTTTTTTTCTTTTTAAAAGAAGGCAATTTTGTAGGCACTAATGTGACCTGGGACATTGGACATGAGGCTGTGTGCTTCCTGGGTGTCTGCTTTGGGAGGATCAGAGCCAGCTGACAGCTTCAGAGTATCTTCGAAGTTTGGAAGAAGGTGACATGCTTTGTACAGAGGGCGGCAGTAAGAGAAATGATGAATGCATTGGATGAATCATCCCATCTTTCACTGGACCGAGGGACAAATCCAATCATGACTTCTGATCCTCTTAATTAAAGGTCTGAAGTTTTTACTACTTCCACCAGGTATTTCTGGTGCATTTCTTATATACTTTCCTGTAACAACGTTTATTGCTCTCCCATGCACATAGGATGTTTGTTTCCTGCAGATTTCAATTTATGGGTTTTTTTGCCATTAAATATGGATATTATTTTGTTTGTATATTTAGAAAACTGTAAATATTAAGTTTCAATGTGTTAAAAGGAAGAAACTGGGAAAAAAAGAAAACACCTTCATGGCTAGAATTCATCAAGTTCTCAGCAGAATGGTTGCATTTTGAGTTGCTACAGTCATGGTGCCACGTGGCTGATGTACCCACAGTATGAGCTAGCTGCTGAATTTTCCATCATTTATGTTGTCTTTACTGGATGTCTGGGTTCAGAAGCAGCAAAAACTTGAGGTTGTTTTGGGTCTTTTAGATGTCTTGGATTTTTTTGTTTGTTTGTTTGAATGCTGGTAAAGGAACAGTCAAGGCTTTGGTGATCAAGAGCCGGCACTAGTGCTGCTTTAAAAATCATTCATGCTTTTCAGGTGTCCAGCTTCCACACTGCTTAGGGCACAAGGGGAAATGTAAACATTGTTCTGTTATTCAATCTACTACATAAGAGCATTGAGTCTGACAAGGCTCCAGGTACCCCCGTGTCCTGTCTTTTTCGAGATCAGACGCTGATATCCCTCCCCAGTGACACAGAATCTGGCAGGCTTGTTTTCACTATAACAATTGCCCACTGTAAATGTTGGTTACGCTTCTTCGTGCCTGCCCTGCCGTAGCTGCTTCCAGGAGCTTCTTTCTGCATTTATCAGGATTCAAGCTTGTAGAAGTTGTTTTTTCCTTTTTTAAATACCATTTAAATGTATTTAAATGGAAGTTCATGTGTGCGCTGTATTTACTTAATCTGTATAAGGAGGGAGGTGGTTTCAAGTATTCTTTCGAACCTTGTGTCAAAAGCCTATCCAGAGTTTTTTTTTTCTTTATTTCTTTTTTATTTTTCTCTAAGACAGATATATGTAGTATTAAAAATAGTGAAACTTCTTGATAGGGCATGACCCATGTTGGCTGAGGCTGTTTGCAGAGCCCAGAGCTGGCTGCAGAACATGAGATGAATTTCGGGTTGTGCCATTGATGGACTTTATGCTGGATGCAGAGCAGATAACAGAGCTAAAAAAGCTGAAAATGCTCATTCCAGAAACTATGTACATACCTAGGGCCTCGGCAGAGGAGTGATGAGCACAAGGTTTGTTACTGAGAGCAAATCTTGGTGCTTTGATTCTTCCTTGATCTTCTTGCAAGGAAAGCAGAGCAGGAACCATTGCCCCCATCCCCACCACCAGTTTGCCCTGCTCTGCTTTTGGTGATCCCTGACAGTGAACACAGTTCAGATTTATACCCAGCCCAGCAAAGATTGTGAGGTCAGGTCTGGCAAATACTTATGGTCTGACTTTGCAACAGCGTAAGTGTGTTTAAAATGCTAATTTAAAGATGAGATGTATATAAGAATTATAAGCAGTAATAAACGTGCTCCAACCCAGGCAGGAGAGAATTACTTCTGATCAGCTGGCAGAGCTGGATTTAGAACAGGACTCTGGACTTTGGTGTAGTTTGAATTAAGCTGGGTATCTGCATTGTATTATTTTTATAGTCTCTTCCCATCTGACAGAAATCTCCATTTCTTTGCTAACGTAAAGCGTATGACTGTGTTGTGTTCATTGTACATAGCTCAGACAAGAAGAAGACAGCAGTTCTGCTGCCTTCTATTCATGGAATAGTTGTGTCGTGATGGTTCAGGGCTCCCCAGGCTGGTGGATGTGATGGTCCATCCCGACATCTGAAGTGAGACAACTCCTTCCCAAAAAAACCTACCTTCTATCTTGCTGGAACGAGAAACCTTCTCCACTGGCCCCAAAAGCAGCAGGGAAGCGTTCCCATCTTGAGCAATTTGCTTCTCTTTACTTACCTTTGGCCTCAGGGTCAGGAAACCTTAATAATTTCCTTTTTATTAATTTAATCCATAGTTCCTAATAATTACCATAAATTAAGCCTGCCGGGGGGAAAAACACAGCCAATAAACTACAGAAACTGCTAGCTTTATTTGGGTAACGTCATTACCTAGAGGATTGTTTCCTGTAGGTCAGTCCCTTGGTTGTTGTGATTAACTTGAGATCAGACCCAAAGGCAGAGTTTCCCGTCCACCTTTTAAACGAGGCTCAGACGTGCCAGGAATTCTGCTAATACACAGGGTCCTGTTAAACGCTTAACCTTGGTGTGAAATGAACTTATTCCTGTCTCTGCACAGGTACCAAATATTTCCCGAGGACCGTTTCTCTCTGGTTTGAATGGACTCGTCTGGAGAGATTTGTTTGTTCTTCCCAGCAGCGTTTACACTGGTGAGGTGACATCGTATGGATGCACATCGTGCGTTACCTCCCAAGAACAGCAACAACAAAATCTGGATTTGCAGTGGGGAAATATATAGTGTTATTTTGCAAAGAGACTTCTTTGGTCCTCCCCAGCATCGCCTTTGGAAATGGGGCACTCAGAGCATGATGAAGAAAGTGGGAACTATAACAAGCCCATGGGCTGGGAGGTTCGTTCTGGGAGCCCGTGGAGGCCCCACTAGTAAAGGGTTGCTGGTTTCCTTTTTGAACTGGGCTGAAGCCAGGCATTCCTGAGTGGCACCGGTCCTCCCAGCGCTGGAAAGGAAACATTCCCGTTTGTGAGCTGTGGAAGTGCACGCTGAAGCCAAAGGTTACCAGGCTGAGGTGATATTTTTGCATTCCTACGATGTCTTAGCTTTTTAAAATTAAATTCTTGCAACATGAGGATTTAATCCCTTCTGGTATATATGGCGCGTGTGTGTGTATGCATGTGTGTGCATATATATATATATATATTTTTTTTTTTTCCTACAAAAATTTCATCAGGCAAGTTATTTGTGTTTTTGAAAATTGGCTTAGATACAGGGTCAGAAACTTTCCACCCAGCGCCAGTGGGTTTGGGGTTTGTGGCTGAATAGAGGGTCAAGTTTTAGTGTTGTACTGGAGTTGAAACTAAATCCAGGGTTGAGAGCCACTAGGGATGAAGTCTGTTGCATTGTTCTTGAATATTTTTTTTTATTAAAAAGAACGGAAATAAACAGTTTTCCTGTGCCCAAGTCTTTCAAAAGCAGAGTTCTACCACATCGAAAATGGTACTATGAAAATTAATGGTTCCCAATATGGAACTGCATTCGAAATCCAATTCCAGAAGGGTAGGTTTGGAGCTGTAAACTGAAAATTGAGCTCCAGGAAAACAAAAAGCATTTTGATTATAGCACTGTGATGGGTGGAGGAAGAACACAGACTGTGCCCTGCTCCTGCTAGCAAGGAGTTAGAAATCACTTGGGACCAGATAGGTGTCCAGGATGGGGCTGCCAAGTGGTGAAGGCAGCTGCAGGCAAAACCCAGGGCTCCAGAGCAGATATTCAAGCCCAGATTTACTTAAATGAAGCCTTGGCTTCAGAGCACGGGCTTTGTCTCTGGGTACTTTGAGCTTGCACGCTCTCTGCCCCACTTCTGTTGCCAAGAGATGAAAGTAGCAGCTTTTTCTTGAGGGGAGAAAAAAAAAAAAAAGGCTGTGATCTAGGGTTTTTCTTCTGCTGAGCTGCTTTGCCAATTTTTAGAAGGTCAGACCTTGTTGCAGCCTTTCCATACTTAAAAGGGGCCGATAAGAAAGATGGGGACAGTCTTTTTAGCAGGGCCTGTTGTGATAGGACAAGGAGTGAAGGTTTTAAACTAAAGGTGGGGAGAAATTGTTGCCCCTGAGGGTGGTGAGAGCCTGGCCCAGGTTGCCCAGAGAGGTGGTGGATGCCCCATCCCTGGAGACATCCCAGGCCAGGCTGGACGGGGCTCTGAGCAACCTGAGCTGGTGAAGATGGCAGGGGTGGCACTGGGGGAGCTGGGAAGGTCCCTTTCAACCCAAACTGTTCTGTGATTCTATGAATCCAGACCCACTTACACGGATGCCCTAGAGAAAATACCCACAGCCTGTTTCTGTTAAGCCAAGGAACCTGCAACTCTGACCGTGCAAAGGGGGCGGCACTGCAACCTGATTTGCACCATTGCATGAATGTGAACTGGGCTCACAGCAGTGGGCAATAAGTGCCCAGTTGCTGTAAGCCTGGATCTAAGTTTTAAGCATCGATCTTCTACTGAGTTTCCCTTAAAAATCTGTCTGTCATGCTGGGGAATCACAATATTTCATTTCTGTGAAGGCTTTTCTCCATTGAAGCATTTACCTTGAGCTACAATCTGTGTTAATGCCAAGGAAGAGCCCTTCTATGTGTTCCTAAGAAGACCTGGACAAGGCAGGTTTGACTGTGTCCTGGCTGAAGGTGTCTTGGAGCAAAGATGCTCAGCTGCAACAAGGGTCATGGTGCTCCAGGAGCTGGTTCTCTTCTATGCAGCTGGGGGCATGCCATAGACCAACTGTTGGGGCCAGCTCAGGTTTGCACAGTGATGGGAGGTGGTGTCCTCAGCTCTTCCCTTGTGTTGGCTCAATGGAGCCAGAATGAGGGAAGAAAATGCAGTTTTTACTCAATGAAGGGATCGCTTTTCGGCACCACTTTCTTCTTCGGAAGAAAAATGGTTCCTCTAGGTCTTGACATCTGCTGCTATTTAAAGGAACATCATCATCACCAATCCATCTCTCCTGAGGTCTCAAGGTATAGAAAGACTTATTCTTCCCAGATTTGTGATTGAAAACAGATATTACATGATGGTATCCTTTAAAATGCCATGTAAGTGATTGGAAGCTTATTAATTAACAGTTTTACAAGACAGAAGGTGGCAATGAACAGGGGAGGGCAGGTGAGAGATTTTAGGCAGCGTTTAGCACCCCAGGGCAGGTTGGTGGTGGCCACCAGTGGACACCCTGCAAGAGGAACCTGCAGGCTTCGCAGCTCTGTTATTTGCATTACCTGGGAATTCCCTCGTGACCTGCAGTGGTTTTTCTGCAGGCTCTGGTGAATGACTGAGTCAGATGAAGGATTTCCCCAGCTCATAGCCCCCTCTGCTACCTGTCACCCCCATCATACACCCACGTGCACACTCCTGCAGTCGTGGAACCGAGAGAGCAATGGGAAAGTGCACCTGGAAGCTTCTCAGAGGGTCCAAGCTATGGAAAAAAACTTATAAAACACCTCCTTGAAGGCTGTCTCTTGTGAGAAGTTGTGTGTAGTGTCCATCCTCACCCTCCACCAGATGGCTCATATAGGGTGAAGGCTACAGCTCCAGAAACGCTGGTAGGGAGCAGTCAGCTCCTACTCTGTATTTAGATTTTACAGGTTTAGTGCTGATGGTAATTATTTCTTCTAATCTCAAGCCACTGAGAAGTGAAGCAGCACTCCGAAGCCAATAAAAGGAGGCTGCTGTCTGCGTGATTAGCCTGTTGTTCTGACCTCCCCCTTTAGCGATACCTTGCGTTAATTAAACGCTTAATTGCTCAGTTCAGTGCAAGGCAAGCTGCCCCTGCCTTCTCCTCTCCCCTCCCTGCCCTGTGCGTGCACCCACCCACCCACCCAGCAAATTTAACGACTTTGCTGACTGCAAAGTCATTGCGCTCAGAGCTGGTTGGTTCTGTTAGAGTGTTTTGGCCCAGAGACATGGGCCTCCGCCTTTGGGGATATTTGAATCCTTTCTCTTTCCACATCTAAAACATTCATCTTGTGTGTTTTGTCCTTAGGAAGCAAATCCCTTTGAAAGACGTCGGGAAGGGTTCAAAGCCGCGGATGCGACAGTGCTCTGATACTGTGTCATTTTTATCTTCCTCTGTAGGCTCCCAGCAAATAAACCTTTCAATTACCAGGGCAATAAAAAATGTCAAGGGTGATTAAAGATGTGACAGCTGGTGCATGTATCTCTATGCAGTCAAGTCCTTCAGGTTTTCCTGGCTCCCCCTGGGACAGACTCTCCCAATATTCGTTACGTGTCTCCGGTGCTCCCCACAGTCACTGTCTGAGCAAGCGGAGGTGCTGCACACCTGGCAGGATTCGGTACAAATTCAGCACATCTCTGCAAGCTTCATATCCACGTCGATCTGAACCGTGTCCTTCCCTGCGTGCCGGCGAAGCTCCGAGCATGTTGTCGTTACGCAGTGCCTCAAGTATTTGTTACATCTGGCATGTTTTCTATGCAAAATGATTTTTAAATTTTTTTTTTTAAAGAAATGAGCTTTTTTTAAACAGACTAAATTTTTACTGGGGCATCTGGTTTTGCAAATATTTGAAGAAGTTGAAATTTTTTCATTCTTGGTAGTAAAAATAACCCAGCTTCTTGCCCACTACACTCAAAAACTATTGAGCAAATATTAAAGCAGATAATTTGAGGGGTTTATATAACTGTCTTTATGGTAATGAACGAACGGAATATACTTTTCTCACTAGAAGTGGCTCAATATCCCAAATCACAGTTGCTAATTTGTTGGCTTATGGAGAGCTAAGTGATTTACACCAGTTAAGAATTTATCACAAAGTTTCAATAAACCTTTGAAAGCGTGAACCAGAAGAAGAGGAGCTTTTGTTTTCCTTCTGAGGTATTCATATTCTTGCTAATCACTATGCACGGATTCACTCCATTGCTATTTTGAGGCATGAGTGTTTAACCAGCCTCCCCTGGGGCACAGAGCAGCTCCAAGTTTCCCTGGGCACATTGAAGGGACCGGAGGGAATTCGGCTCCAGGGATGGGGGTGAACCCAGCCACTGCGGCTTCTTCAGGCTTTTTCCAGTTGCTGCTTCCTGCAAATGACCGTAAGGTCACAGGATCTGGCTTGTGTGTTGCTTTCTAACCTACCAAACTGTGGTTTATTTATCTTTTTAAAATTTTCTCTTGTCTGTTGCACTCAGATATAGGTTTGACAAAAGCTGAAAGAAACCCCCTGGAGCAGAGGGAGGAATTGGACCTGCATCTCACATCCCAGCTGAGTGTCCTGATGAACGCGTACAGTACAGAACGCTAACACAAATGCTATTTTGCGGGAGAGGGATGGTGCTGGTGGAGGATCTGGCTTGGCCCTTGGGGTCACAGCAGCCATAGCTCTGGACAGTCCTGCTTTGCAATCTGGCCTTGTGCCTGGGTTGTGAAAGGGTGCTGATGGGTAGATAGATAGGTTGTTTTGGCCTTAATGTTTGCCCCACAGCGTTTATATTTTTAATATAATAATTCTGGAAATGCCCACAAGGACAAAGTCTTGAGATATTTGTTCTATTTAGATTTACTTAAGTAATGCTGGGCTTGAATCTGCCTGCTCCTGGTGCCAGGGTTTGTGTAACCCTCCGCTGCCTTTGCACATAGATCTATACACATCTGTGTAGTCACATGTACAACCTTGAATATATATATATATATGTGTTCGAAGCCAGGCTGGACAGGGCTCTGAGCAACCTGGTCGGGGTTAAGATGTCCATGCTCATGGCAGAGGTTGGATTGGATGAGCTTTGAAGGTCCTTTCCAACCCAAAGAGTTCAATGATTCTGTGATCTCTTCAGTGAAACTTTACCGTGTCCAGTACTCCCACAGCACAAGCAGGACAGCTACAGATTTCAAATATTTGGCATGATCAGCAGTAGCCTCAGGCTCAGAGGAGCTGCCCAAGCCGCTTCTCCCACCAGCCTCAGTAACCCATAGCTGTACTGGGTCGCATCGTTCTAGAAGAGAATGAAGCTTTGAAGACAGCAAGGGCTGAGGCATCTGCCGCATTCCTTCTCGATGTGTGCCAGTGGTTGGCTGCCGTCGTTCAAAACCAGATGTCTCCTCTCCAATCTGAATGCTGCTGACTTGGAATTCCTGCTGTTAGGTTTTCTTCTGCCCGCTCCTGAGGGAGGTGAAGAGCCCAGGTTCTCAGATGTCCAGGCTGCCATGACCACCCAAGGACCCACGCACCTCAGGTGTCCTAAACCAGCTTGCTTTCCCTTGGTGTTACTAAAGCAGAGCTAGTGGGGTCAGAAAGATCAACGACATCATAAAACACTTCAAGCATATTCCTTTGCCTCGTGTCTTGGCTGTGATGGTCATTTAGTGGAAGTCAGGCTTTAATGTTCACAGCCCTGGTCTGGTTTTCCCATTGATGACTTTTCTTTGACCTGCTTCCTTGGTAGAATGATGTGGTTTTGTCCTTAGTTCAATTTTTTTCCTCTTAGAAAGTGAATAAGATTGTTAGAATGCACATTTTGTTTGTTTGTTTGTTTTGTTTTTCCTTTTACTTCTTTATTTTTTTAATTGTTGCTTTACAGCTTGTCATAAGTATTCCAGAGTATCTTACAATGATGTTGTCTGAGGCTAAAGGGTTGATCCAGTTTCTGGTTGAGCAATGGACATTATTTCCATAAGAAGCTCGCAGCAAGGCACGGGGAAGGCAATGGGCAGCCTGACCAGCAGTGCTGGTGACACCAGCGTGTGAGTCCTCACAAAGAAGAAACCAGGGATTTTCTTCTTATCACTAGTTTAAAAGTCAAACTTGTTTTTGTTGCTCAACTGCACGTGTAAAACAATTTAGCTTTTCTCTGTGATGCTGTCCTTCCATCCCCATCCCCATCCCCTGTAGATTTTGCTCTGAATTTAATTCATTTGCAGCCCAGCCTCTGGTAGCCATGGCAGAAACACTGGCAGAGACAGCACACGAGACCAGGAGTTTTCCCAGAAGGGCTCTGATCCTGCAAAACGCTGGGGCATTTGCTTTTGGGGTTGAATGCTGAGCTTTTCTTAATGGAGGGGACACCTTGTCGCAGCTTGTTCTAAGCAAGATTGGCATCTTCTGAAGCAATTTAGGAAGATTGAAAGGAAGTTGCGTCCATAGAGCCGACACAAGTATTTTTTCTCTTTCCCAGCCCATAAGTACATTGTGGTAATTCAGAGGAGCAGCGCGTGCCCATTTACAGAATATGTGCTACAGAAGAATTATCACTCATGAGAGGAGATATGTGCTTAATGCAAAAAATAACATGAAATTGCAAAGCTGCTCGGTGAAGCCCATAGCTGAAGCATGTTGTGATACCCCTGGGTAAAGATCAAACTGAAAAGGACTTACCGACATCTGATTCTCCTCAGTTTAAGTTGGATCCAAATCTAGCAAAAGGGCATTTTTATGTCTGGTCGCAGTCCAAAAAGATATAGCAAAATCACCTGGAGTTACAAATGTGTTGCAGAACCTGTCCCTAATCATATTAAGAGCTCTAAACTGTAAGGCTCAATTGTTTGCCAAATGAAATATTCTCCTCCGGTATTTGCAGAAAGGAATTACAGTCTGTGAGTAATGTTTTTCATTTGGTATCGAAGTACAGTTTCTGTTTTATGAACCCAATCCTGAGATTGGAGAAGGAGTCATTAAAATGGATTTGTTTTGTTGGGGAACAAGAGCATGGTTACTCCATCTTCACACCTACCTTGGGACTGGGATCCACGAACCTGGAAACCAGTCACTTCCAGTATAGGCTGGCCCACCAGTTGCGGGTGCTACCTGCCCTGTGTGAAGCCATGCTATTGGTGTTGGGTCTCAGACAATGTATTTTTGACTCTCAGTTTCCAGCTTGGCTTTTGAGCCCTCGAGGTTCACCATGTCAAGCTTTCTTCTGAAGTTCTGAGAGAGATGGTGGTTGTTGTTGGATTTGAGGTTGTGCTTAGAAGAATGGGAAGGCCACATAATCACAGAACTCTGATCTCCAGAGCTTAAATTACAGCCCTGAGGATGCAAGACTCACTGCAAAGGTGTCTGGCAGCTGCCCGGGGTGCACTGGTGTCCCTCCAACTGCTTCAACATGTAACGGTGACCAGTGGACTCTTGCTTCAAGTGCCCCCAGCCCTTTCTTTTACTCTACTCTGATATTAGCAGCTGTTGACCACTAGTTGTGGCCTCTGGTCTGCAGGTCACCCATGATTTGCGCACAAACTCCTGGAATCCATATCCCCTAATAAACTGATGTATCAAGTGACGTGAAGCTCTTGCAGCAGGTTGGGGAGGGAACAGTGAAATCTAAGAAAGCAAAATATTCAAAGCACCAAGTCAGCTGCTGAAAGGAGAAACAAGGGAAGATGATTCAGAGAGCTCCAGCCTTCCAGCCATTGGGAACGTACCTGGCACAGACTTTGTAAGTGTGAGCCCAGAGCTGTGGGAGCTCACTTAGCTCCGGCAGACCAGGGAGATGCCATTTGCTTAAACCACTGCACTTAATTACATTTGCTCTGAAGGAAACACTTGTTGAGCGTCGCTCTGTGTCCCAGGAGAAGGGGAACACAAACGGGTGTTACACTACCCCATATTTTAAGCTATGGGCAGGAAGGATGATAGAGGAGTACTGTAATCCCTAGGGAAAATGGTTGGAATCAATGATCTTGAGGGTCTCTTCCACCCAAAGCGATTCCATGAAAAGCAGAGCCGTCCCTCCCTGGGTGCCACAGCCTGTCCCCGACGTGCCCCCTCCTCGTCCTGGGGTCGGGGGAGCAGCCATGCCCTGGGGATTTTGGCCTGACTTCTGGCAGTGTCTTAATATGCCCCAGCTGGCAGCAATAATTGGTGAGTTATTAAATAACTGTCTGCAGTGACATACAATCTGCAGAGCACTGTACCAATTATTTTTCATTTGCTTCCCTCTATCTCAACGTGTCTCTATCTACCCATCCTACCCCGCTGCTGTTCCCATGAACAATTTACTGTACTGATTGTAGGGCAGCGAGATCTTCTGCAACAAAGAAACTACTTTATTTTCTGCCATGGTTAATGCCCCAATTTAATGAGTCCCTCATATCGTTCTCACCACCCTAAATTAAAGGGTAGCCTATGCAATTAAACTGTTTAGGTTTCAGAATGCCCCTCTCACAGTTATCTGCAAAATGGGCTGAAATGCAGCTGCTACTAATATTGCTCGTGTTAAAACTGGCAAAGGAAAAACCACTTTAATCTCTTTATTTTTAGTAGTGTGCCTTTACTTTCAATTAAACTAATTATTTGCACCGTCTTGTTCCTGATCATTGTCCCATGAGATTTTTCCTAGCCAGGAAATATTTTATGCGATACATAACAGTAGATGCTCAAACCTTAATGTTTGTGTCTTTCAGGAATGAGGAGAGAGCTGGGTTTGGCAGCCAGATCTTAGCCTAATTTACACCAGTATTAATCCAGAGTAAAGCTGTAGTTCGCAATGGATTTACTCTAGATTTAAGCTTTGTTAGAGGAGAATTTGCTCATTTTTTTACTTTTTTTTTTTTTAACATAAGTTTAATGAGGAGAAGAAGTTCCCCAAAAACCTTCTCCCCAAATTTTCTTCTTTGTATCTTCTTCTTTTTTGCATCTGGAGCCTCTTACTGTATTACTAAGGGTCAGGTAATAACCTGCATCAATAGAGCATCCTCGAGGACCCCCAGATTCTTTCCATCAGGATTTGCATCACCCATCCCTGACATCCAGCCCACTTGGGGTGAAAAGCAGCTGCTCTTTGAGGAGTGGAAAGAGATTTATCACTGCTTGGTTGGGAGCAGAGTGGGACGAACTGGGGGCTTGCACCCGCAAATTCCTCCCAAACCCACCTCATGCTCTGTGGGATTTTGTCAGGGTAGGGAAGGTTTGGGTGAAAGAAAAAGACTGAAATAACAACCAAGGGGTGGGAGAGAGTGACTCTGTGTTTATTTTTAGGTGAAATGTAATTATTCTCTGGATTTAGGTGAGTCAGTGGAGCTGCAGATCCCAACCTTGCAGCGTTCACAGGGGTCGGGGATCTTTGCAGTGACAGCAGTGGGTCAGACACATTGGCTGGGACGTTCTCTCCTCTTCACATTGGTGTGAGCAGAAGAATCCAGCCCAGCAGCCTCGTCCTCTGAAGCACTCGCACAGGTACACGCTGTCGCATTAGCAGGTTTGTCTCTTGTAGACTCCAGGATTCAGATTTTCTTTCTTTGTTTTGTCCCCAAAGTGCCAAAACTGAAGCATGAATAAATGACAGAAAAAAGAGGTCTTTTCTGCAGAGAAAGGCTCTGCAGCAATCCAAGCTATTATACTTGGGATGCGTCTGCAGTGAAGTTTCTTCCTGCTCCAAACCTGTCAAGTTCCAATATTCATTTTAATGATCTCATTGTATAAATAATGGAAAGCAAAACAATACATTCAATAGAAATGAGATTAGAAATGGGAGGGGAATGAATTACAAATGCAAGGGTCTGTAGTTATTCCAAGGAAGATAAATCTCATTTTTAGTGGTCTCCAGTGGAACAGTGTCTTGCTAAGAATAAAACAAAATAAACCTTCTTTTGTTGATAAATAAAAATGTGAGGCAGTGGCAGGGAGTGTTTTTTAGCACTAGTTGGGTGTCATAGTATCTTGAAACTAATGATACCTGGGTCTTATTCTTGGCCTTGCCGCTGTCACTCTGCAGTAAATCATTTAACACCTTGTGCTGAAGTTGCAGCATAATCTGGAAAATCAAATTCCAGTGAACAAATGCACAAATGACATCAGTGTGTGACTCTCGGTGAAGTTGTCATTGCCAGGTTTCTACCTCAATAGGATCATGAAGTTGGGAGTGCATAATGAATTGGAAGGTGCAAATTAGTGTCATTTCAGCAGCCCCCACATAATTTGCTTCAGACTATTGTGGGAAAGGCTGTCACTGGGAGAGGTATTTTCATTTAGGACTGGATCTTGCATGGCAATAAACCTCTCGTGTGTCTCCCAATGTAGACAAGATGCCAGTGATGGCTTGAAAAGTTTACCCTTTTTTTATTTCTTTTTTTAATGTGTATTCAATCAGATTTTCTGTCTGCATGAGCAGCAGGCAGCAGAAAGTGTGTTTGCTCTGCAGAACTCCCCCCAAGTCCCTTTTCCATCTGGTGACTGAGCTGTATAAAGGAAGGACCATGTCAGAGGTTGATAAGAGGGACTGAGCTGCAAACACCCACCAGCGCAGCAGCTTGGTAACACCACCACGTTTGCTCTCACCTAATCAAAACCAGATTGGCCTTTTCCATCCGACACCTCAATGACTAGGAGGGAAGCACTGGCCTGAGCCATCATGGATGGGGTGAAATATCCTCAGAAAGAATGTACCCCTGGGAACTGGCACGTGCCGAGACAGGTTATGTAGAGCTGCGCAAAATGCTGCTGCAATCAGCAGCCACGTGGGCTGGAGCTGGATGGTGGCTGACCCTTCTAGCTGGGGAGCTGATGATTCCCTTCAGGATTGCATCATTAGATTCAAACTGAGTCATTATGAGCCGATTTGGGAAAAAACGTCAGAATTCCTCACTGAGGAAACAGCTGGAGCTGTTGCAAGAGCCTCCTGTTGGGTAGGTGCTCAGAGGCATGGCCAGCACCTCACAGCTGGGGCCATGAGCTATTCAGAGACACTGAAATCACAAAATATGCACCTGTGCAATCCAGGGACAAAGCCCCAGCTGCTGTCAGCCCCTTTTCTGTGGCCAGAGAGTAAGGGATTTTCCTGCCCTGCTCCCTGCCTGCTGCCTCTGCCAGGTGGGCATGACCATGCACAGCTCTTTGCAGGGTGGGTCTCTCCAGCCATCAGGAAAAGCACATTCAGCAGACACAGTAGAGGGGCTGGAAAGGGGTTAGCTGCCAGCTGTTTTGTGGTGGGTTCAGCGTTTATCTTGGAAACCCAACCAAACTGCATGGCTGGTATCATCAGCATTTGGGCTACAACTCATTCTGCAAAGCCACTGCTGAGCCACTGCAGGATTTCTACCCCAAGATCACAAAGTATTGGCTTCAAAATGCGAGGTGAGGACAGAGAACGTGGTGTGAAGGATGGATGAAGGTTTCAGAGAGTAGCAAGAAAAAAAAGAGCTTGAGGAACAATCCACAATCAACACTGATGCACTTATCTGATCATCAATAAGCAGAGATCAATTATTCAGGAAGTTTAAACATGTACTAGGAGCGCATATTAACATCAGCTTGATGACTAAGACAACAAGAGAATGGAAACAGATGGGATGGGTGGATACAGGCCTGGTACTTGCCTCTGCAGAAACATTTTATCCCCAAATAATTGCTGTGATAGACCAAGCTGTGACCACTGAACGTATTTGTTAATATGTTTATAAAGATGTGAGGCCTGGGTGTTTACTGAAAAAGAAGATGCTGGTGTCTTTGCAAATAAAATAAGCACATACTTGCCTAACGAGGGAGAAAAAATTATTCAGAAATACGCTGAATAATGGGGAAACTCCTCAAGAATTAAATATGGTGAAGCCCCAGTGAGGTGAGCCAGCAGGTGGGTAGTGAAGACGAGACTGGACAGACTCACTGAGCTTCTCCTGTGTGTTATTTTCTAGGGTGCTCCACACCATGGCTGCTTGAAGAGATGATGGATGGCTCATCCCAGGTGAAACCTCCACCACCTCAGAGTGACACACCTGGAATGAGGAGATTTGGAGGAGCAGAGAGAGGTATATGGTAAAGAAGAGGATTTCAAATACAGGGCTCGGGGTATCACTGTCCTCTCATTACTCCTGCCCTACATGGTACTTACTGTAGGACTGGGAACAGGAAAAAAAAGGCTTTGCATATCTGAGAGATCTTCTTTCCTTTTTTCCCCAAACTCCTGGCAAAAAGCAGCAGCTCCCAGTAGGGTCAGTTGTTTGTGTGAGGGAGAAACTCAGTGAAAATGTGGTGAATTCAGGTATAATTTATTTCCTTTGCTTTCTTAGCAAAACAATGTCTTACTACAAATAACTGCGTCCCCCCAGCCTTGTTCTGTCCTGGGTGATGCTTAAACTGTCAATAATCATAAGGCTGCTGTCACAGTGCTGCTCAATGGGGTTGACAGATTATATCTCTAAAGTCCCTTTATTGGACCTTGTTCCCAGAAAAGCTTGCAAATTGCTCTGATCTTACCAGACAAAGGCGTTGCTCACTCTCGGAGTCCTTGGATATCCTACACAATAAGGTAGGAATTGGTGAGAAATACCTGAGATAAAATATCCCTTACAACATCAAAGTTCCTGATCTTTTAGCTGTCAACTGCGGGTATGTGAAAGTCCTGACAGGCTGAAGATAGAAGGAAGAGATAAAGCAAAAGAGAAGAGAGGGGGGCAAATGGATAATTTTTCTGAATGAAACGTTATATCATTGGATTTGGCACAAAGATTTCAGTGCAACGGGTCTATACAGGGAGCCGGGGTGCGGGCGAGACACGGGGCTTTCGCCTTTTGAAACAAATAAGCAGGAGCTGACACCAGGCAGCCAAGGACAGATCCTGATCTTTGTTACACCAATGGATAAAGAAAGCAGGGGTAACAGAGATCAGGATATGGCTAAATCATCATCGTACAAACTCCCTATCTTCCCCGTCTCCTTACACTCAGCTCTTGGTTGTTTTTTCCTGGTAAAATGGCTGAGGTGGGTCAGCTACCAAGAGGGAAATGCTGGTGTAAACCAAGACACTGTCTTTTTGCCATCTTTGCTCTGTCCATTCAATAACAAAGCTCCTTGCGGAGGCTTGGCTTCCCCAGGTTGTCCCCAGTAGCTATGGCAGGAGAGCTAGGGTTGGACTTTCACCCAACACAGCCCAACCTGAATCAGAAACCTGCTTGCAAAACCCCAGGTTTTTGGCAGTAAAGATACAGGTAAGTCTGAAATCATTTCACTGAAACACATTCAAAGAGGTTGAGCTGACATGAGGTCCACCTTGTTTGTTTAAAATCCTGCCCTTTCAAGCTGCAAAGACTGGACAGACTTTCCCTCTGCTCACGACTCCCGCTCACCTAATCCTCCTCCCAGGACTAGGTTTTAGAGCAGATCAAATACCTTTAGGTTCTTAGAAAGGACTGGTTTTTGGCAAATGCACAAAATACTTTTGTCAAATGACATAAATATTGCATGTTATTTGCTGCCTTGCCAAAATGCAAACACACACATGCACTCCTAACTAAGCAACATACTTTAAAAGGTAAGGTCATTGCTTAGAAAGAAATATATAACATTTTATACATCCAAATTGATCACGCACTGTGTGTGTTGAAAATATGTACAAAAATGGGACCCCAAAACTCCATTAAACCACTTCTGAGACAATACATCACTGCACCTTTATATTGCACAGAGGGGTTTAACAACCCTTCTCCAGGAAAATATTTTACTAGGTAACAAAAAAAAAAAAAAAGGTTATTGAAAACACATATATTTGATACTTTTGGCAATTCATTTTACTACTTGCATTTCCAATTCATTGGTATAGTTCATGAAAAAAAATATTTTTGCGGTTGGGTCATGTTATTATTTCTCTAATTTTTTTTTTCCTACTTGAAAGTCACAATACAATTTCTTTCTGCGAAATGACAAATAAAAAAGCTGCTTGCCTGCTTTGGTGATCCTGTAGATGTTTTAGGGAAACAGGGTCTGCTGTAAGTGTAGAATACACACAAACATGCCTACAGGAAATGATGGCATCTTTGTGCATTTCTGTGTAACTAATGTTATATCTGAACCAGCTGAAAAAGAGCCAGGGGAAGAACTAGTGTGTTGAATCTTATAAGGAACAAAAAGAAGGTTTCGTTTACTAGGCAATATTATTATTATTAAAAAAAAAAAAAAATGAGATAATTTTGCATCATATCACCCAAACTGCCCCTGCCACTCACCTGTTGCGTGACTTGGATAAATCACTTCAGGTCACCCTCTAGCATGTCTCTTCTCTTGGCTGGTGTGAACCCAGCTCCGGCTGAAAGCCTGGCTTGAATGTGGCCTGCCCACAAACAGTCCCAGAAAAGGACAAAGGAATGGAGAGGCTGACAGCACATCCACACTACAATCCTAACTTAGGTTTGGATTCAAGTCTTCTATTTCCTATTTAGAGAATGACTTTTCACCCAAAGTGGCTTGTGCTTTAAGCTCATTTTAGCTGGCTGTCATGGAAATGTGGAGATGTGCTGGGCTTTTTCTACACCTTGGGCATTTTGAAACAAACCTAAACCATAGGCACGACCCTTCAGCACCTGCCCAAAATCCATCCACCCATCTCCCTCCCCACCCGCCGCTTTCCTTCTTGTATCTCCAGGAAGACTTGAATGGAGAGGCTTCATTTACTAGTGTGCAAAGAACCAAGTAACTGATGTCCTTGGAACCACTGGTGACATGCAAACCTGGTGACAGCAGAAGCACAGAGCCACTTTGCAGGTTGTGGCTCCCCAGGGTGGTCTCTGATTCCTGAACCCAAATGCTGGTCATCTGTGAAGACCAACACTGAAGTTCCACATGAGGATTTCTGCTTATTTCATGGAATCATAGAACGTTAGGAATTGGAAGGGACCTCAAAAGATCATCTAGTCCAATCCCCAAATTTGTCCTGGACCATGTGTGTGCTTCTGAAGAGCTTCTCACAACACCACAGGTAAGTCTAACCTTCACTTTGAGAGAGATACTGTAAGTACTCACGAACATTATGTGTCTTTATTTGCCTAGAGAACAGTGATTTTTCCATTTTAATTGCTTCCTGTATGACACATTTCATTAGGTCCCAGCTTCCTACCAGTTGATCCTTCTCCACACTACATGTGTTTCCTGCTATGCTTGTAATTATGACCATGAAAGCCCATCAGCAAAAGTGCCATCAATTTGAAAGATTTATGAATCTCACACTTCCCCTCTCTCCTCCCCCCAGAATTGGAAAGCCCACTCTGTAGTTTCCAGCACACTTCTATCATTACATCCTCCCGGGTCTCAGGTAAATTAGCAACCTGATTCTTTTCCCTGCTGTCACTTAGAAGAAAAGGGCTTCTTATTTGCCATCCAAGGAAAAGTACAGTAAACCTAGAACTAGATAAAAGGGAAGTAATCAAATATATTTAACTGTACTCAGCCAAATCCCATTATTTGTATAGATGTTAGCTGGTGCATTTGAAGAATTAGGATAGTCTGGTCTCTAATAGGAAATAATACTGCTTGATTGAAAAGTGCAATTTCTGAGTTAATATTCTTCCACTTACTTAAAATTAGAAGTTCATCTTTATCTATATGTATATGTGTATGAATTCCCATGGTAAGTTTGGCAGATATTAAAAAAAAAAAAAAAAGCTTACATGTCCTTGCTCTTCTGCTAAGCCTGTGCTTTTGGGGTGAACACAGCATCCCTCTGTTTTTCTTTCATAGACGGGAAACACCTTCTCAGTGTGTGAAGTTTCCTTGCGTTGTCCTTGTCTCTTCTACCTGAAGGGAGTGGGGAAAATAATTTTAAATAAGTCACCTCCTGCATATCAGAGAAGAACAGCTTATGGGGTACAAGGAAAATGTTCAGGGAGACTGAGCAGCCATGGCAAAGGAACATGTTGGGAGTATCTCATGGAGATAATAGCCATGGTGAGGGGTGTGGGAGAACACAGAAAACCTGCAGCTGGTTCTGGGACCGCAGGTTTTGAAAACATATGGAGAACATCACTGCAGTGCTTGTCCCAGGGGTGGTCCTGCCCTTGGCAGCTGGCTGTGTGGGGAAGGAGGAATGCGCCACCTCTAGACGCCGTGATGGATGCTCACACTCACAGGTACCTTCCCCTTCAGAAATCCTTCCCGTGCCAAAACACACAGAGAACATGGATCAAGACTGATCTAATTGAGAAATACAGCAAAACTGCCTCCTTACCCTCATCCACAGGACCAAGTTATCTTTTATCTTCCCCTGTGCTAACAGGTTTTGCTGTGAAATGGTTCGATTAAGATGTTCCAACACAAGCACTGAAATTCAGGTCCACAAATCAAGGAAAAGTCTCCCTTGGACTCTGCTCATGCCAGCACACAGTTTTTTTCAACTCGATTTTGAGCTCAGAAGATTCTGGTTCGTGTGCTAACCAGCCAGGCAAGTGACTGTGGCTCTGCAGGTGACTGGACATAACAAGGTGAGACACATTTTGGTCCCAGACTCAAGTTTTACCTCGCTCAGATGAAACATTACAACTCAATGTTGTATCAGTACTTTGGGGAGAAGAAGGAGGGAGACAAGAGTCCCCACAATGTTTCTTTGCATGCCTGAGTCAAATTACCCTCCCTTCTGCCGGGCTTCTTCTGAAATAACAGATCTTACTGTAACCAAATATTGCCATCCAGGAAAGCCATTCTGCAACCAGCAAGGAGGCTTCTTCCTTCTCAGCAGCCCCTGAAAAGGCCCTTTGTTCTCAGGCTGAACACCTGGAGAGTGTTATCAGCTGTGGCCTCTCTGGGCCGGCGCGCTGAGCAGCTGCAACAAGACCCAGTGGCATTGGCATCGATAGCAGTACCTGGGAGCTGCTGGCATCCAAAAACCAGCCCATCTTGGCCATTGTGTGGTCAACTTTGGGTTGCTCCCCTCTTCTGTGGGAAGGAAAACCAACTCGGCCTGTGTTTTCTTTCTTTTCCCATGCTAAAATGGACAGCCTCACTCCTAATGGTCTTTAGACAACCCTGAGGAGAATCAGAGAATAGTTTGGGTTGAAAGGGACCTTCAAAGCTCATCCAGTCCCACCCCTGCCATGAGCAGGGACATCTTCACCCAGTTCAGGTTGCTCAGAGCCCCATCCAGCCTGGCCTGGGATGTCTCCAGGGATGGGGCATCCACCACTTTTCTGGACAGCCTGTTCCATCACCCTCAAAGAGAGGTGACATCTGTGTAGAGAATGGAGAACAAGCCTTAGGCAGTACCATGCTTTTCTTGAGAAACTGGTTATGTGGGTGGCAGAGGGCTGACACAGAGCACCGGCATCCTGGGCACATGGTTTGAAACGTCACCTTGAAGAGTACAAGGTGGAACTGTTGACTGGCACGAGGGGTAGGGCATCTGCCAGAGCAGGACTCGCCTGATGTGACCCAGGACAAGTCTGTGCGCCAGGCTGGCCCCAGGCACAGCTTTCTGCTCTGTCTGTACAGTCAGCACCATTTCTGTTTGTCTCCATAAAAAGACAGTCAGACCCATGTCTGCTCGGAAACTCAAGGAAACCCAACAAATCCTCCCTAGCAGGTAATTCCCTGAGGGCAGACGGTCCTTTTCTATGCACCTGATGGTAGAACTGTGCTGTATAAACCTTCGCTGCCAGGCAAATTGGCTTAAAAACCAAAATGTGTTCATTCTTTCCCTGTATTTTACATGATTAAAAGAAAAAATCTGCATGGGAGGAGGAAACCTGGAGCGTCAGAAAGCAGGAGCTGTCAGGTGTAGATCTGCTATGGGGTAACCTGGAGAGTTGCCTACACCAGCTGAGTCTGTACTGGATCTGTGAGGATTTTACCAGTGGCCTCAGTGGAAATTGTATCTGCAAGCTGTGAGTTCTTTGGCAGGTCCAGGCCTGTGGGCCTTTCTCTGCATATTGATTTTCCCACTAAAGTCACAGGCTGGACAGCCCACATCACAGAAAAAGAAGAAAAAAAAAATAATCATCCTTTCCTGATAATCCAGATAAAATGCTGACTCTTACAACAGAGTCATGTTCAGGATTTCATCAGTGCCTCATTGCAGGATGCAAAACTCTGCATAGTATTAGTTCTGGAGTAGTTCTGTCAAATACCAAGAGCAAACTGCATAAGGTGAGAAGGGGCAGACCACAGCTAAAGCTTCATCCTCCACAATGGCAATTCGGGGTTAATACCATGAGTTCTTCCATACATGATGGCATAGTTTCCTTTTTCTTTTTTTTTTTTTTAACCATAGCAGCAAAAACCCAAACATTTCAGAAGGTTCAAATGAGACCCTTGAGTGCCAGAGCTGAGCCTCTGTGAGGCTTAAATTAACTGACAAAATAACGTCCTGCAAAAGCTTCACCTGGGACAAACTGCAATTTCTATGTTCTTGTTCAGGCAGTTTGTAGCATACAAGTCACTTTAAACCTTGGTCTCCGTCCAGACACCAGTACCAGCTCTCCCATGACTTTATGTTTGCGTCTCTTTCTAATATTCCTCCCTTTCTTCCTCATGAAGGGAAAATTTCCAGGTTTGTTCCTTTTAACTTTGTTCGTGGTAGCGGTCTTGACAGAAGGACTTAGTGTCTATTTAGCGTCTTTGCAAGGAAAAGGCAGAAACCTCTCGGTTACATAAAAGTTTGTATCAAAATTCAAGAATCCGGATTAATTATAGGAGACTTGCCTTGTATCATTCAATTTGTTTGAATAGCTTTAAAGATTAAGCAGATCCAGGGCCTAACAGAACCAGAGCCAGTAAGACAATAGCTGAGATTTTCCTTTGAAACAAAATATACAGGTGGTTTCTGTGAGTTTCTGTGTCTATCTGCCTGGCTTTTTTATTTTTATGTCGTATCCAATATCACAGAACCTGGCAGTAGAAATCATATAGCAATTTGTGAAAGCTTGTTGCTGTTCTAGGTATCATATAGTCTGTTCCACACCAGCAAAGACAAAAACCAATGCCTTTACTCCTCGAGTATTCATTCAAAGGATAATGATCTCTGGTAACAAAATATTTGGCAGTAGCATTATTTAAAATGCACAGAGGAAATGTTTGTCCCTAATTCAAGGGACTGTGGTCACACAGTCTCTTTTCACTTGGTATTTAGCAACGAATGCCAACGGCTAATCTGCAGAAAGACCAGGAACAGAGTTGTTTATCACACTCCATCCTCAACCAATGCCATTGGAAGGGAGAAAAAATTAATTACTTAATTTCTTTGTGGCCAGAGAATTTACAAACTCTGTGTTATACCCAGCAGGCTGTAATGGTTCCTTCGGTAAATATCTAATTAAGCGGTTGGGGTGGGTTTTGTTTTTTCTTTTTACCGCATACTTCTGTGTTTTAAAATCCCTGTGCATTAAACGATTTCTCGAGTTTTCCAAATCTCTCACACGCAAAGAAGAGGGAAGGTTAAAAAAAAAGCAGAGGGGAGATTTCGGTCGTGGGAACAGGAGTCAGAGACAGGGATTTGCAAAAGCTAAAGGCAAATCCTCCCCAAAACCTGCATCTAAAACACCGAAATCCGCAGCCACGATCTGCCTGGGACCGCTGGCTGTCTGGAGAGGGAGAAATCAAGCCAGCCCGATGGCGATGTCCGCGTTGGGGAAGGGAGGTGGGTCGGCCTCCGAAAACCAAAAGCAGTTAAAACACTGCGAAGGATTCGGCCTGGCAGCGACCCCTCGGGAAAGCGACGGGTTTACTTTTTATTGTGCAAATACGGAATTTGGGAAGTTTCATCGGCATCCCCCCGCCAGCGGGTGCCCTCGGCCACCCGGCACCGCCAAGCCCCGTTTTACCCCGAAGCAACGAAAAGCGCTGAGCGGTGTCAGCCGATCGTACGATCGCGCCTGACCCTGTTGGGTGACGCCGCAACGGTGCCCAAGCGTCCCCGGGATGGGGAGAAACTGCCCCGGGGGGAGTGGGAGAGGAGCCGAGCATCCACCCCATCCCGCTTCTCTCCTTTGGGAAAGATGCTCGGCTTCAGCGAGGACCGCAGGGAGGTGAGAAAACTGCTGATCTCCTGCCGAGAAAGCGCGGAGCCGGCGCTCGGGGAAAGCTACCTGCTCCGGGGAAGCATCTCGCCATGGGGACGGTCTCAGCCGCTGCCCGCTTCGGTCCCAGCGGCCACCGCCTCCCCGCAGCATCGCTGCTCCTCCGAGCACCCCGGGGACACCCCTACCCTCTCGGCCGAGCTTAAACCCGGCGAGATTAATCGAATTTTTTTCAGCCGAGCCAGGTCGAGGTGCCTGGGCTGGGACTGGAAGGGGCTGAGCCCTCCCGGGAAGGCCGGGGTCAGCTCCGCATCCTGGCTCAGCCCCGGCCGCCGAGCGCACCGGTCCCGGCCCCGGGGATACGGGTCGCTGCCCGCGGGGACTAAGCCGGGGCCGGAGCGGCTCCTCCCCTGCGCCCCCCGATCTCTCCTGCCCCTTCTCCCTCGTTAAGAAAGTGTTAGAAAGTTGCTGAAGTGCGAAATGAGCCTGCGAAAATCTCGTTGTCCTCATTAAACTCCGACAAGGAGGATGACAAGAAGCAGCGGAGGGGAAACAATGCGGGCAGTGTTGGGGAGAGCCCGGCGCCGGGGGCAGCCTTTGTGCCCGCCAACAAAAGCTCTTGTTTGCATGTGTTAAAGTCCATTAAACCTCGGCAGCTCCAGGTGCAAACGCCAGCCCGGAGCGGCCGCGGAACCTTCCGCACCCGCTGAGCGCGGCGGCAGCACCGCGGCTCTGCCCTCAACCGCCGGTATTGTCGGGGCTGCGGCCAGGGACGCGGCCAGGGACACGGCCCGGGCGGGGTGTGCACGCCGAGGCCCCCTAATGAGGGCCCGAGGCTGGCTCTTCATTAACAGGCGTGCAAACCTGGGTGGGTTTCACTCTCTCTTTTTTTAATGCGTCCCCAGATTCGTCTGTCCCTCGCCTCGCCGTTAGCGGAAGCGAGGGAAGAAGCTGCTGCGGGAGGACGGAACACAATGTCGTCTATTGTGCTGCTCACCCCCTCGCCGGAGGGGACATGGATGGGACCCCGCAGTCCAGGGTTGTGGATGTGGACCTCGTGCGAAAGAGACCGGCAGACATGTGGTGCGATTTGGTTTGATCAGCTGTGGCTCGTCAAGGTGTGTTGGGAGGTTGTAAAGTTGAGAAATCCTTATAGAAAGTACCCTCAAGGTGAGGAGGAGAGCGGTTTTCAAACTTCTGGTTCAAACAGCAGAATTCAACCCAAAAGGTGCAAAAGAGAGAGATTGTGCAAAGACTAATCACATCAACAGCAACAAAAAAGCCTTGCACAGGTCAAAGCCTATAAGAACAACCTCACCACCATGCTAACGTTTCATATAACTGGCACAGCGCTTTGTCCAAGAAAAAAAGTATTTCCAGGTTCTGTTACAACAAGTCCACATCACTTTATCCCCAGTGGTTCTGCCTGGGATCTGCCCCATGGCTATTTTAAAGTGTGCTGTTAATAACGATTCATTACAGTTGATAGAACTGGGAGACTTGCCTTTTATTTTGCAATTAGATATAAAGGCTCTGATCTGGCAAATGCTGTGCACTGTGAGCATGTGAGTAGCTCTGATGAAGTCATTGGGACTGCTCATGTGCTTAACATTAAGCCCGTGTGAGTTTGCAGGATCAAGGCCTGAGACGGGATCTTCCTTAAGGATATTTGTTTACCTGTTCTGTATTTTCTAGATTCGTGACTGTGCCCTGCAAAACTATTTCTCTGGGAAGACCTGCCATGGCTGGAGTCAGCTGGATGTAGCTCACAAGTAGCCTTATGAAGCCAAATGGTTCTTCTCTTAAACAAAAATTGTTTGCAGGAGCTTGATTTGGAAAGACATGACGGCACTGGGTACATTGCATTGCAAACTGTTCAGCTGTGTGAGCCTGTGTGTACTGAGGCGTTAATGCAGAATTGTTGGGCATTGGGCCCAGAACAGATGTGATGATGAGTGAGAGCAGAGAAACAGGGAGGAAGGAGCAGAAGCAGCACATTTTAGGCTCCTCAGTTCAAGCAACCACTGCTTCCAAAACCTGGGCACCAGCCCCAAATCCCTCTTATCAAGAGAAAGTAGGAAGCAACATGATCCGTGGAGAAAACAAACATATTTGTTTTTTCATTTGCCAATCCTGTGAACAATAGCTGTTTGTAGGCAAATAATCCTCAGGTCTGCATCACTAAATCAACGCAGGGAGTGGTTCCCATCAGCCCAGCAGTGCCAGACACACTGAGTGGTTTGTAATGAAACAGGTCCTTGAACTTCCTCACAGCACAGACACTATCTTTGTAGGTTATCGTGCACTTGCTTCTGTTCCTGCTCCCACTCTCCTCATCTTCCAATACTAGGCCTGGCAGGGTGAAGCAAAGGCAAGAGGAAACAGAAGTTGTTTTAATACAAAAGGCTTCAAAATGCTCAGCTGTTTGCTATTTCACTGCCACTAACTTTTCCAATTAACTTCTGGAGCCAGGCAAATTAAAGGGAAGGTCAGTCCTTGTACGCACTCACAGCTTAATACCTATGATATGTGTGAAGAAAATTAATTGAGGATTTTGCTTCATGAAGTAATCACAGTGCAAACTATAAAAAGGCTGTCTTTTAGTTTGAGCCGCTAAAGTCCTGGTTTGCATCATGATTTTGTGTTTAGGGTTACAACTGCTTACACAAATGGCATCTCACAGTATGTCAAATCTCTACTCATCTTTACTGATAGATTTTGTGGAGGTGGAAAGGAATGGAAAAAATAAATTCTTATTCAGCTCCAGGTGTATTAAAACAGAAGCTCTAACTTACACAGCATGAGAAGGGCGATAGAAATACTGGGAGAGTGGTGAGTTCATGGGGTAAGGCTGCTTCCAACTCCAAGATTTATCCAATGCCTACAGCCCTTCTCCACTTACATCATTCAGCACAGCCCAAGTAAGGTTTGATTAACTTTAAAAAAAAGCACATAACACATGTAATTTCCAAAGGATCATCATGACCGCCTGATTTTTTTTTTTTTAAAGGGCATCTCTGTGGATTCCACTCCTTTTGAAATTGCATGTGAATACTTCGATAAACAGAACTTGTCCTGGTTTAAAACGGCAGACTTTTTCATTAATTTTGTGTCATTTGCAATGTCTTTCACAGCTGAAGGCAGCAGCTCAGTTATCACCATTTCTTCTACTTGTTTTATATGGCAGCTGATCATGTTTGGCTTCAACGAACTCAGCAAACACCTGTGTAGAAGACAAACTTTTAAGCTGCAATAATTACCATTTGATAGCTATGTAATTGTTTAGACAGGTAAATAAGCAAACAGGTGCCTTTGTTACTAAACAGCTTCTTACTATAGGTATCTGAAGGACTGTTTCTCCATGTATTCTCTGTGCCTGCAATAAAGAAGCCAGCCAGGTAAGAAGGGACCAGGTTAAGGGAGCTCACTAGACCCTTTTGTTTCTGAGGTCTGGAATGGATCTTGGGATTTTACGAAATATTTGGAAAAACGAATCAAAACCAGACCCGCTGGCAAAGCACTGTCTTGCTCCCTTCGACTGGCCAGCCCATGTAAATTAAACCATCCATTACTGCTACCAGGGAGCCTGCAAAATGCCAGTCGTCTCATAGTTCAAAACAATCCATCCTACTGCTAACCCATATCATGGTGAATTTGATCAAGAGTGATGAAACTTATGATTTTTAAGTTTGCTTAGAAAAAGGAACTCAGAACCTAGAAAGTGACCCATAGAAAAGCGTTACAGGAATAGCAAATTTACAAAATCTGGCACAGAAAACCAAGAAAATTTCCAGATTAAAGTCACTGAGAAGCAATGCCCAGTCAGCTGCGTGTTCTACCTTATCTGGGTGTTTAGGTGGGAAATTTTCAGATCCAGCTTGTTGTGCAATTTCTGCTGTAGCTCAGTGGGAGCTGAGCTCCAAATGCTCATTGTCTAAAGTAGGTGACTCACACTGGGAATCTAAAATTATTAAGATACTTTTTAAAATCCATCGCTGCCTGCCTTCTTTCCTCACTGATAATACAGGGCAAGCATCCTCTCAAAATTACTGGAAAAGGAAATGCTGCGTGCGAAACACCCAGACACTGCTGTCATGAGCACCATGGAAAAAACGTACAGAAATGAATAATTTTGTACTCAAAGCACAGTTTGAATAACAGGCAGTAAAAAGCCCCGATGCTGCACATTAAACAAGAGGAGAATAAATCATGAGGGGAGCTGCTCTCTCAGGAGCAGTGACCATTGCCAATGTGGAGTGAGGGGCATGCCCATAGGACAAGGGCACGGGTAACTCGCAGCTCATCAGGATACACAAAACCAGGCAAATTCTGATCGCTTGTAGCTGTTGAATACTGGATTGTACAGCCTCAGCAGCCTTTCCTAGTATATTGTTTCACACACATATTTATGTTTGTGTGTGTATGTGCTTCGGGGTATGTGTAAAATCAGCAGAATCAGCTTTGGCTCTGTGCCACATTAACCACTCTACACAGCTACGGGACTTCTGGGCAGCCTGACGCATAGACTGAGGTCTAGATGCAAAATATCATTGAAATATCAACTCATCAACTGGCACAGCAGCCCTTAATGGCTGTGCCACTGCTGACTGGGCAAACCACAGTCCTGTAGGCGAATATCTGACCCTCTGCCAAATCTGTCTTCATCCTTGGGGTAGGACGCCAAAGATGTCTGGAAACCATTCTCTCAGGTATCTGGAGATGTCTTCACTGATCCTCTGGATACAACGCCCTGCACTCCCAGTGTGTAGCCAGGACATAAGATGTGTAGAGAAGCAGAGTGTATTTGGAGGAGGAGTTACCACCAGCAATTGTCCCTTCATTATGGTTAAATGAGGTGGGTAAGTCTGAGAAATCAATTCTTGCAGACTCCCTTAGCAGATTGGGAGACTGCTACATCACAGGATGAATGTGTCCTGTGGCCGCTCTTGGCACAGACAGACAGACAAACCGGCACAGAAAAGCCTGGTCAGGTCTAATTCATGGTGGCAAATTTAAAGAGCCCACACGTCTGTCCCAACAGAGGAAAGGCAGTCTTTCGCTGGCTGGCAGAGAAGAGCTGGTGTACTCACCGTCTGGAAACCTTCTGTGAGATACGGTAGTGCAGAGAAGCACAGCACCAGGGAATTCACAGCTACCGCAGTCGGTGCAGCAGGTTGTGGATACATCTTGCAGACATCTCTGCAAACACTGCTGCAAGAGTAGACCATCACAGGGTGACTCAATAGTAATGTGACCTTTCATTAACAGATGCTTTTCTGCTCGCGTCTGTTTCTGACACATTAGAACAGTTACAAACTTAGGTAAAACCCAGTTTTTCAGTGCTTCTGCCTGAATGGTGCAATGGCCCTCCCGGAGCATGGGAATGAATACAAAACATCTCTCACTTGTTCTGATTGGGAACTTGTTCTTGTTTTTAGGGCATGTCCTGCTGAGCTCCCCATTCAGCAGTCTGGAGGAGTGAGTGTTCCCACCTCTGCTGATCTGATACAAGAACTGGTGACAAAAGACACATCTGAGGCTGGTGGAGTCGTCCCGCTTTGTGGTAGGACTGAGTTTGCCCAACCAGGGACCAGTCAGTGTCCACAAAACTCTTTGATGTTGGAATGTTTTGTTACTCTTCTTGTGATGTTACTAAGGGAAATATTGCACACAGCTAGGTGTATTGGTTAAAGTTTATTATTTCAGCTCATTCATGTGTCACTGACTCACAATTCATTCACTTCCAACAGTCTTTTTTAAAGTCTTACACATCCCCAAACCCTACACGTGGTACTTTTCCCTTAGATATATCTCTCAGTGCCCCAACATTAACTTGAAGAAGCAATAATGCCTAAAATAATTTTCTCAGGAATATCTTGTAAAAAAATCTTCCTCACGAGAGAGAGAAGACAAAGTCATTCCACATGAGACAGCCCACTGGAATGACTCTATAGACCCAGCTCATCTTGGAACTTATTCATCTTTCTCCTCATACAGATATTTTGTCCTCTAATTACAAGAGTACTTCCCACTTGAGCTGAGTGTTTCTGCAGGTAAAATACAGACACAAATGGATAAATTCTGTCAGTATTCTGTCATTTCTGTAACAAGTTCTTTCTTGCTGCCTGATATTCAAACTACTATTGCCTGTAGTGTTTTGATACATTATGGTAAAATCAGATATGGCAGATTATCAAAGACCCAAAAGAATTCTGTTGCCAGAAGATTCCACTAACCCTAAAATGGATCAGTGGGCCTGTCTTTTCCAGAGAAAATAGACAGAAATGTCTTCCATGCCTGACTTTGACTTGCTGCATCCTACCAGTCACTGCATAGTTTTCTTGATGACATCTAAGGATATCTTGGAACCAAACTCCTCTTCATTGGGACTAGGAATATGTTGGGACTTGGTTAAGAGATTCTTCTAGCTTTGATGCTTTTGTGAGAAATAGCAACGGGACAGTTAAAAATGGACAGCTTAGAAATAACCATTTCTGCCTTCGTAATGTATCGCTTTACTTTCTGAGAATGCTCTTTCGATTCTGCCATTGCATACAAGGATATTCCCACAAATTATTTATAATGGAAGCACCTTCCCATCTGAAGAGAAAATGTCATCTTTCTACTGCTAAGTAGGATGAGTCCTTTAGCATTGACAGTTCAACAGAAATTGATTCAGTGATTTCTCTGGTAAAGATATGGAGATCGTGTGGGAGAGAAAAATCTTCTTTCCCAAACCAAGCACCATCAGAGAGGTTTTCACCTGGGCCCAGAACCTCCAAGAACATCCCGCAAGCTGCAGGAAGCGGGGTTTGATTCATCAGTGGTACTTTCCCTTCTGAATCAGCACTAACTCTAATGTCACTATGATATCACAGACTATTTGCCTTTGGAAGCACATATTTTTAAGCATTTTAATAGCGAAGTGCTGACTATTGCTGGGGATTACAAATTCTGTGGAACATTTTTTTAAGATAACTTCTGGCATCTTGCCACTTGTTATATGGAAAATATGTTGTATTATCTTCCATGTGTGTGTGGGTGTAAGGGTCTCCTAGTGTCCTGGCCCCCAGCCTGCAAAGACTTACACATATTTTATTCAGAATGAAGTTAAGCAATACATAATGAACTTGTCCAGGCACAGAGCCTAGATCTGTCACTTCAGACATGTTCCATATCCTTGAGGACTTCTTGAAAGACAGCATCTTTCTCGGTGTTCAGAGTATGCTACTATGAACAGTGTGCTGGAGGCTGACGGTGTGGGGCACAAGTATATCGGTTACTCATGGCTGCAGATGTTTCGGCTGAAGGGCCTGGTCCTGCCTCAGTAGGCTGAAGTCCTTTGACTGGGATAGTCAAACTGGGGTGGTCAGACTGGCCTCAGACTCATGTATGCACGCAGGGTGTGGAGGAGCTGCTGCGAGCCACACATCAGACATTTGGTGTAACCCTCTTTCCCTCTCTTCTTGGTCAGCTCCGGGAAGCTCTGCAGGGGCACCAGGTGAAGGATGGGGTGCAGCAGTTGGGTGAGGAAGTTGTGGCACCAGGAACAACAGAGGCACACCCTTGTAGCTGAAGGTAGAGGGTGTAACGTGACAATAGAGGGGTGAGCCCACCAGACAGTCCAGTTCCCCACACCATGCCTGGGGGAGGGTGAGGGTATTCCTGTGGAAACCCCTGAAAATGTCCTCTTGTGACTGACGGGACACAGCGGGTAGCAGAGTGCACACCCTCCCATGTCCATCCTGGTGCCACTGCCTGCTTTCTGCTAGAGATCTACCACAGTGCTGCTTTTCCAACTGGTACCGTGTGTTCTGGCCTCCTGCACAAATGTGGCAACTCTCAGTCAAAACCAAACCAGTATCTCTCAATAACTTCAGTAGTCCCTGGCCCTGGTGCACTGTAGAGTAGCCTGGGCCGTAACTGCTTGGGTTTGTTAACAGTCTGAGGTGAGGAACAGTCAGACGTGACACTTTTTGTGCAGGGTGGCTGCTCTGCTCCCTGGGACAGGGCCCCCTCCTTCTCTGACCTCTTTGGGGGAGAGGCTGAAACCTAATGGCCACCTCTGAGGGGACCCCTGAGTGGAGGAGAACTGAGGGGAGCCCCAAGGAGAGCACTGAGGGAAATACTGAGGGGAGCCCCAAGGAGAGCACTGAGGGAAACGACGAAGGGGAGCCCCAAGGAGAGCACTGAGGGAAACGACGAAGGGGAGCCCTGCGCGGAGCCCCGAGGGCTTCGCTAAGGGAGCCGCGGGTGCCGGCACAGCCCGCGGGCGCCCCCCGCCCCGCGAGCGGCCGCGGTGCGTCGGCGGGGCGTCGCCGCCCGTTACCTGAGGGCCGCGGCGGGGCGGGGCGGGGAGCGAGGGGAGGGGCGTGGCGTGGCGGTGGCCAATGGAGGCGGGCGGCGGCGGCCGGCGCGCGCCGCTCTTAAGGCGGCCCCGCGGGCTGTCAGCGGCCAGAGGGTGGTGGGGGCTCGACGGCGCGGCCATGGCCGCCGTCAATGGGGCTGTGGAGAACGGGCAGCCTGACAGGAAAGTGCCGCTGCCGCGGCCCCTGCGGAACCTGGAGGTGAAGTACACCAAGGTGAGCTGGTGACGGGTGGTGGGCAGCGGGCTTTGCTGTGGTGTTGGTGATGCTTGATGGAGCCAGGCTACTGGTGAGGTGTTACTTTTTTTAATAGAAAATTTTCTCCTTCACTTTTTTTTTTTTTTAATTCTTGCTGCCAGAGATGGTAGGCTTGTAGGGTGTAAATGTGATTGAGTGACTGGTGCAAGCAGATGACTGTGGCATTTCTAGGGGAGCTGCAGTCACCCCAGTCCCTAAAGCCCATTAAACTAACTTTGTGGTTTTTTGTTTTTTGTTTGTTTGTTTGTTTTTTAAACAACAACAAAAAAACCCCCACAAACTTGTGAGGGTGCCCATGGGCCCCTCTCCCTGGCTGTGTCAGGCAGTGGTGCCACGCTGGCCTGTCCCTCCCGCTCGCCTTGCCGCCATCTTCCCACCTAGTGCTCACAAACCCGCACTATGTCAGTGCTCAGTGAAATCAGATTTGGATGGGGTGAGCCCAGGCAGAAGGGCTTTATCTGTGAGGAAGCCACTTGCCTGGGTTGTGTTCAGCCATCCCTGGCCTAGTGTGGAGCTCTGGGAGGGGGGTTCAGTGTCAGGGGCTGGGTTTGTGTCCTGGAGGGCGCAGGGAATGTGAGGGATGGCTGGTGTCCTGCAGGAATGGGCCTTGAGAAAGGGATCAGTGATGGGGTGGGAGGCACCCCACAGCTCCTGAAGAGGAGTAGTGTTCGCACACGTCTCGTTGTTCTCTCACCATCCCGTTGGGGCTGCTCCACAACCGTCCTGCAGGATGAGGAGCCAGGCACCAGACACACACAAACCTGCACCCTCCCTCCCTCCATCGAGCTTCTCTTTAAACTATTCTCCCCAGCCTCTCAGATGTAACCGAAGGCTCCAGAGCTCGATAACTCTGTACTTCGGAGCTGAGGCTGGTGCTGATGCAGAAATCCCCACTCCCTAACACAGCTGTAGCTCTGCTATAGCCAGGTCACTGTTTGTTCCACAACAGCCTGATCCGCTGTCTTGTGCAGTGGGGAAAATATCCTGGCTGGTTACACTGCTGGGCAGCCTTGACTCACTATGTGGCTAGGGTAAGAGAGCTGGAGGGCCTGAATGAACATATTAATTACTGTTACATTTCCGTATTAAGTATTAAAAAGAAAAAAAAGGCAGAACTTGAAGTTCTGTCTCTTGCAGTGAGAAGGAGTAAACAGCAATAGCTTGTACACTGAGGTGTTGATTTGAATTGTGCATCTGAGTACTGAAACAGATTAACAATTAGTAGCAATCACTGGACTAGATTAATGTTAACATCCTAAATTTATCTGCTTTTTCTTTGTAAGATAAACTTGTCATTTAGCAGCAAATTGGATCTGCAGCTGCTGATTGCAGATGGCATAATGCTGCACAAACAGCTCTTTCCTGTGTCCAAAATGGACCTGGCCATTAGAGTTTTCCCTAAACATCCAAACATTCTGGTTTTATTGTTATTTTTATTGTTGTGAACGCTTTTTTAAATACTCCTTTGGGATCTGATCCTGCAGTCATGTATGTTTTAAAATGTGTATTTTTTGTTCTCCAGAGTTTTGCCAGAGACTCTGTGCACTACATGTATCAAGGTAGTCTCTTAAAAGTGGAAATCAATGTTAATTAAAAGTGCGAATTCGACATTTGATCTGATTCTCCTGGTGCATCTGAGGAAATAATGAGCAGCAGTCAGTTTTCATAAAACCGCGAGGGGTTTTCTGCAAGCTCTGAGTTTCACCAGATGTTTACAGCTGACGGCACACTTTCCTCTCCTTAGTGGAGATTTCTGTTTTTTGGTTCTACCAGTTATGGGCCTAGGGGAGAGGAAAAAATTTTCAACAAAGGTCTTACTTATAGAGCAGCTTAATGCTTGTCATGAATGTGTGATGGAAGTGATCTGTCCACAGTCCCGTGTCTCAAATACTGGGTGTGAAGAATGAACCACCAATACGCTGTTCTGTTTGATTTCAACTCCTGGCACCGAAGACTTGGGCTATGTGGTGTGATTCCCAGAATGATATCAGCATATATGTTACATTTAAAACAGCCTGATCCTGTCACTCTTATATTTTACTACTTCATATAGGAACATTGCTTTCCTAACCCTTTCACATAAAACTAATGTTGAATGCAGAGGAAAAAGGGTATCCTTCCCCAATCTTTAGTTTGATGCTGTAATTTTACAGCTCCTGTCATATCTCCCACATATATAATTTGACTTCCTTTCTCAGTGAAATAAAGGAAAACTGAAGTTAAAATATGTTATTTTATTAATATATATTTAAAATGCAGTACTCGGATAAGAGGTAGTTTGGGAGCATTAGTGTCAAGTTAGTTAATGTTTCTAACATTGTATCTTTTCTTGTGACTTCACTTGGCAGCTTTTTGGGCAAAACTCCTTTTTTTTTTCTGCTGCCCGCCCCGTCCCCCAGCCTGTCTGAAAGAGGTAGATCCAAAAGTGTAGCTTATATACCAGTTACATCTCAGATGCTTTTTGCAGAAATAGTCAGGAGAAACTCCTTTCAGGAAAAAAAGCTCCCCAAGGAAAGAAAACTATGACCCAAAGCAGTGGGAATTCCAAATGTAAGGGATGCAACATTAATCTCCTGCTGGTGTGTAGAGACTCATAAACAAGATTGCAAATATGGATGACTTCCAAGTAAAAGTACTAGCTTACAGCCACTAGCAGGCTACTAAAGATTACTTCATCTAATCTTATTTAAAGTGTATTTATAAAATATAACACTGCCAAGTTAGATCACAGTGTGGATAAGTTGCATGTTGAATCAATTAATTGTATATAGGTATTCATGTTCTGTTTACAGTGAGTACCAACACTCTAGTATTTAATGCATTTTTCAGTTACGCAACACTGGGACTGTTTGTTCTTGCTCTGGAAATGCAATATTTTGAAACACTTAAATCTTGTCACAAATTACTCCAAGTGACGTGGGAGGCTTGATCTGGCCTGTGATGAGGGATGGTGGGGTAGAACTGAGCCAGTACTTACCCTTCAGTGCTTGTAGGGAGACAAACTGTGAAACTAGCCCAGGGCAGGGTACAAGCAACCAAGTAATATTGTACACTGACATTTTGCTTGTAGCACGTAACAAGGGGCTACTTCTGCCTGAACCATATGAGTTTCTCGTGGTGTCTGCTTGCTGATCCCATGGAGATGTATTTCAAAAACTGTTACTTATTGCCTAACTATGGTGTTATACTGTGTGGGCCCCATCCTCTGTCCTTCTCTTGCTCAGAACTAACTGGGTGCATGAAGACTTTGTCTGTTCTCTGGTTCAGGTTCCAGTTTGGATAAATGCTGTCTGTATTGCAAACATGTCACAAACATGCTTGCCTCTGTCATCAGTTAACATGGAAGAGCCCCAGGCCCTTTGAGTACTTGTAGGTTTTTTGTGTTGTCTGCATCACTTTTTTTTTGTTTTCTCCTCCCTGTCCCTCTCACCTTGCTCTCTGTTCAGATATTTATTAACAATGAATGGCATGAGTCTACAAGTGGAAAGAAGTTCCCCACCTACAACCCTTCAACGCTAGAGAAAATTTGTGACATTGAGGAAGGAGACAAGGTAAGTCTTGTTGGAAAGGCAGTGCAAAAGGGAGTTTCTAAGGGACTTCCTTTTGCAGGGAAGCACACAGAGGAAAAGCTGTCTTCTAACAATAGCGTCCATCTGGCCAGACTGCGAGCTGGATTTCTGAGACTCTAGATGTGCCGTTTGAGAATGACACAGGGTAGGTGGGATTAGTCCTGTCCAGCTCAGAGTCACTTTCCCTGGTAGGAACTGCTGCTGAAAACTGTCAGAGGAATGAGACTCAGCATTGTTCTTGCATTACAGGGTGGAAAGAAGCAGGAAATATCTGAGGAAATAGCAATAATGGTGCATGCACATCCCTGATAGAACTGAGGCCTCATATTGTTTGTGATTTATACTCAAGCTGCATGGCAGCATGCTGGAGACATTGAACTGCAACTGGCCCTTTTTTAAACACAATCAACAAATAATCTGAGTGCTCAGGGGACGCTGAGCTTGGTCCTGTAAACACTGCCTGCTTTCTGCTAGAGATCTGCTGTAGTGCTGCTTTTCCAACTGCCGTCATGGGTTCTGGTGTCCTGCACAAATGTGGCAACTCTCAGCCAAAACCAAACCAGTATCTCTTAATAACTTCAGTAGTCCCTGGCCCTGGGCACCGCAGAGTAGCCTGGGCCATAACTGCTTGGGTTTGTTAACAGTCTGAGGTGAGAGACAGTCATATGTGACACTTTTTGTCCAAAACAGCTCATGACATATGGGCCATCTGGCCTGATCTATGGGAAAGAGCGGGCCAAAGAGCTGGCTTTTTGCAGTATGTCATGGGATGGTGATTCACAGCTTCTCTGCCGTACCAGGGCTTTGCTGCTCATTGCTGTGGGCAGTGTGGACACTTCTGCCTGTATTGTGGTAGCTTTCTCTTGTCTAAGCTAGTCCAGCACTTGTGAGGCTCAGTGTGTAGTTTCCAACCAGGTAGCTGGTTTGTGGATCCTTCCCTAGTAGGAGTGATACTAGTTGAGTGGGGACAATGTGTTTTCTGGTGTTAAAACTATGTATAGAGCCTGACCTTTCTAGAGATGGGAGAAAACTTGATTTGCAATGCAAGTCACAAGTCTGCACGGAGATGGTGCATAAGTAAGGTAGCCGTTCTTTTTGGATGGCACTAAAGCAGCCCTTGGGAGACCTATTGCCATGGGGGATCTGTGCATCCATGGAGCAACTACAGACTGAGGCAGAACCAAATATTACATGTAATTCCTTTATACTACCTGGATAGGACACAACTGGTCAATTGCAGTGGCATGTAAACTGTAGTGTTGAAAGTTAATTGATGCAACTGTACTTTGCTAGGCAGAAACCATGACGTTGCCATTGTTGCCTGAGCTAAGTGTCTCCTCAAGCAGTTACAGAGCATTACATGAGTATGTCAAGCCTGCTTCTTCATGACTTGGTTAAAGAAATTGTTATGCAGAGCTAAAAGGCCAGTTTTGCAGCTTGCCTCCTTGAGACTCATCCCTACCTGAATTCAAGGGCTGCTTTCAGCTTTCAGTTTGTGGGAGAATCCCTGTAAAACTTTTCTTGGGGCCAGTCAGTGGAACCCTCTGCCTGTGGCTACTCAGCATAGGTGCCTGCTACCTCGGTGCACAGAATAATTGCAGGCAAGAATATAAGGTAGCTGCACATTGGGTGCCAAAAGCCTCTTCTTCCACCCTTTTACATCACACAGATTTTAAAAAAAGAAAAAAATATATATTTTTTTACTCTAAGTGGGTTTTGCTCTGTTTTTTGCTCTTAAGTAGTTAGAAGGCAGAATCAGGGATGAGAAGCATCCCAAACTAGCTGTTTTGTTGCTGGTGACACTTGATCATGTCCCACTGTCCTCTGGGCAAACTGAGTCCCCTGACACTTCCTTTGCCCTCCTTGAGCATCCTCTCCTAGGTCTGTAACTCCAGTCTGTTGGAGGTACTACAGAAAGTGATCAGTTGTGTGTAGTGGTGCTTTCCAGAGTCTTGGCTGTGCTAGTCAGTGTCACCACAGGGGTTGTTGTTCCTGGTCCTGTCTCAGCCTTCAGCTGTGCCATGCCAGAGCTGGCTCTGCCTTTGCAGCAGGCTGGGACCAGGACTCCACTTCCTGAGTCCTGAACAGAAACCTGCCCCTTTCTGGCTGTGCAGAACATGTTTTGCTTATCCTGCACATGAGGGGTGGGAATTTAGCAGCAATGACAATGTAGTATGATGCAGGACAAAGCTTTATGAGGCTAGGAGCAAAGGTTTTGTTGTTTGTTCTTTAGTTACAGAACTTAAGATAGAATTGCGCTTGATGGGGTCATTGGGGAATAAAGAAGAGTCTTGTGTGGAAATAGAATCACTGAAAATAAACCAGCAAATGCTTCCACTGGATTCTTGGAGGCTTTTTGACTGCAAGATAATGGCTTGGTGTACAAGTGTCTGCCAGGTTGATAACAGGAAAGGGATAACTTACTTCATTAGACTTCATTGGACACTATGGGCTGTTAAGATGCTGCTTGTAGTTGTTTTGAATGCTGGGTGTGCTCCATGCCTGGCATGTGTCCTTGCAGGCCAAAACAGAGCAGTTATGCACACTGAGAATAAAGCAGAGCAAGGCTTTTTTAAATTTATTTTCAGGTGTCTTTCCTACTCACAGAGCCAGTGGGGTGATGGTGTCCTCTGTGCTCTGCAGTTGGTAGGAGAGAGGAAAAAGGGGCAGGATAGAAGTGGAGCTGTGATGAGCGGGACTGGAGGTAGAGGAGGAAGCTGGAGGAGATAGCTGAGAACAAAGAACAGTGTGAGTTTGTTCAGGGGAAAATGGTATGCGGTTGTGTAACTGGGGGTTGTATCATAATGCAAACATCCAGGGTGGGTATGAAGGTTTGCAGACATTTCCCAATGCTGCAATGCTTGACTTTGCAATCTTAATATTCTCTTAGCAGAGCTTTTTATGTGATACTCAATAAATCTATATAGATCAGAACTGAGTACCAGGATGCATGAACCTCCTCCTACTTGCGGTTTTGTATACCACAGTGTGTCCCTGGCACCTTGACAGTTACGAGTCTTTGTCACGCATTGTGCCTACCTATTGCAACACGCCTGCAATGAACACGCCATTTAGACTCCCCTAATGCCTAGTCATAACAGGATGGATTAAGAATGGCATTTCACCCTTCCTGAAGAATTTCCTTGTTTTTGCTGGTCTTATAGGCCTATTGATGCTGTGCAGGCTCAGAAGATCTCACTTGGTAGTGCTGCCTCTCAGGGTGCTTTGGGAAAGTCTTTCTGCTTGTGTGATGGTAACTGTAGTGTCCAAGCCACTGTGTGTACCCAGCGTGTCGAAGACAAGAATGAAGACAACTAGTATTTGCAGGAGCTGCAGTGAGGCTCAGGTGGTCCCATGTTTAGAGGATGAGGAAGATCTGGGCATGCACTGAAAGTCCTTGGGCACCTCATACCTGTTCCTGGGAACCTCTGCCTCACCAGCACCCTTGCTTGACCAGAGCCATTCTTAACCCCTTGTAACAGCACAAGTTTCCCCCAGTGGTTTCCCCATCAGTGCCCTTCCAAAGGGTTCTTGTCCTGGCAGTATAGGTCAGACTGTTTTAAAGCTGTGTAATCTTCTTTTAAGGAAAAGGAGCCAAATTTAGTGTAAGATGCCATTTCAGTGGGTGGTGACTTCCTATTTTCTTAACTTTTGCTGTAAGAAGGCAATGTGTCTTTTTGTAACATTTTTCTTGATTGAGCGCCACATGTGTCCTCATGGGGGGAGAATGGCTGGACCTTGTTGGATCAGTGCAGAGGCTTACTTCATAATTGTATCCAGAGGAGGCCTGAGATAAGACATAAATGAGAGCAACTGGTGAAGTGCTACAAGGAATAATCAAGGCCTGCAACCCTCCCTCCTTTCCCACCCCTTTGAGCCATGCATTGCGGTGAGGTACAAGTTCTCCATCAGCTGAAGTGAGGCATGGGCTGTGCCAGACATTACATAGAGCAGGATTCTGTCCAAAGCCAGGGTGAAGCATGCTTTATGTATGCTTGGGGTACAATCTTGGCCTCGTAGATGTTGATGGCAGCATTCCCATTGACTTCATTGGGTCGGAAGGGTGCCCTTGGCTTCATGTTTTTAATGTATGTAGGGAAGAGTCCAGGGCATGCTGTGGCCTGAGCAAATGCATGAAGCTTCTCTAGGGGCGGTGGTGCAGGAAGAGAAGGAATTTGCTGCCCACCTGAGTAGTAACTTGGGGAAACGGAGTTAGATTTGGTCCAGAGCACAATAAAGCAGTTGGGAGATGACGGGAGAGCGGCACTGTCTGTGTAGGTGAAATGCCTTTGTCATAGCACTAAATAACAAAACACTTCCCATCTGGTAGAAATGTTCTGGAAGGGTGCTCTAGGATCTAAGAGAGCTTTTTTAGTGTGTTAACTGTTCCTGGCAAGGGTTCCAGTGGTACTGAATGGTGGGCTCTGAGCTGTGATTGTTCCCCTGGATAAAATCACAATCTCTCTCATGGGGAACTTTCCTTCCCACACTTGTTTAGAAGAGGCTGATTCATGCAGGCCAATGGCCTGTCACGCTTAGGGAACAGAATTGGGATCTTGTTTCTCCATCTCCCCTGGTGTCACTTACACCCTGTATCAGCAGGAACATGATTCTGGATTATTTTATGAACAAGGCAGATGTATAAAATTACCCTTGAAAGACCCTTTTGGTACTTTGACCTCAAGGTTGCTGATGAGTCCAGGCCAAACCTGAAACGTATTGCAGGCTTGAGTCCAAGTCCAGGAGTAAAATGGAAGTGGTTTTGTCAGACAACTTGGTTTGAGCCACCACAGCATCATCTAGGAAGCAGCAGTAGGGTCTCTGTGCCATTGTCCAGCTCTTTCCTTGTAACTTAAGGTTTTTCTTGTGTGTGTGGCTGCTCTAGCCTGATGTGGATAATGCAGTGGAAGCAGCGAAGGCAGCATTCCAGAGAGGGTCTCCGTGGAGACAGATGGATGCCCTAAGCAGAGGGCGACTCCTGCACAAGCTGGCTGATCTTCTTGAGCGAGACAGAGTCATCCTGGCAGTAAGTACTGTGATTGGTGGGAAGCCAGCAGCAGTTGGCTGGTAACTCAGCTCCATTCCTCTGATTTTGCTGCATCCATATCTACCTAATGCTTTTCTTTCCCTTCATGAAGTGCAGAAGAGTCCATGCAGAAGTCAGGGCTTATCTTCCTCTTTCTGCGGGGTTATTTTAGAGGTTTTAGAAGGAGGCTGTTAGTTCTGCTATGTAGTAGATGACTTCTCCAAAACTTTAGCTGGTTATTGAAATGATTGCAAATAGTAATACTTAAATTTTCAGAGCAATAAACATATTCTTTCTTAGTTTAACAGTCTTCAGTGTTCATAGCTGACTTGCAGGTCTTATCTTAAAAACAAAACAAACATGACAAAATAAAACAACAACAAAAAATACAAATAAACAAATCCCAAACAACAAAACCCCAAAACAAGTAAAACCCCAAAAAACAACCAACAAAGAAACCCAGAGCAAGCAACAACAGAAACACAACAAACAAAAAACACAAAACAAAACCATCCTTTCTTTATTACAAAATAACTTATTTGCAAATTGCTTCCTTTAAAATGGGGGGCTGGAAAAAGAATCTTTCTCTTGCTGGATGTCATCCAAAGTTTAAGATGTGTGTAAGTGAGAACTGTTTCTTTCCCTACTGAATGTACTGGCTCAGAAAAAATCTCTTTATAGTCATGAAGCTGTGTTAACTTGGACTTCTGCACTGAAGGACTATTGCTAATGATTCCCTGTCCTGTCCTGAAGGAGTCCTGGTGCAAAACAAGGGATGTAGGACCCAAGCCAGAATGTGCTGCAGTTGGTAGAAGTCTTTAGACTCTATGGGCCTTGGACATCTTCCCAAATTGCACACACAGATCCTAGCATCTCTCAGCTTATAGCCGTTGTCTGTTCATACCTAAGATCTCAGACCTGAGCACTCACTGGTACAATACTGCATTTTGACTCTGCTTGTCTTCAGGGCAATGGCATTTATGACATTCAGTGCTGTTAGATGTGCAAGTTCCTGAGCTGATGTCCCACTGAGCTCAGTAGGACTTAAAGTACATGGGATGTGCTTAGGAGACTGTACTTGAAGAAGTATTTTGAGCAGGGTCTCTTTCCCCAACACTGTGGCTCTTAACCACATGACATCCTCCAGTGTCAGGAGGGGAAAAACTAAAAAAAAAAAAATCCATGTCTGAAGGCAGTTCTGGCCAGAATTTAAAAAGCAATTAAATATATGTGTGTTTGCAAATAGTCCCTGTTCATTTTCTGCTCACTTTTTGATGTGACTCCAGAGGACCTTTCTTTTTATGTAAACCAGGACACTTGTTTCGAGCTTTCTGGTGTCCTTCAGATCTGGGAGGGCTTGTTTGGCATGGTTTTCACTGCAGGAAACCAACCATAGCCGCCTTGGCTGCACGCTAAGTAATGACTTATAAAAATCAGTCATTTTAGCAGGCATTCAGAGTGGATAACAATCCTAGTCATTCCAAAGGGAATGTCTGTTTGAGTGCTGTTTGGACCCTAATGTCTGTGGAAGATGACTGGGTATGACTTCATATGTAAACAAAGATGTTTCAATCTACCAAGGGATAGTGCTTCCTTTATGGATGTGCTGGGCATTTGCACTGATATCCTATTTAATGACCTGAATACAGAACAAAGCATTCACTGAACTAATGTCCAGAACAGTGAGAAGGACACTGGCTGCTCAGCATCAGCACAGCTTTAGTAAAGCAACTTCTTCCTTGTCTTAGTCTCAGCACAGATCTGAGCCCAAAGGTTACTTTAGCAGAACTCTCTAAAAAATGTGGTTTTTATAATCCTGTGGACAAAAGAGGCTTTTCAGAGGTTTGTTTTAGGGTTATTAAGTAGAAAAAAAAAATAGATTTCCAAATAAAAGGAAAGTGGGTCTGACTGATTTCAGTGACACCATCTGGAATCCAGAACATCTGCATTGGAGGGTCAGTTATGGTGAAGTCACGACACTCCCATCATTTCTGAGTGGTGCCCCAGAGCGCAGCCCTGTATCCCACCCACAGCCACCTTCTGGGGTTCTTCGGAAGATGCATTTTCATTGCAACCGCTGACCACAGCAACTTGTACAAGCATCAGGGTTATTTTGTCTAGTCTCCTTTCTACCTTATTTATATTAACAAGCTCATTCCTTAAATATAAGGGGAGGGAAGGAAACTCCATGTTTGCAGCAATAGGCAAAATAAAGTTGAGAAGGAATTTCTCTAAAAACTTTTTTTTTAAAGAAAAAATGTTGACTTGCCTGACAGTGCATGCAATTTGTTTTTTCAGACTCTGGAAACAATGGACACAGGAAAACCTTTTCTGCAGGCGTACTTCATTGACCTGGAAGGTTGTATAAAAACACTCCGATATTACGCTGGATGGGCTGATAAAATTCAGGGCAGAACTATCCCAGTGGGTAAGTTCCTTCAGACCCAGTTTCAGAGCTGAGACAGAATGAAGCTTGAGGGGGTGGGAGAGAAGCCTGCTGGGAGGGAGGTGTATGGAAAGATTGGCTTCTGAAAACAGGCAAAACCAGCCTGTATTTTATTTCTATCTCAGGATGCATATTAAGTAGAGGTGTTTCAAAATTTAAACTAATGGGAGAACAATATCAATGCCTGGATAGAGCTCTGGAAAATACTGGATGGGCTCTTTTGTTGCTTTTTTTGACAGTGAAACCACTTCGGTTTTAAATTCAGGCTAATTCTTAAAGAAAAAAACCCACATGTTAACAGGGGAGTTTATTCATCAGGTATCACTGAAATGGATTAAGATTCTGGAGAATGTGAGGTCAGTGGTTTCTAGAGAGGACTGTATGAAGGCAGCAGAGCTTGTGCTGTCCTTGATGCCACATGGATGTGGCAGAGGGTTGATGTGGAATCCACCAGTGCCTCCCACCTCACTGACCTTCCTACATCCCTGGCAGTGCTGTTTCACAGATGTTTAGAGAGATTGTGTAGTAGTTTTTCTTAACTTTTATTAAAGATAAGGTTTAGAGAGACCATGTAGTCCTTTTTCTTAACTTTTATTAATGAGAAGACCTGAAATGTTGACTCCTCAGGAACCAAAGCACTGAACTCCTGGAAGGACCTTATCAAGTTTTCTGACACTTGAAAGAGGTTTTGTGAAATATTTCCTGGGGTGCAGAGCCAGAACAGTCACACTGCACCATTGTGTCAGGGACAGAGAGAACACTTTGGCTCAGTTGTATAAATTCAAACATGGTTTTGGGGAGACCAAGTTAAGACAATGGATATCCATGTGGCATGGTGAGCAATATGGTGTATTTTTCAAAAGCAGCCTGATTTGTCCCTCTGCAGAAGCAAGGATTTTGACTGTTTTGTCTTTTATTTCTTTGTCTTGCAGATGAAAATTTTGTCTGTTTCACCAGGCACGAACCGATGGGTGTCTGTGGAGCTATAACTCCGGTAAGTAACAGTGATGGTGCCCTGCATCTCCCCCAGAACTGGCAGAAGTCCTTGTGCACTCCCCATCTTATACTGCAGCCATTTGCTTTCTAGTTAAGTACAGCTGTTCTGCAGGGAACTCCCATCTCAGTGGCCTCATGTAGTTTCTTGTTTTACCCCCATGCCAATTCCTCTTGGCAACACAAAGTCCTCTGCAAGGGAAGGGTGGGTCTCCAGTCAGATGCTCTGTTCCCCTCAAAGGCTGACACCAGTCACCAGAGACCAGTCAGAGCTCTCTGACTCTTGCACTGCTGGGACAACCATCTTGTCATTACATGTGCTAGCTTTTTGCTGCCTAGTGCTGATGCATAGTTTTGAGTTTTAAATCATATCCATTATTAATTACCCCCAGCTGCTCTCTGAGCTTTCTGTGATTAAATCTTACTGAATAGAGTTTTCTTTTCCTTGATGTCTCATTCTCTGCTGAGAGGACAGAGTGGCTAGTCCTTGGAATACCTCCAGTTTTAGTGTGTGTTGCTTGCTCTGTTTAAACAGACAGCCAGGAAGACTTTACAGCTGCATGGGGGACATAGTTTGTTTCTCTCTGGTTGTAAAATGCTTTGAACATAGTATCCTACAGGCCATGAGGCAAATGGTGGTGTGCCAAGATTCTCTGTTTGGATACTTGCATCGGTAAGAGTCTAAGGAAGATTTTTGACCTTTGGGATAATGTTATAGGAGAGACTGAAATAAATGCACTTGGGATATTTGGTTTGCTGGACCCTTGGAATACCAGGTCTGGAACAGTTCCCAAAGATATCTGGGGAAACTTTGCTTTTTCCTTCAGCAGGACTGAGCTTATATATCCAGTGACTTAGCAATGTCAGGGTGAGGCAAAGAGAAGACAGTTGGTACTATAATAAGACATTTGGCTTGATGTTTTCTGCACAGCTTTTCTGGCTGAACAAGCAATGTTACTGCTTCTGAGAATCTAGAATTGGTGATTTAAGATCAAAACATCAGGTTACTCACATTGATCAACAATTAAAAGTTATCTCCTGGTCACACTTCAGCCACCTTTGGCACCCAGCAATGCTTTTGGAAACCATCTGTTTAAAAGCCTTCATGCAGGATGCTTTGGAGTGCCACTATAAGGGAACATAGTGGGACTTCTAATATTTCAGGTTGACCCCATATCAGGAATAGATATGATAGAAAGTACAGAACCGAATCTGGCTTAGGTTCAACACTGTGTTTGTAAAAAGGATGATTTGGATCAACAAAACCATATCTGTCTTCCATTTACTTAGAACAAATCCCCTTAATTTTTTTTTCCAGTTTGATCTCTAACACCAGTCTGTGCATTTGTATCTTCCTATTTGATTTAAAGAGATTCTGTCACTATTCTACATATGTTTTCCTAGACCTATTAACAATCCTCCCTTTTTCCTGTGGCTTGACTATATGTAAACTAATGTTTGTAGCAAGGAAAGTTCTTAGAAAAGTGCAGCACATTACTGAGCTTTATCCCAAGGTGGTGTCATGAGACAGCCCTGGAGTCCTTTACTGTTACTCTCACCAGCCATTCTGCATCGTAAAGCTCCTAATGAAGTTACATTGCGCTCTGAAAGTGTAGAAAAGTAGTGGAGGTGTGGATGGCTTAAGCTGGAAAATCAGGCCTTCACAAAGGCTTAGGAAAAAAAAGACAAATGAACGTGGCCATTGGAGAAGATCACTGAAATGATATAGGTCTGGGAAAGAGGAGGAGGCAAGTTGAAGAATAGCACATTAGACTAAATTCTGCTTTGTCTCAGAGCTGCTGGGTGAGAACAGAACTCATCTCTTAAAAGCCACACTGCGAATTTATTGGAAAGTGTCAATTTGTGGATTCCTAACATATTTGGCTTCTTTATTGATAGCTGAAGGCCCTTGGCTTGAGTCTTGACAAGAAGTCCCCTTACTGTTGGCCTACTTCCATCACCTCTGAAGCAGCATTAATTAATTTTAATGAAGAAATCCTTTCTGCTGCCAAATGACCTTTGAGATTCAGTGTAAGCTAGATTTTCCACTTCTTGCTTAGGCTCCAAGATCTACGGATACACATGACCATGAAGGAGATTAGCACAGAGGAAACTGATGTGGACTGGTTCCTAATTCCAAATTAGAAAACTAATTGGAAAGAAGCAATTTACAATTTGAACGGAGTAGAAGACCTCCCCTGGATTTCCATGACTGAATAACCCACTGCAGTTTCCTGGTTATAAAACTGGAATTTAGTGATATTGTATAACTACTAACTACTCAGCCAATACCTGACACAGAAAAATGAGTTTTTTCAATGAGCCATTGCACCCTGTAATTCCTCCTCATAAAGACACGGTATGAAAGTGATGCACCAGGACACCGCCTGCAATATAATTTCTGTGAACAGCCAAAATCCTTTACAAAGTGTGATCAAACTCCTGTAAAAAATGAGGTCACATCATGCAGAGGCTTGTCCAACATACAGGATTAGCTCGAGGACTGCCAGCAACATTGGGGATCTCGGCGGGGAAACTGAGTTCCTCCCAATTGCTTCTGTCTCCCTGAGCTCTGTGAGGGTGGGAAAAATGAGCAGGTGACTGTGCTGGGCTGATCTGACCAGCCTTGTGTTCTTGCAGTGGAACTTCCCGTTACTAATGCTAGTTTGGAAGATGGCACCAGCGCTGTGCTGTGGAAACACTCTGGTGATTAAGCCAGCTGAACAAACTCCTCTCACGTCGCTGTACATTGGCTCGCTGATCAAGGAGGTAAGGAAATCCGAATGTCCTGGCTAGGTACTGTCCTTTTAAGGTTTTAAGCAAGACTGTATTTCAAATGGGCTATGGGGTTTTTTTAGGTTTTAAAGCTGTTAAAGCCCCACAGAGAAAAGTGAGAGCAGCTTTTGTCTTCAGTCTTTTCCTTCAAGGGCCTCCACGGCTGGCAGCGGCTAGCTGGGAGGTGGCAAAATCACAAAACCTGTTGGTTTTTCTTCTTTCTCAGGAAGCTGCAGAGACAAAAAATGGTGGTTTTATTCTTCCCTTCTCCCCTTTATTCCTCTCCTCTCCCCTTTGTTTTTCTGCTCTCCTAAATGAGGGGAAGACTACAGCTCAGTTTTATTAAACAATGGGACAAAAAAGAGTGTGATTAGACAGCAGTGTTGTGTTTGTACCATTTTAAAGTGAGGTAGTTCAACTAAGACAGAGTTTCACGGGAAACAATTCTTCATAATTTCTGCAGTTCATAGAACAGTTTAGCTATGTCTGGCCTGTAAAGTCAACTCGATACTGACATAAAGGGAAGATCATAGGTTGGAATTTAAAAATGTTGGTTTAGGGCTTGTCAGGTAGGATCTCAGGTGTCCTCAGATGTATGAATCATACCAAGGTGGTGGGAGGTGCACAGCACCCTCCAAGACTGGTCAGTACTTCTTATATCTACATATGTGACTAATTGTGAGAAAAATTAAAAGGGCTGTAGATACACTTTTGCCTCTCAGCTGGAAAAGTCTGTTTATTATGCTCAGTCTAATGATAATGATGATTTTGCCTGTTCTTGGCTTAGTCTGGGAGAAAACAGAAGGATACATTAATAATTGACACTCATGGCTTCACCATCAGGAAAGGAGTACAAAAATACTACCCGTTAAATATCTCCTGCAGTTAATTGACTTAATAAGATTACACAAGGCGAGTGAGCACAGGGTGCAGTTTTCACGACTCTTAAGCTGTTGCAGAACTGCTTTTCTCACTGTGACATACAGTTCCCCAAATACAGACAAAGCATTTCCACAAAAAAAACCCACAACACATTAAGTTCTGGTGAAATTAACTTTTTGAGCTGAAATTCTAAGATGCCTTTTTCTCACAGCTGTCCTTCAAGGCAGAAGTGTAGTTAGAGCAGAATAATTTTATTTGAAGATGCTCCTTTCTCCACCCAAAATTAACTAAATTCTTTGTGGCTTTTCAGAAGAATAAGTGGATTTTTCTTTTTAAAAAAGCTTTAAGAGGATACAGAAGATGTTAACACACAAGCAAAGCTATGTGTTAGGTTCAATGAAATAATTTTGTGTCAACCAAAATATTTTGGCTTTCCTTTTTGCTGAAAAACAGAAAAAACTTTTTGGCTAAGGATGACCTGAACCAATTTTTTTGTTTCCTTGTGGCTTTGCTGCTGACTCCAAACACCATTACTTGCACGGTTTGCCATGCAGTATTTTCATGAAAACTCATTAGCCAAGAAGCAAACTCTATTAAACTCACTGTTACCATTGTCACATCCATAGAAGAAATCAGACTGCCCTTCCAATTTATGAAAAGATATATTTTCCTATTTCTACTTATTGATATAGTTTTTTGCAAGGTAGCACATGAGTGATTATTTCTATTTTTTCTCTATTAGGAATGAGCAACTGCATTTATTGAGATCTTATATTAAAAAGCCACAAGAAATGAGGTGAACATTTAGTATCCTGCAGTTCCACTGTTAGAAATTGCAGGGAAAACAACTTTGTGTGATCAGTAGTAGGGGAGGGTTAACCTAGAAGAGCATAATCCTTGAAACTCTTCTTTCAGGGAGGAAAACCAGACCAGTAAGTCCTGCACTTCTCGCACTAGAATTTCACCTAAAGTTTTGCCATTTGTCTCTTTTGGCAAAATTCATAGTTGGTTAATCTAGGTTGTAAATGTGGTGGAAACTGGCATAAGTCTGTTACCATCTGCTCTTGTATTCCTGGTTTATTAGCTCCATCATCTAGTGAGGTTTTGCTGACTCCTTAATCCCTCTGGCCCCTGAAGTACCACAAATACCAACTTTGGTTCAAAACAAACCTTCGCTCAGTTACCCCTTGACTCTGGTAGCTGGCAGGGGGAGAGGGGACAACACACAAGTTTGGCCAAAAAAACACTCTCTTTTGACTTGAAACTGGGATTTCTCCAAGAACTCTCACTGAAACTTGACATCTCCTAAGAATAGCTGTTAGCATCTTCTCCAGCTGGTAGGATGCAACCACGTTACTGGAAAGTCTGGAAAACAGTGATGTATCTGGTATGGGCTCCTCATCTGGAAGTTGCAGTTCGTAATTGCAAGGAATATAGAGCTTCCTGAGAACTGAACTGCAGCTTTCCGGGGTGCAGATCAGCTCCAGAACATGCAAAATCTCTCTCTACAGAGCTATATTTAACCTCTGTTTTAGGTGGGTTTCCCTCCAGGTGTGGTGAACATTGTGCCAGGCTACGGCCCCACAGCCGGAGCTGCTATTTCTACCCATCACAGCATTGATAAAATTGCCTTTACTGGATCAACAAAGGTAGGTGATGAATTTCTCATAAAAACACCTGTTGTTCCTCTTTACATTCTCTTCTAAAACTGCCATCCATGTAAGGCTGGACCCATGAAATGTTGATGCTTTCTGTATTGCCAACACCATTTCCCGTCACATTCCATGTGACAGGATTTCTCAGAAGTGTTTGGGATTTGTCTAATTCGGGTCCTTCTGCTTGTGACAAACTCTTGTCTCTGTAAACTGGGTTTAGTCAAACTGCCACATTTCTATCAGAACTATAAGTAGTAGATGCTCTAGCATGAGGCAAGACAGTCTAGAGGAGAGGCTGGCCGGTGACTTAACATCATGTCATTGACCCCGTGGAACTTCTGGGCAAGTTTGCCTGCCAGTCCTGCCCTGCAAGCGTGTGCAACTGGAAAACATGTCAGTCAGAGCCCTGAACAATTCTTCCTTGGCTTTAGTTACTTCTCAGGAACTAGGACTTAAATAAAAAAATGGCCCCATGCCTGAGGCTTCCCCTGCTGATGTGGATGGGATTAACATTTGAGACCTGCACAGTAAAGCACCTTCTCTTCACTTTTTTTCCTGTAAATAGCTACGGCTGCCTTGCTTAGGAGAGGGCTGGAAGCAAGACCTCTGCACTATCAGACACCTACAGCCATCCTCTTCTGTACCCATATCGGGGAAAGAAGTGCATGGTTTGCCCTAGTCCACAGGATTAAGCACGGCTGTGGCATGCAAATGCATTTATCTCCAGTAATCACTGCTGTAATTTCTCAGACAAAAGCTTGCTTAGAAATGTGAATGACTTTCCACTCTCTGCTGTAGATTTTTCTTGAAATATACATGGACCCCTTGAAGAGGGGCAGTGTCCAAAGAATGGAAATGCTGACACCAGTGGGTGCAGATGAGGCAAATATAGTCTCTTCTCTTTCATTTCTTTGAGTAACATTGTTCTTGTTGTGCATTTGTGGATTTAATCCATTCTCACGTCCATCCTCATAATTGCAGAGTGTAATGTAATTGCATGATGATGACGAATTACCTTGAATGGTATTTTTGGTCAGTAAAGGTAACTCATAAACACTCAAAAGCCACTGCATTTAACAACAGTACCATCTAGTGGCTTTGTGTACATACTGGCTGCTCCGCTTATCCCATAGGAGAAGGTGTGTTAAGCCTCTGTTTCTGTATGAGGATCACTGAAACAAACACAAAGGCAATAAAGTAAAAGTTCACAATGAACTTTTATTCTCTTGATAGTTGGTCTAATCTAGGAGTTTACCCAGATACATGCTTCTCTCCAAATCCTAGATCAGAAACTTTTAGCCCAGATTAGATGCTGGCTCTGTGAAAACAATAGAGTTTATAGACTCATCCAGCCCACATGGGTCTGTTTGGGCTTTTAATGAAAAAGGAGTATCCAGTGGATTAGGGACAGGAGGAAAATCTCAGCTGCTGGAGCCCGTAGGCAAAAAACTCTTATAGACACTGCTTGTCTTCTTAATCCATGGGTGTGCAGGAAACACCGAGGGAGACAGATTCTTCGCTAACGCATGTGTAATTTAGAAGTGTTTTCTTCCCCCTCCACCCATCTGTGAGTTCAGTTGCATCTTCACAGTATTTGCAGCATAATGCTACTGTTTCTGAGCCAGGAAGTAAAGCTAATTCAAAATACATTTTGACTTAGTTTTTAAGCTCCAGCTTGGGCTCAGTGCCAGCCTGAAAATACTGAGCTTGGGCTCCACGAGAATTCTCCCATCTAGATTTCTTTCTTTCTCTTTGTTTATTAACTTACTCTTCTTTGTCCAGCTAACTTGTAATAATGCCTCTTGCAAAGCTACATGTATCTTGCAGCATAATTCATCACTTATTTCTGCTGAGTCTAGTAACTAGAGATGATCTGTACTGCTAGGTTCAGGAGTCTTGCTTGAGTTACAAAGGCAACCGGTGAGAAATGCAGACCTGTAACTGCCAGCCAGCTTCCCCACGCTTTCCTTGCTCAGAGCTCCACTCCAGGGCAACAGTATTTTTAGACAGAAATGAAGTTAAGATTGCCGTGTGCAAAGGTAGAGTACAAGAAAAACAGTTACAAAATGAGGAAATTCAAATGTAAGGTCACACTTAGAAAAATAACCTGCCTTAACAATTGAAGCTCCCAAATAGTTTTAACTCTGTTTCTGTCATTACTAAATTATTTTGATGCTTGATTTATGCTCTTCTTGTAAGGAATTCAATTTGTTAAATGGAAAGAGGAATGGCTGGTTCGGTGTTACCGGTATAAAAAGATAGCACAGTCAGTCAGAATTTGGGGAAAATGGTTGATATGAAACAATTTTTCTGTGGGGGGAAAAACCTTAGATTGACATTATTTGATCAAATTCTGGAAGCAGAATAAATCCTTCTGTTCAGAAGATGGTGGCCAGATAAATTCCACCAGATGGTCAGAGCAGGTTCCTGGGCAGAAAGTGCCATAGCAAAGCTAGACGGAGTTTTTCTGTTGCCATCCTCAGGTTTTGCCTTGGAAGAAACATGTCTCAGCTACTCTTGTGTGTGGAGCAGCTCAACCTAAACTATCAGAAAGAAATAGTTTTCTCCTAAATGTCAAAATCTCTGCATGGCTTTCTGGTATGTGAGTGGTAACAGATAGGAACAGGGAGTTCTTATCATTGTCTTGGCAAGGTCTACTCTAAGAAGTTGAGTTCCACATTTTTTAAAGTAAAGCTCATAAATCTAGGAGCCCTCGTTGATTGCTGGTGTTGCTCACTAGCCAGCTCTGAGTGACAGATAACATCAGGATGCAGTTCCTGTAGCTCTCTCACACAGTCCATCTTCTCAGATCTGTCTAAACCAAACATTAATTCTGGGGCTGGTTTTGCCCTGACACATCACAGCAGTAGGAAACTGAAAGCATTTCAGAGTGCTGTTCCTGTCTTCCACCTGCTGCAGCCACCCAGCAGGCTCTTCTATCCTTCTCAGCATCACACATGACACGCTGAGTTAAGACTTTCAAGGGAAACAGCCCGTGTCCTCTTTGTGTCTCAATGCTACAGGTTGGAAAACTGATCAAGGAAGCTGCTTCAAAAAGCAACCTCAAAAGGGTGACACTAGAGCTTGGAGGGAAAAACCCCTGCATTGTGTGTGCGGATGCAGACTGTAAGTATTGGCTGCTATGTTTATTTGCTGTAAAACGCCATGTGGTGCTCCTGTGTGTCTCTACTGGACTCATTTTGCATGTCCTGTTGTGATTTTGTTGCATTAGTGAGTAGTGCTAGGAGATATGTGTAACTTGTGACCACCCAAAGTGGTTGGAAAATCTTATGTGGCTTGGGGAAAATTCTTTCCACTTTCCTGCACAGCATGTTGGAGGTTGGAAGCTGGAGGAATTTGTGCCATCTGCTAACAGTGAGCATTGCAAGGACCTGGTCTGAGCCAGCTGTCCCACAGAAGGGCATGTTGCTTTTGAAACAATCACTGCTGAAACTAGTTTTCAGGAACCAACGCACAGTATCTAGGAATCCATGTCTAAATTCCCACTGCAAGAAGAACTGGTTACTGCCCTCAGTGAGTCTTTGTAGAAGAAAGTATTGGGGGCTACAGCAAACTAGACCTTGAGACAAAAGGCAGGAAGGGTGGTGGAAATAATGAGATCTGGTTTGGGTGCAGTATGAGGCCTTGTTGAGTGCCTGCAATGGGTGTGGACCCTTGTCAGCATTTTTTTTTAAGAAGAAGGCTTTCAAAAGAGAAAGGAAAAAACAAGTCTGGAAACACTGTAAGGCTGAAACTGTGCATGTGGTAATGCTTTTCCCTCCTGGGCCGCGTTGCAGTGGATTTGGCAGTGGAATGTGCCCATCAAGGCGTGTTCTTCAACCAAGGGCAGTGCTGCACGGCTGCCTCGCGAGTGTTTGTGGAGGAGCAGATATATCCAGAGTTTGTCAAGCGCAGCGTGGAGTTTGCCAAGAAGCGACTCGTTGGAGATCCCTTTGATGCCAGAACTGAACAAGGGCCCCAGGTAACTGTGTGCTTGAGAACAGTTGTTTGGTTTTTCACTGTGTTTTTGTTTAATTGTCCTTGTGTAAATATTATCCTTGCTAATATGGTCCCAGCAGAAGCACCGAGGGGTGAGTAATGTATCATAGCTTTATTTTTCTCTCTATTTCAAATACCAATTAATCACAACTGTTGAAATGTTATGTTGTAATTTTTTTAAACACAAATGTATTTAATTCACTTCTTATCCAGCTTTATGGAAGGGGCTGTCTCCCTGGTACAGTAATACAAAGCACGTTGAAGGGAGCAATAGCAACGCACAGAGGAGTGCAGCTGTAGCAACAGCCATTCAGATACTTGGCTGTGTTGGTGATGACAAGTAGTTAGAGCCCAGGGACTCCTGAGTCCCCACTTTCCCTCTGCTCCTCTGTCCCCTTGCTGATCCTTTGGAGAGGTTTCGTCTGAATTAGGAAGAAGAACCAGGCCAAGCTGCTATCACGATCAGCCTTGTCAATGCTTCCAGAGCTTTCCTCTTATTGTTTCTTTCTGAAGCTGTCTGAGCTGTGGTGGAGAGCTCTGGAGGAAAATGATCCTTGGGTCATATTTTCTAATAGGGCCACTATTTGCTACCAAAAATAAAGGGGAAATCCCAGAAATCTGTAGCCTATGCCTCCTGTCTCAGTACGGCACTGTGAGATTTTTTTTTTCTTGATGCAATATAGGATCCCTCAGAGGAGGGATGGCTGTGGTGACGTCTGTCTCTCCTTGTCTGGATCTAGACCCATTTACATATGATTCATATATGGCAAAACCTCATTGCGTGTCCTCGTGCATGGGGAATAAGATTATGTGCATCACTTGTTCATGCTGGAGCTGCATCTATCCGTGTAACTTGCCTAGAAAGAGAATTCAGACTGCTCAGCAATCTTTGGAAAATAATCCCATGCTGGAACTTGCTTCAGCAGATATGAGCTGACACTCAAATTGTTTCAGGGTCCGCTCTTACCTTCTGTAAAGGGCTGTCAGCTTTTGGGGTATGTTTGGTTTAATATAACATGATCCTAAATTTTATCCAGCAGTAGCAGTAAGTGAATTGCATTTATAGTTAGTCCCACCAGGACCATTTTTGCCTGGCTGCTCTGACAAAGAAACATTGGTTTCATGAGAACAGCCCCTGAAATCACAGGTGTAGTCATGAGGTTTTAAAGGGTGAAACACTCTGCAGTGAGCAGAACGTGGAGGACTAGGCTGCTTGTTTCAGTTCATCCATGATCCCAGCTCTTGCCAGGCTGTCAGAACAATTCCCCATGCTCTGGTGTCACAGTTGTGGCTCAAGGGAGACTCTTTGCATACAGAGCTATAATTAAGGGTAACAGTAAGGAACAACAGCATCTGGTCAGATTTTAAATATGGCCCATCGATCCTCTTTGCTTGTTCTAGCTTAGCTGTTAAACTCGTAGCTAGGAGAGAGAGCACAGACATACACACACACCCCCCTGAACTTCTCTGCATGCAACTGTCAAGCCCAAGATGGGAAAGTGTTGAGAGAGTGAGAGGAAACTGTTAATCCCAAAGCTTTCATGTGGCTGCCAGTGCAAAGGAACAACAACTTCCTCTGCAGCTATGGTTGCTTGCTCTCTGGAGCCCATGCTGTAAGATGCAACACACAGAAATTCAAGCAGAAGAAAGAAATGATGCAGTGTCACAAGGGCTTAAAATGCTTACAAAAGTAGCAAAAAATTAACACCTGCCCGCAAGTCAGTGTTCAAATGTAAAGCTTCCAGATCAAATTTTTCCTCTTTCCTGAAGTAACCTGAAAAGTAATCTTTCTTTCTCTTATCCTTCATCTCTGTCAGGCCTCAGTTGCTTCAGATCCAGGTCATTGCTTTCATTCTCCCTCTATGTGGGTCATGGTGAACATACACAACAGTGTTACAAAAATGGCCACATGCTGCTGCGTGAACCGCGTTCTGGGACGATAACTGGCTTAGAAAGCAACAGTGGAAGGAGTTGGAGCCCATGATCTTTTTGGTCCTACATCAGCTCCAAGTGCTTGTAGCCAGACAACAAGATCTGCAACTTATAGAGAGTTCAGAAAGTGTAAAAGAGGAGAGTTTCCACAGTCCTGACTTAGAGCTAGCACTCCATGGAAACAAGCTGCACCATGGCTGAGCACAGTGCTCTGAGTAGCTGCAGAGACAGCCTGGAGCAGGACAACATGGGGTGACAGACAGAACTCTTCCACGAGAATTTGATGTAAACTAGTTGATGTAAGCTAGTACTGTAACAGTGGTTCTGTCTGCAGCTGCTTATTCCTATGTTGCATGGCACAGATGCATTAGACTGCAGAACTGGCTTACTTAGGTCTAATCCAGGCTTTTTGGAAGTGCGGAAGAAAAGTTTTACTCAGGTCAATCCCCTGATGTGGACTGTGCACTGGCATGGATGCTCATGGCACGAGTGTGGGGAAAAAGACTGTCAGCTGCACTATTGGGTTATGCTGATATAAACTGCACTGCTTTGATCAAAATCAGGTCAAATTTAAACAGTATTAAATTCAAACAGAAATGAGGCATGCTTCTGATGAGACTTCTCCAAAACTCACATGTGTCTGAATGTGTTGACTGACTGGAATTCAAAGGACACCACAAGAAACCTGAGGGGTGATCAGAACTCTTGGAGATGCCAAACTGCAATGCACACCAAGGGCATATTTTTTAAACTTTGGATTTCTGTGAGCTGTATCATAAGAAATAATAAAGTAAATCTGCACAGATGGCAAACTGGTTAACCAGTGCATTATACAACTGTGAAGAACAGACTGCATTAAGTGAGACTAAGATCCTTATGTGCTAGGACAAAGATTAGTTTAGAACAAGACTAGACTAGTTTTGTCACTGTAGAACCCCAGATGCCTGGATTTGGGGACTATAAGGCCTGACTTACAGGAAGAAAATAAGCAATAAGGCTGTGTCGTGACACTTGCTAGCCAGAAGTTATTCAGCCACAAACCTACTGTTTGATTTTTAAGACAGTGAATATTTTCCTTGGACTGTAGATGTTTGTGTACTTTAGGATTAAAATGTGAAAGTACAATATGTAAGTAGGAAGAGTATGTGTCCCAACAGTGTGTTGGACACAGTTGAGGGGTCATTCCATGCTAGGTTTGGAAAAAGAAAAACTGTTCCTTGCAGTCTTGACTTAAATGAGGCAAGATATGGAGATTTGGGGGTCTCAGATTTTCAGCATTGCAGCGATCCTTAGAAGCCTTCCTCTCTTTTGAGTTAGGCGGACAAATAGTAGAATTTGCTTTGCCAGATCATGTGTTTTTAATAGAAATCAATGCTCAAACCATAAATAATATTGGAGTAGGAGACAGAATTTAAACAAAACTTGCAATGTTACGATGACAAACAGTTCCACCCTTGCATGTCATTTTTACAAATGTTTTCTTTCCCCAGTGTCTTTTCATCTAACTATAGTTTACCCTGCAACAAGTTACAGCTGTATAAATATCCTTGTTTTGTTTTCTGTGATGTGAAGTGGATGAACTGGATTGGTCTGGATCACAGACATGCCAGGATGGAAAGCACTTGCAGATATTTTCAAATTATTTACATTTGGCAACTAAGCAACAAGACAAATAGACAATACGTATGACACCTGCCAAACTTACTATGTGACACTCTGTGTCCTACATGAGGGCACACATTTCCTCATGCAGTAGCTTGTATCAAGAGTTCTCTTGGGTAGCATCTTAACAGATGAGAGAATATGAACACTTACACACTGTGGACAGCTTGTGCTATGAGACGCACATCTGTGTGGCAGGAGATGTGCTGTTCTCTGTGTACCAGAAGTACCCCAAGGACACCTTCCTGAAGCTTTGATATTCGTCTAAAAGCATGAAAACTTGGATTGTGTGTGGCCAGGATTAACTAGGGACAGGATATAGTCCGTAATCTGGAGAAGTCGAGTGTAGAACATTCCATGTAAACAGTCCAAACTGGCCCTGCTGAAATAAAACCAGATGCCTTGGGAGGGGTATTGAACAGCACAAGCACCTGGAGATACCTGGCTCTCAGAATAACCTCCCAGGCTGCCAGGGCACCTTTGGACCAGTGGGTGGAGTCTTGTATTTAATCACCTCAATTAATTTGTCAAGGTTTTCATTAGTTTTACCTTTTTTAAAAAACATCTCCTTAAGTCTTTTACCATCTACAGTGTGATGTGATGAGGTGTTTCATTGCTTTCATCATGCAAATAGCCACATCTGACTGTTTGAAACCTGACACTACCTGCAGTACCTGGCTGTATGTGGAGCACAAAAGAAGGACCAGTACTGACCAGAAGTGCTATGCACTGCTCCACCTCTTCCCAGCACATGACCCACTGTGCTTCTGGAGTACGTGGTATCTCCTCTAAGTCCTGGGGCAAGGCTGCGGGGTTGTGCAACTTCAGTGACCTCTGTCTGGACTGGCCTTTCCCCACCTCTACTGAAACCCCTAATTTAAGGGCTAGTAACACAATAATACTAGCTATCACATATATGGCATGCGTGGGGAGGAGTTAGACAAGGTTGGTAGTTAAAAGGGAGGATATGGCTACCAGTCCAGAGAACCAAAAAACACGGGGATGGTACTAGTCTCTAAGATCCATACAGGTGATTCTGATTTTAAAAGTATGGCATCAGTGCAGTAGTTGTTCTGAAATTACGCCACTAATAGGGCTTATCTTTGAGGCTGTTCGTATAGTGTTTGTACATCTGTGGAAGGAGATGGAGGCAGAGCTCGCTGTGTTCTTCCAGTTGGGGACAGATCACTGTGGCTGAAGCTGCACATTACAGCAAAGTCGACTTAATACTTCATAAACCCTGATTCTCCCTCCCTTGCACTGATTCTGTCTCTGGTTAGGTCCCTTGCTGAGCCCGGCAAAAATGCCTCTTCTCAGGTAATGAGTGCATGGAGAGGATCAATAAGTCCCAGAGCTGGAGTGAAGTGAGTGATGGGGGTGCATATCCAGGACGCAAAGGATGGGGAAGTGGGGACACCCCCTCCATGTGGTAGCAAACTATTAGATAAGATTAAACTACCACACATAACTCCACCTCCTGGTTTTTGTGACTCAGGGCTATGTCCACGTCCCATCTTTCACCCTACTTATTGCCTGACTGCCATATCACAGAATGAGATGTAAAATCATAAAATTACCTGGTTTGACAGTGCCCTGCAAATGTACCCCTGGGCCACATACCATGACTCCAGTCTCTGGAACAGTGATAACAAAGCTGCTGCTGTCTGTTTCTTTTTCCTTTTGTGTCTGACAGATTGACCAAAACCAGTTTGATAAAATCCTGGAGCTGATAGAAAGTGGGAAGAAAGAAGGGGCTAAGCTGGAGTGTGGGGGTCTTGCCATTGAAGACAGAGGCCTGTTTATAAAACCCACTGTGTTTTCGGAGGTCACTGACAACATGCGTATAGCCAAGGAAGAGGTACAGTACAAGTCACCTGACCCTTTATGTGCATTTACTGCTCTAAATGGGAAAGAAAATATGTATGATCATGGTTAGAAGGAAAACCTGAGAGAGGAAAAGAAATTTCACTTATTTCACTTACCTAAGTGTCCTAATAACTGCCTAATGCTGAAATCCATTCTACTAATGAAGCATCTGCAAGGCGAGCTTCAATTTCGAGTGTATGTGCATGGCAGAGGGGAATTGTAAGAAGAATGGGAGGAGAGCAGAATAGGCAAAAAAACTGCCAAAATGTTTTAGCGACAATTTTTGTGTGATTAATAGGTGTCTGTTTGCCAGCCGTTTCTAATGCTTTGCTGCTTTGCCCCATTTTGTTTGTTTTTCCAAAAGGGAAGTAGCCCTGTGACTGTACTCACTAGAAAATAACAAACTCAGATAAAACCATAATAGATAATACTACCCTAAAGCTTTTGGGTTTCACTTCAGGAGAACTTGATATAATGCAAAATGTTTGAAAGTTTTCCGAAGACAGATTTAAGCTCTCCCACTGTACACGGACAGATAGTTGCATGAGCCGTTTGCTCTTACGCACCTCCTACTGAGTGGACTTGAAATTGCTCAGCCATGGCACACGCCGATTCAAAGTGGCAGAGCAGAGGATAATGTGTGTTCTTGCTCTGCTACTTTGTGAAAAGGAGTTGCTTTATTGCAGAAAGATGGGACAAGAGCTCTGGGAGGAGGGAAGGAATAGCCCTGCTATGCTGCTGCTGAAGAACTTTTTTCAAGTAGCCTTAACGTCTGAAATAATCCTAAATTCTGTTCTCATGGTGAAATCTCCTGAGGCTGACCATTTTTTTTCCTATATGAAAACATAGTCAGAGCCAGCAAAGCACAGATCTAACACCCTGGCTTTCGTTATTCATATGCAGAAAAATTGAACAAGCTGCACATGATTAGATACTGTGATATTCCTTTGAAATACAAGTTAATATACTTTTCGTCATGTTCCTCAATGGAAAATAAGTAGTTGCCAAAGTCTAACTGGCACTTGTATCTTACAGTTTAACCTAACACTTTTTATGGGGCTTCTTACTGTTCACTTCTGGCAAAACATTGAGATGTCTCAGATCTGCCACAGAATCTCTAAGGAACCTGGGAAAGATATCAGTCAGAGTGGGCATGAGTTACACTCTAAAAATAGAGGGAGTAAGAGCTGAAAATCCCATGACAGGCCTTTTTTTAATGAACTGACTCCAAATCCCAAGTCATGATTCGTGAAGCTTATCCTGTTTCATTCATTTACAGTTTTGTTGCAAATGCACATTCATACTTTGCCTGGGATCAAAGCTCCAGTTAAATACCTGGATCTTCCAAAATGAAGAAATTTAGAAACACTTTAATGAGCCTCAAGGCCGGGCAAACTGCTTCATCTGGCCATCAGGGTGGCACAAGTGAGACTGTATCTCGCCTTCAAGGGGGGGTTATTGTACTGTAAGACCATGCAGGCCAGAAAAAGGCCCTCACCTTTGATTCTGTGCTTGATGAGAGACTCCTTCTGGAAATTGGGGTGTATAATATTGTGTATGCCTGCTACTTTATACTGGCACCCTGGGAAGCCAAGTTTGTGGTCAGACATACATGTGGTAAAGGTACTGCACACAAATAAACTGCATGCAATGATGCAATTAAAGTGAAAACCAAGGAAGAAAACTTGCAATGCTTGAAATATATTAATTACTTCTTGAGTATGCTTGTTGAGTCCAAATGGAGAGTTGTAAATGGAGTGAGGATGAATCATTTGAAACTTGTCCAGATCCAACTCTGCTTATTTTGATTGGTACAGATGATCTGCTAGCTCTCGGATCTTAGTGTGTATTATAGCACATTACTGTACTTCCTTTGAAGTCAGTTTAACTCTGTCAGTGACATCTGGAAGGTTAAGATGTAACATTTTAAATAAAGTATCCAAAAAGCATCTGATTCTGATTACTTCAAAATTACCATGATTAGCAAAGGCTTTCTTGTACTAATGTTTAACTGATACATGCAGATTTTTGGGCCAGTTCAGCCAATTATGAAGTTCAAGAGTATAGAGGAGGTCATAAAAAGAGCCAACAGTACCGAGTATGGACTTACGGCTGCAGTGTTCACCAAGAATTTGGACAGAGCGTTAACCCTGGCTTCTGCTTTGCAATCGGGAACTGTCTGGTAAGCAGAGTGGGACCAGAGCATGGGCTGGGATTTTGTTTCCTGGGAGGGGAGAGGGATGTATGATTTGGAATCATGTGTAAGTGCTCGAGGTAAGATCTGTTAGTAGTCTGCTTAGTTCTTGATATTCTCTTCAGAAGCAACATCCATCCTTCAAAATAAGGTGGTGGGACCCAGACAGTCTGGTAGGAAATGGACTGCTTGTTCATTCAATCGATGTAGTCCTTCGTCTGGAAAACTCTGAAAATGTAGCAGCTGTAGTAAGTTCCACCAGCCAAAATCCTGTATGTAGAAAAAAGTCGTTCTTATGATCTCTAGGTAGCATCAGATGGAATCTTAGATGCAGACATCAGTATGGACAGTAGATGGCATCACACCACTGTTGGAAAGACAAGTAGCTATTTTTGCTTACACAATATTAATAACTTGGTTTATACTAGAAACATTTTAAAGATGGAATCCTGATTTATTTTTTTTCCTACTAAAGATAGGAATTTGATCTGGTGTCTGATTTGGATGCATACAGAGGACTGATTTCAAGAGCTGGTGCCAGAAGAATCTGCCTCTGAGTAATCTTTAGATAAAAATGGGATGTGGGCTTTGAAGGATCCATGTCCTGTACATATGTGAAGGGTCAGTCCTTCAGCACCAACATGTACCAGGCTCTCTTCAGTCATTTGATCTCAATGAGATGCTGAGGAACTATCTGCATTAGCTTTTCCTACCTAGTGATCACAGAAATGGGGCTAGCGCTGAAGTTTTACTGCGACACAATTGTCTAATGCAGCCCAACTTTTTTCTATAGGTGGAAGTGGATGATGGGGCCTGTGTGTGGATGCTTAGACAGATTGCTGAATAAACGTATTCACTTCAGAATGTGCTTCGTTAAGCTAGGGAATAGGCTGGACTGTTTATTTTAAGCACAGCCCTGATTATGGCATAAATTGCAGCTCAAGCATGAATGTCGTAGTCACTAGAGACTATGAAGTGAGATGTGGGTCAGAATGAGTACCAGCCAAATGTTTTCTGTTTCTGTAGCAAAATAAGATTTTATTGCTAAAATCTGATTTTTCAAGCGAATAAGCTGTAGAAAGAGAAAACTGAGAGACTTCAGTCTTTTTTGTATTGTTGTCATCATCTTGCTTCTCCTTGGTATTGAATTGTCCTTTTACAATTGATATTTTTATTGTAGGATCAACTGTTACAATGCCCTCTATGCACAGGCTCCTTTTGGTGGCTTTAAAATGTCAGGCAATGGCAGAGAACTGTAAGTTTTGCTCAATATCTTGTTTATATGTAGTTGCTGAATGCAACAATTGTGACTGTGAAAATATTGTTGAATTTGCTTTCAAACTGTCAGATGTGAGAACGTGAGTGAGTGTCTTCAGGAGTGCCTTAATCTGTTTTATAAGCTCTTAACTCCAGTCAATTCCACTTGCAAGCATTTTTCCTCACCAGTGTAGATTTTTAGATCAAGGGAGAATTATGGAACCTTGACAGGGGACACTGGCATCCACTCCAAACATTCTCCACCTCTATATGGTGGTATCTGGGCCTCCCTTGACTTGCTGTATCATTGCTGCTGGTTGGACCTCTTCCCACCTCTGACTTTCTAATGTTGGAGTTAGAACAAAGAATGGTCTTCAAGATCATTCTACCTCCCATGTTCCAAGCTTCCTACTAAGTGACGGCAAGACCCTCTGTCCCTTTTCCCCAGCCTGACCTTTTGCACATGATTACCAGACATTCCACCTCTCATTAGTTACTAATGCAGAAATGTTTATCTCAAGATTGCTCTGTAATTTAGACACAGAGCTGAGAAATAGACTTAAACCTTAATTTTCTTCTTGTATGGGAGAGAGGTGGGCTTTACTACACCATTTAGAAGACCTTTCAGAGGAATCTAATGCACCTTTTCTTTCAAAAGACAGATTTATTTCCAGGAACCATTTCCAGTAGCTATTCTGGTGCATCTGCTGCTCTGAGACATTCAGATACCTCACTTGCTAAGCACAGTAAACAAATGAATCCTCAAATGGGACACGTATTGGGACCTTATGGTTCACTTTGCCCAACTGCCTGGCTAATTAAAGGGGTTTATCCCTTGGACGAGGCATGGGAATGGAGCCAGTTTCCACCAACCAAGACATAACGCAGTGTTGGGGTCTGTCATCACTATGTGTTTCTGGAGCAACTGTGCCCTCTTGATTATATGATATCTTGTAGACAGAGGGTTACTTTCTGTGAAAAATAACTTTTATCAATGCTTAGACACTCATTACTCTGTTTATGTTGATGTTTCTTCAAGGGGTTCTCAGTTTTCACTAGGCAGAGAGTCACAAGGCATCATCTTGTGGGTTACTGTGACCAAAACCATTCCATGTTTCTTTTACAACAGGGTGTAGTTGTGTGTATTTATGTGCATGTACTTAGTGAGTATTTAAAGTGGTGGGCCAAACTGATAGCTGGTGTAAGCTAGTTCAGGTCTGTTTTTAATGGCCTGATGTAATCTACAGCAGCTAAAATACAATTGTATAGAAATCCTTTATCTTAAGGAAGTACACATTCACATGCTACAACTGTTTGTCCCTTTCCCTCTTCTCTCTTCTTTTCCAGTGGTGAATATGCTTTGGCAGAATATACTGAAGTGAAAACAGTCACCATTAAACTTTCCCAGAAGAGTTCATGAAAACAGAAGGCCTAAAATGCTGACACTCTGAATGTGACACATGGGGGATGTGTTCAGAGCAAGGGGGAGGGGAGGGGTAGGCAGGAAAATGGAAACACCTGACTTCATTCCTATAGAAACACTGAATCTACTGGACTCCATTTTGTCAACTGGCTCTTCAAAAACTGATTTAACTGACCCTCCTGGAGTGGCACACACTGGCACTGCACAAGTCCATCTGTCTGCTACCTGTGACTAAAATACTGGCTGGTCACAGTGTTTGCAGGACATCTGCTTTCAAACTGTGCCCCTGAAGGACATGGACATTGATGGCATGTTAGAGAGACTTCTGGTACCATTAGCATGGACTGTTAAACACCTCTTCAGAGACCGATGGGTTTCACTTGGCATAAATGGACTTGAGTGGAAGGGCTGATACAACTTGGCTGAAGTTGGTGGAGTTTGTGTGGAGACTGCAGCTGGTGTTCAGGAAGGGAGGGCAAGCTTTCATGGAAGAATCTGTAAAGAAATTCTCTTTGTAAGAGCTATCTTTGTCTCTCTAAAGACACAGGTGTTCTCCGTATTGGTGAGATTATAGCCCTGAAAGAGATTTATGGGAGTTTCCTAGAGGACTCCTTTGGGGCTGGTATTTCACCCAACAGAGCTGGACGTTAAAGTGTCCTTTGAACCTAATGTTTTGGTGTGTACACATTACAGGTGCTGCAAATGCAACTTACTGACTTGCTAACCCTTCTGGCTCTGAATGAGTCACAATTGTATCTCAAACCTTCACTACAGCACTTTTCACAAGAGGCTTTTGCACTGTGCTTACCGTGATGACACAGAGTTGAATGCTAAGCATGTAGTATGGTAGATAGTCCACAGAAAACATCCCACGCTGGTCCTTCTGTTCTGGAGGGGGAAGCAGAAGAGCTGTAAGCAGCTGTCCTGCTCTCTCTTTCTCTGTGTGAATATGTCTTCATTTTTTGAGCCAGAGCTGTTATTATGGGAGTAAAAGTTAGAAGCTCTTCTCACTGCTTCTTCATCCCATACACATGTAGCTTCAAATAATCTTCTGGAAGTACAGTATGAAAGGGCAGGTGCTCCCAAGCACACACCAAGTGCTGAAGATGTGGGTGTACAAACAAGTTGCCATGGAATAAGCTACAGCTGGACTTAAATGTCTCAGCAGCTTCGCAATAATTGTCCTCGTGAGTGTTACCTGAATAGCATCCACAGTTGTCACACCAAATTTGTGCCTTAGTGTCTCCTGCAGTAACTTTACATGCCCAAACATTACTGTGAGATTAATTACAAGCCATATGCTGTCTCCAGTTCTTGTGTTCACTACTTTCCCTGCTCCTCCTCCTGATTCTGTGCTGGAGAACCACTGGCAAATGTATGGGAAGCTCTGTGTCCACAGGAGTTGTAAGTGTGTGGGAGTTAGTGGTGTCCCCGTGTTAGGAAGTTCAGCTGATCTCGCTGGGATTGTCCTCTGACAGCAAATTGCTAGAGGTCCCTTCTGGCATATCAAGACATTTCCATGGAGCACTGGTAAAGCTTGCTGCCTGGAGTTTTCCAGATGTCAGTGCTTAAAGCAGAAATGCAACCTCTATTCTCTGATGCCAGCAAGGATTTAACTGGTACCTTCCTTTCCTCAGAGATACACCCTGTCAGTAACAAGTTCTGTTGCATGACTCCACCTTTTTTCTTTTTGAGGGGAAAAGAAGGTGAGTGGTGATAAGTAAGGAAAAAGTTTGCATGAGCCTAAATGTCCTTATTAGTGAACGTTGAAATTGCACTTCAACACAGCGTAACTTCTTAAATGACATACCTCCAACAGTCATGTGTAACTGTCCTCCCATGGGCGTGTGAGACAGGTAAACCTCCCCAGCCAGTGAAGGTAATGTCCTCCTTTCCCCATGAAAGGCCAAATGGGAACATTGTAAATAAGTTTATATTTTTGTACAACACTTAGAGCGCAAACGTCTTCTCAAACATTTTACTTTTGCCTACTCGACGGTTTTCTAGGGCTGCAGTCAGACAGTAGGGAAGAAAGGCAAACAGTAAAAAGCTGGCTATCTTGATGTATCTCTGTATTAATTTTTTATAAACAGTGGTTGAAACTGAAATAATCTGAAATTCTTCAAATCCTACTATTCTGGCTTTATATGCATTATATGTATTTCAACTCTTTTTCCCTTACCATGTTTTTAAAAAGGTCAATGTATCTCTTATTGTATAAATCAGGGTTTGACTCTACACACTGAATTTTCTAAGTTATATAACACTAGACACTAACTTTAAAATAACCCTGTAGAGGGTATATATTCTTTCGTTGCACAGTAAGGCTTTCATATGAAATATACTACTTTTTTTTTAAATAAAGAACTATATTTATAAATTAGGATACAGTTAATCTAATGTATTTTTATAGCTAAAGGTACATGAAAATACAATGTTTAAACCTCATGTATATATTTAGACTATGGGTATCTTTTTGTAATAGTTCTTTTTCCTAATAAATGTTTAACTTTGCAACATGGTTTCTAAATGTCACATATTGATATTGCTGAGAAAGGAAGGTGGGGGAGCAGGAGCCTTCTATAGACTTTACTCATTTTAACAGAGGAGTAACTTGAATACTTTTTTATTTACACTGATTAGTGCCTAAAGATAAATCCATCCCCTCTATTGTCTGTCACCTCCTTACACAGGCCAAGCCAAACTCCTTGAATTTTCTACTTGCCAGTAGTGTCACTTTGAAGGTTTGAGAATTTAAAAGGTGGAAGGCTGGAGATAGAAAGGAATTACTGTGAGTGACATAATCAATGGAGACATAAGCCAGGAAGAGTGGGATGAGATTTTTTGGGGGAAAAAGAAGAAGAAAAAATAGCTTGAATGCATGGTGAAATTCTTGCTAGAGCAAGTCTCTACTAAAACAAAAGAAAAAGGTTATTTTATTGGGTTTTCAAACAATTGCACTAAAAAAACCCTGTAAAAAGGTCTGGATAAGAGCCGAGCTGGGAGGTGTGAAAGACAGCAGGTGGAAAAGGTGCCAAAAGCAGGTAACACTACTGTGGCTGCAGCTAAAAGCAGATTAATGGGGATTCGAACACAGGTGAAAGCACCAGTGAAGACCCATCCTCTCTATGTCTCCAGCGCCACACCGAAGAAACCCCCTTGACAAATCTCAGGCTGCAGCAGCCATTGGGTGAATGGATTTGGCTTCTTCCTTTGTCAGTCCTTGGGAATTCATTTCTTGGCATGGGCTGGGAAAGAAAAGAAAAAAAAAAAAGTGTATATAATTCATTAAATCATTGTGAATAACAAAAGGTGTGTAGAAATTATGTTCTCTTAGTAGACCAAATAGGTGAGGAAAATAAAGCAGCACCAGGCTTGTTAGAGGTTCCTGGTACCTGGGCATGACTGGTTTGTGATGGGGAAAAGCCGCAGGCAGCAGTGATCCACCAGCCAGAGCACAGCATGGCTGACACCTGCGGAAGGAAGGGGGCAACCTCGCTTTGCCTTTCCAAAGAACAGCAAACTCACGCCTCGATCTGAGGTAACTGAAGCAACTTTCAAAGAAAGAAATCTGGAAACAACTGTTACGGGTAAGGCCAGGCCCTTGTGGAGAAGGGGCGATGGGTCAGAGCCAGGTTGATGCCTTCACCTGGGGAGCTACATGGCAGGTGCTTGTGAGGGTGAAGCCAACGAGAAAAGTCACTGAGAGATGGTCCCACTTCAGCCCCCGCAACTCCCACAGCCTTTTTTTTTTACCCCCTGAAGAAAACCCGAAGCACTAAAGCCAGTGTAGGAGCAGGCAGACACCAGTTGCTGATGGGTGAGGGTGTCCCGGGTGGGGAAGGATCCCAGGAGAGTGGCTGCCACGTGCCCTCCTCAGCAGTGCTCCGTGTCCAGGGCCTGGTGGCGGGAGAGCTGCCCTGGGGATGAGGATGAGGGGCCAAGCGCAGCTCACGGCCTCTCACCCTCAGCCGTCCCCACCAGACGCGGAGCCGGGCGGGCCCTGAGCGGCCCGGCTGGCGGAGGAGGCGCCGTGCGGCTGCCCCGCTCCTTTTCCTTCCTCCCGCCCTCCCTCCGCCTCCCGCGCCGCAGAGCGAGGCGGGCGGGCGGCCGGCGCCGGAGGAGGCAGAGGAGGCGGCGGCGGCGCGGATGCAGGGACCCCGCCAGCCCCGGGACGCCGGAGGTACCGTGACTTCGCTGCCGCTTCGGCCTGGCCGCCCCGCGGGCACCTGCCCCGCCGTGAGGGGAAGCGGCGGGGTGGTGGCTGTTGGGGCACGTCGGGGCTTTTCATGTGGAGAGAGGAGGGGGAAAAGCTTTTTTGTTTAAAAAAAAAAGTTCGGAAGGAACTTCGCGGGGCAGCGGGAGGCGGCGGGCGCTGCCCTCCCCGGTCCGGCGAGGAGGGGAAACACTCGAGACTCGCCCTAAAAAAGAAATCGGTTTTATGTAAGCGGGGCCGTGGGCTCGGCTGGCAGCGGTTCCCTCCGGGCTCCCCGCCCCGGCCCTGGGGGGGCCCAGCGCGGCCTCAGCCCCCTGGCTGAACTGACAGGCAGGCAACACCCGAAAAGTGACTACAAAGGCTTATGAGACACACATGAGTCGGGGTGTGATGGCTTATTTCTTCTCAACCAGCAGCTGTGGTGTGGGGAGAAAGGGGCTGGTTTGCTGCTGTCTGTGCGGAACTTGCCAAGGGACGAAGGATGTGCGTCCCCATGTCAGGTCCAGGTTCGGCTTCACCCCCCCTTGTGCCATGGCAAGCGGGTGAGCCCGCAGCGCATTTCCATCCCCACGGTGTTGTGGGCCTCTCTAGATCCGTGGTGACACCTATCACAGAGTCTGGCCCAGATGAGCTTCTCAGAAACAGCAGGTGGTTTGAGCAGAGAACTGAAGTCTTGGCAGATTTCTTGAGAAGTGATCTGGGGCAAACCCTGTTGTTTGTGGATGCCTTGCTGCATTTAGGTGTGATGCACGAGGTGAGTCCAGATGGGAAGTGGAGAGGAGGTGGTCGGGATGGCACAGCCATGGTCGGATGTGCTGGGATGCTGTGTGAGGGTTGTCAGCAGCAGGTCTTGGGACAGAAACGGAGTGTGTGAAACATGATGTAAATCAGCATTCAGGTGTGTTCTGCCTGGCCTCCTCCTTCTGAATGAGTTTCTTCAGATCTCTCTCCCTAAATCAACTTAAAGTGTGATATTTGCATGTGTTACATTTGAGTATAGCACTGTAGGGGCAGTTTTTATTATATACATAAAGTCCTGAAATATGGAAATACTGCTAACATGGGTGCTGTGTGGCAGTAATGTACATGGCTACAACATTTACTATCCTACTTGCAGTTAAAGGGATTATCAAAACCACACTACTATTTTTCCTGAAAATTTTCTTCCTTTCACTATATATGAGGAAAGTTTCAGCCTGGGGAACAAGCTGAGTAGAAACCTGAAAATCAGGAATGGGATGGTTTTCAAGCCTCTGTGGTCCACACTGACCCTCGTTCAGTGTTTCTTGCACAGCTGATGTGAGCACAGGTGGTGTGTCCCCGGTGTACAGCAAGGAAATGCCTCAGAAACTGGCATCTGCTAAAAAGGGCTAATCTGTTGATCTATGCACGGGAAGCATTTATTCTTACTGTAGCTGCTCAGTGCGTTTATAGCGAGGGTGCTGGGGAGGCAGCTGCTGGAAGCATCACATCCATTCCCATGTTCAGAGTTAACAACCTGTACGATTTTTGGGAGGCGTGAGAGCCCTCCCCAACACCTCTACCTAGGGTATTGTACCTGTGAAGTGGTGGAGATGTGGGATCCTGTGCCTGCCAGTGTGGTGAAGGGAGGCTCAGTCCAGGAGCCAAGCTGACTCTGGTGGGAACTCAGCATGTTCCAGAGCAGAATTCGGTCCCACACCAGCGTGGCCCAGTTCACTGGTTCATGGGACAGATCTAGGCTTAGGTACCACCTCTCCATCTCAGCCTCCTGCAGCAGCCCATGGCTTCCCCTCCTTGTATGGGTGAAAACGGCCAAATTCAACCTCTTCCATGTCCCTGACTGGTGCTGCGTTGGGATGCGAGAGCTGCCAGGGCCTGACCCGGGAGATGAGGGAGGAATTGATGCTCGGCAGCTCAGGCATCTCCATCCATTTGGAGTCATAGCCATCCTGTGGCAAAGGAGGTGTCTGGCTGTGGGGTGTGTGTGGACATGCTTGCATGTACCCTGGCCCAGGTCACTCAGCCTGTATCATTATTTGCCATATGGCACGCAAATTATTTTTCCCACCTCTAAAAACACCGAAGAACCAAAACACAGTCTGTGGCAGCAGCCAGATTGCAGGGTGTGGGGGTGTGCACAGCGCTTGGGGTGTGAGTTTTGGTTCCTGCTGCCAGGCACTGCAAATGAGGGGTCATCAGAAACTGAGTTTTGCTGTAAGTGCACCTAAAACTCAAATATTTGCCTAGAAACAAGTGATGTAGCATGCAGTGATTTTTAATACTGTCAGTTGGTGATTAAATCCCTACATAATGAGGGAGGAGGTCAAAGCTTGCTGAAGAGTGGAGATGGATCAGTATATTTTTATACTCTCCTTGGCCTTTGATTCCCAATTCAGGAAGTGAAATCTGCTTAGGGAGAGTTAGGGATATTCTTGGGTCTTGCTGGCCAAAGTGGGAGGTGGGTTCCATGCTTTGCTGAACTAGAGCCTGCAATCACAACTTCAGCGTCATGCACCAGACATGAGAAAACTTTATTAATAAAGAGTCAAAGGTGAGGGCTACCATGTTACATCTCAGAGGCATTCACTGACTGAAACTGAAAGCAGAAAATGAAGGAGTGCTGGTTGGGCACACGCTGCAAATTCACCCCTAGTTTTAACCTCTGTGGAAGATAGATTGAAAGAGAGATTACAGGTACGCAGCTTTGAAGAGGTGAGGAGTTGGAAATGCCCTGGGAGACTGAGCTGTGCAGTTTTCTGCTGGCTGTTACGCAAGGCAGCTCAGAACAAGCCAACCTTTAAGAGCTCCTAAGGGCCTGATTTGCCTCCCTGAATGTGTTTGGAGAAGCCTGATGCCTCCTGGGTGGCAGAGTTCTGTAAAAGGACTGGGGAAAGGGGACAGGAGCTGCTATGTTTCTTGTAGCCCTCTTTTATTTCCTACAGAGGATTGTCTTGGTAACAGCGTCAGTATTTTTCAGTTTCTCACAGTGAAGTCTTGCGAGAGTCAGTCATCTTTGTGGATGGGAAAGGTTTTGTGGTTGCATTTAGGGTTTTTCCAACTGGACTGCATGGTTTCAATGCTCTGTCTTTGCACCAGCTTGTGGAGAACCTGAAACTGCAGCTGTGACCCCTGCCCACCCCCCCACACCCTCTCCCCAAAGACTCAGCAGCTTTGGTGGAGAAAAACTGGGAACATTATCTTTTCTATAGTGGAGACATTGTTAGTCTTCTCTGTTAATTCACGTTATGCTCTTAACAAAGCTATTATGAAAATAATTGTATTTATATTTGCATAGGATGGTGAGTGGCTTTCTGCAAAATAATATTTGACAGTTGTGTTAGAGTGCAGAGCAATAAGCATCTTTCAGTTTCTATGCTAGAATGATTAATTTGGTTTACTGTTTATTTTTAAACAGAGTAAAAGATGTTTCTTCAGGATGGTGCTTACCAGCAGTCACTCAGCTCCTGTGTTTGCTTGATGAAGATCATTCAGCTTTGACAACACTATTCAGTTTTCAGTGCTGCCGGAAGTTTGTCCGTTGGATCTTCACAACCGTGACCCAGAATGTACTGGTGTGTGGGAACTGAGGAATCCACTGTTTGCAGAGAGAGCAACATGGATCCACAAAATGGTAAATAGGCTGATTTGTTTTTCTTTCCTGTTCAGATTGGGAGCAAAAGGTTTTAAGAGAACTCAGTGGCCAGCTGTTGCTGAGTTTCAATGACATTTCAGTATATTAAAGAACTTTCAGTGATTTGAGCCCTAATCTTTGAAAATCTACGGTATAGAACAAGTAATTTTGCTTCCAAGGAAAATGATGTTGAACTACTCAGGTGATAAGAATAGCATTTCTCTGAAGACCAATTTTCTCCAAAAGCCCACGGAATTAGTCAATACATATATCACATCTCACTAGTTCCTAAATATGTTTTTAAAGATCTGTGCTTTTTCAGTATGTGAATGCAAATGTGTTCCCAGCCACTGATACAGTGTGTATTCAGGGTATGAAAGCTGCTACAATCAGAGCATCGTTTCTCAGGCTGATCAGATATTAACTTGCCCTAGTTTTACTGTCAGCTTTGATTCAGTGGCTTGCAGTGATTTATTGTTGGGCTGGATTAGGAGGTCTGTGTTTATGTAATGCAATAAATCCATAAGTGGAAATTTCCCTTTTAGAAAGGATGAATACTTCAGGTTGCTTCCTGTTAAATTTTTTTTTGAACAGCCGAATTATTTTTGGATTAATTTTAATGCTGAAACCCTCAGCTTCTAGGTGCTGCTACATTTCTCTGAGTCAACCCCCAGTTATGTTTCTGCATCAAGAAATAGCTCTCTGGTTATTGTATAACAGTATTCCCCCCTTGCAACACGCAGTTCATTAAGAGGCAGCATCTGCGTTTTAAGTGTGGGATGAAGGTGTGTTTGACGCTTTGTAGTGAGTAAGCAGGCTTCAGTAGAAGCTAATGTGTTTGCAGCCTTATTTTGGATTTTATCAGCAACTATGAAGCAAAACCTGGTAGTTTATTCAGAGGCCGCCTTATCTTGTTTGAAGACATTTCTCACCAGCATCACAGGGAGCTCTGGGGACTCTTTCCTTTCTCCGTACGTATTCTACTTTTGCTGTAGTACTGATTTTTCTGTTTGTTTTTGCTTTTGCTAATAGGCTTTGTATTTTTCTAGAATAATGAGGAGCATTTGGTTATTGCATATTCTTTGAATTCTTACATTCTGTCCTCTGAGTTTCTCTCTGGAAGAAATTATCTCCACTTGAATACTAAGCTATAAACCATGAGAAGAATTTTAATCTGCACTAATGATTCGCAAGTGTTAAGAATTGTTAAATTTTTGTTCTGCAATAGTGATTTGACAAGTTTTTATCATTGTTTAAAGATGCAGTAAATAAATTAGTTTATGAGTGAATAATGAAGAGAAAAATAAAAAAGGTATGTCTTCTACATTGTGAGTTCAGTTTTTCTTCTGAGAACTTTATGTAAATATATTCAGTTAGACTGGTTAACTGGAAGCATACAAATCTCACTGGTATATCTCTTCTATACTTACATGTCTGGGTTATTTTGTTTGATAAGCAGTGTTGGAAGACTGGCAAAGGCATCCTAGGAGAGCTTCAGATCCAGTACTGCCCTGGTGGATTTGCTTTTTATAAGCATATTGTACATGTTTAAACTCATTTTTATTTTGGGATTGTTTGAGTCCTGTCAAGAATAATTGTCATTAGGTAGCTGGTCCACTCCCTAAGTTAGCCGGTCCTTGTTCTGCATTTGGATCCTATTACACATCTTGAGTACAGGAATGCGGTGACTCATTCAGCCTCCACATCTGAACCAATTGTTTACGTGCATTTATTAACAATCTAGATGTAGCCTCCTGCTTCCATTCAACGGGAACCACTGGGAAGTGGAGTGAGATCACACCTAATTTCTTTAATCCCAGTGACCTCATTAGTGCTCACAAAGCTCGGAGTCTTTAAATCTTAAGATTTTCAGGGCTTTTTCCTGACAGCTGTACATTTTTCCAGGTCTTCATGCGGAGAGTAGGTTCGCAGCATCAGTGACTCTAGATAGCAAATGTAACGTGATGGAAGGGCTCACCTTACTGTTCGTGTCTGCTGTTCCTCTTGGCTGCGGCAGAGATCTTGCCTGGATCCCAGCAGGATGCCCGGTCACCCTGTGAGCAGCCAAGCTGTGTTTCAGAGCTGGACCTTATCTGCCCTCCAGGGACAGTGCTGGGCTTGACTTCATGATGCTGGTGAGCACCCACTGGTCGACAGAGAGGATTTGTCACTGGAGTGCAGAGTAACGCTCCATTTCGGGTGCAGTCAGCACCTCCCTTGCTTCCTCAAGCCCTGCTTCCCCTCTCCTAGATTTCGTTCTTCTTGTCCTAATTAAAAGCAAGCAAGGAGAGATATGGGGGCGGCTGCAGTCTCTCATGAAGCATGGGTTTGGGTTTTTTTTAAACTTGGTTAAAAAGCTCTACATAATGTAACGGAGGTGACATAATATTAATCTCATAGGAAATACAGTGGAAGCCCAAAGATATCACTGTATGAATGTGTAGAACAGAATAGAGATTCATCTCCTTTCCATGAGCTGCTTGATTTCTTTGAATCTTATGAAATTTTATAGCTAGGATTTAATTCTCATATGAGTTCCTAGGAGGCAATTCAGCAAAGATGTAAGGAAGCAAGCATTGTCTTCTGAAATGTAAGGGTACTTCTGTTAAGGAGCTTATTGCTGTCTTATTGAGATTTTTATTCAAAGTCACAGAGCGTTCATATGCTACTTGTGTGTGTCTCGGAGGTAGAATTGGATTATCCTTCAAACACACCAGAGGGTGTCTCTTCTCTCCTGCTAAATCTAGAAATGAGCATTGAAAAGGGGTGTTATGTTGTAATGTATATAACATTACATAATTAAGGACAATGATGCCAGAGATAGTTGTTTGAAATTTTATAGTAGCTTTACAGTCATTAACTAAATGAACCTTCACAACTGTTTCTTAGGCAAATCTGTTGTAAGCTGGTGACTTTCCACTGTCCAGGCACATGCAATATGCCTGGAAAAGGGATCTAAATATTAAAATGGGGCAGCAAACAAGTAACAAGAATATAATGACCCAAGTTGGTATTTGGAGTGGACCAGAGGCTTAAAGCTGTGCTTCAGAAGTGCTGCGGTGGCCCTGCAGCTCGCAGGGCTTGGTGTTTGATCGGAAAGAGCTTCCTCATGGTGGTAATGACCCTCACAACCCTGCCTGGGCCGTGGCCCAGCTCAATACTGACTCAGAGGGAAAGCTGCAGCCTGCACCGCCGCTTCCTGAACTGCAGAAAAGCCTCCAGCGCAAGTTCAAAAAGTTTAGCTGGAAGAGTTAGAGTCATTTTAACAAGAGAGACTGCTCAGGAGATAGTGTAATTTTATATGGAAAGTTTCACAATGGGTTGTGTGGTGACAGCTTGGGGTTAGCTAATAGCAAATGAAATGGCTTATTCTCCTGGGGCATTGCTTTGTGCATCCAGTGTTTGCATGAGGACGGGACATTTGCAAATGTGACCAAGGCCTTTGTTGTAGGGCAGCGATTTGAGGAGGTGACGGGATGGAGGGATGGAAACTTTCGCATTTCTCTCTGTTTTGTACTTACTGGGTAACCTGGGCCTTCCAGGCTGTCAGTCTGGCAGTGTGAAATCCACTTAAAAAATAAAAGTCTACAGGAAGAGCCTGACTTTACAGCAGTAAAAGCAGTCAGAGTTCACCTGGTCTGGGGTGTGCATGTACATGGCCTTCAGATAAGATCTTTGCTGTTGTTTCCTCATTGTTCTGCCCAGTTGATTTTGTTGCCTTAAATGTGAAGGGCAGGAACTTGCATTTGGTTGTGTGAACATCTCTGCGTATAAATCTTTCCTGCTGAATAAAGGAGAAGGGGAAAATCGGCATTGGCAGCACCACTGATATCACTTTGTTCCTCATGAAATCACCATTTAAACCTTAAAATCTTTACATCAGCTGTGCACACGGGGCCAGGACCAACAGCTGAAGTTTGGGGTATGTTGACTCAGCCCCGTCTGTGTAACAGGGAAAAAGTACTTGTACCCTCTGTCCTGCTTTTTGCATCAATGTGTTACCCTGAGCCTGCTGTGACAAGGAGGTCATCTGGGAGGTGATACGAGCACACAGAGCACCAGAGACCTGCAAAGTGTGTTAGTTGCTTGAACTTCTGTATAACTGAGACTAAATGAGCTTTGAAGATTTTCTGGTTTTCTTCCTGCTCGTTAAGCTGTGAGTTAGTGTGAGTCCAAACAGCAAATTGAAAGTATTCCTACAAGAAAAAAAAAGGGGGGGGGGGGGGGCAAAAGAGAAAACAGGTGTCTGACGTTAGTCTTACTGCATAATGCCCTGCAGAAGGAGAAGTAGAAAATGCAAGGCAGGAATAGGAAGTACCACTAGTAAAGCGGTAATAGGCTTGTATTTTTAAACATATTTAAATACACACTTCATACAGAAGTGGTGCAATCTCACATGGGGCCAAAAGCTAACACAAAAGGCTGGTCTGCAGAGAAATGCGTGTGGTTAAGCCGGCTCTCCTGGGCAGACTGTAGCACAGCTGCGTGTTGAACCATCGCACTGAACTGAGCCTGGATTTCCAAAAAGGGCAATGTATGCTGGGGCATTTACAATTAGGTGCTTAATTTCAGACACTCTGAACTGATTTTCAGAGTCTGGATACTAAGCAGTATTCCTCAGACACACCCTTAGGAGATGTCCTGTGTATTTTGAAACAGAGGCATCTGGAAGAACCATTTGTCTTTGAAAATGTGTTCTAGTGCATGTGTAAAGTGGTAATTTGGCTTGTGAATGCTGTGTCACTCGAGAGTTAAGGGAATATGAAGGAGCATTTACATCTTAGTAGTGGCAAGACCAGTTTTTTTTTTATAGTACCATCAAAGCCAGTGTGCTCTTGAACTCAAGGGCTGGAACAAGGAGGGCAGAGCTGCTGGGAGTGCCAGCGGTGCGGTGCAGAGCTTGGGAAGCTAATCAAGCAGAGTCCAACCTGTGGGGCAGTTTGATTTACGGACGGTAATAGAACATTGATCTTTATCTGCGCTATATCTGGCATTATCTGCCGCTATACAGCTTTATTTTTTCACCTTCCAGTTTAAACGTATTGGTGGGTTATTACATTAAAATGTAATGTATGACAGCTCTGTCAAGAAGCCTAGAGAAAAACAAAGATGAGGTTATAAGATAGTAACAAAAGTTCTTGGCCCATATAACCTGTATACAGGGACTCCTTAATGACATTACTAATGTGTAATTATAAGGTAGCTCTCAGGTGTGGATTGATGCTGTGGTGATTAATCAGAATTGTCCTCCATTTCAATGGGAAAAAGCAATTGATAGTGTTCACACCAACTCAGTCTTTACCAGGCCTATAATTGATTTATTGTTTTGTCAGTGATGTTGCAGGAGATATACTTGCATTAGAGAAAGTGCTATGAGTTTATTTTTTTTAATCTTTTCCAAAGCCTGTGGGGGCCTCATCCAAAACCCATTAAAGTCTCTACACTGACTTAACAGGCTCAGAATCAAATCTTCAGGGATCCTGACAGCATTAAGTCTGCGGCTTGTTTGTTTTTCATTTCTCTGATCAATACCGGGGCTGCCAGGGCTCTGCTTGGCAGAAGGCAGCTAACTGGGGGGAAATGTTTGCATTGCAGATGAGGGTGTGGGGGATGGATTTTGTACCATTTAGCTCCCAGTCTGCTGTATGGGTGAAGCCTGTCCCTTAATAGGTTTCATTTCAGATTTTATATCATTAGGCTTTCCTTAATTCAAGTCTGTGTGCTCATTAGTGGGTCAGCCATTGCTTATTTGCATTATATATCACCACAGCAGCAGCCCTTTTATGTAAAGTGCTGATAGTTTCACAACAGGAGTGTGTCCATGCTTTGAATTTGTGCCTTGCTCTCGCTTAAAGGGAGGACTGACCTTAGAAGTTTGAAAGAATTAGGGAAGGCCCTCAACATTCAAAAAGCCCTCCTGCAGTCAGAGGGGCTCGGGGGGTCAGCAATTTCAGGTTAAAAAAAAAATAAATGTGTGTTTTGAGGAATAATGAGCTGCCCTTAAATCATGTAGAGCTACATGCAGGCAAACTCAGTGAGTCTGATCCTGAATCTGAAATGGAGTCAGCAAGGACGTATTCAGACCATGTTAAAATATGACAGTTTAAAAAGATTCTCATTGAATAATAGCAAATTGATGTGGCAAAATCTTGGGTGTTATGCTGCAGGTTTTGCAAATACCCAACCCCTTGTAGCATGGAGGATGTTGGTCTCTTCTCCCAAGTAACAAGCGATAAGACAAGGGAAAATGACCTCAAGTTGCACCAGGGGAGATTGAGGTTGGATCTTGGGAACAATTTCTTCCCCAGAGGGCTGTCGGGCATTGGAACAGGCTGCCCAGGGCAGTGGTGGAGTCACCATCCCTGGAGGGGTTGAACAGACAGAGATGAGGTTCTCAGGGACATGGGGTAGTACCAGGGGCGGGTGAACAGTTGGACTCAATGACCTTAAAGGTCTTTTCCAGCCAAAATGATTCTGTGCTGCTGCGATGATTGGCCCCCATGTGCATGTTGGAAGAGAGGGTGAAATACAGTGATGTCTTTGTAAATGATATGTTTTTTGCAGAGACATACATACCTGCTGGTGAAGGCACTAGACAGCCTTCCTTCACTTGAGCTCTCCCAACATGGGCACCTGTGTAGGTGGGATGTGTTGCTCTAGACTGGTACGACTTGGGCTCTGCCACAGAGCTGCATGGAACAGTGGGAAATCTGGTGCAAGTCCTCAGTTTTTTGGCTCTTCCCTCTCCGTTCGGGAGGGGGGGCAGCAGATCTGTGGTGAGCTTCAGGAAGTTCTCAGTCGCAAAGACAAGCCCCATATTGTGTCATCCGAGGGTGAGGGAAAGGGTCAGTCTGCTGCAGAAAGGGTGGGAGGAAGGCAAAGGGTGAAAGGAGCAGGGCCCTGGGTTTGGGAGCTGGAGGAACAGTCGAATTTCATTTCTAATAGTCAATATGTGCCTCCCAAGCATAAAGGTTGGCATTTCGTATACTGCTGGGAAAAGCTCAGTCCTGGGCTGTCCACAGCTCCTTTTCTGTGCACAGTTGAAAATCATGGAAAAAAAACGAACCAAAGCAGTGATTCAAACAAGAAGACTGGATAAATTTAGCTCAAATATTCTTGGTATGTTTGTGGTCACTGTGGAAATTACATCACCACTTGTTTTAATGATCAGAATATCGCTCGGAAAACTGGCACGGCTACCCAAGAGCTCAAAACAAAATCTTTTAAAAACATGTATGTCTTTGGAAGTGCTTCACCTGAAGTTAGTTGATTTGGGGGTTATTTGTTTTATTCCCATCTTGGTTAAGGAGTGTTTTGACTAGAGGTTATTGCTACTTAATAGAAAAACCACAAGGTTCAGAGCTGATACACTCTGCAGTGTGATTATCTACTTCACATAAAAATTCTGTCTGGGGAGTAAGATTCAAAGAGTGCTGGTAATTGCTGAAGCCCAGACCTCCTCCAGAATCTGCCTGCATGTCTTTCTGTCTTGCACATCAAAGAGCCTTTGAAAATGCTTTTATTTTTGCATCAAACAGGAACTTTTTTTTTTTTTTTTAATCATAACACTAATGGCCAAGATGCCTTTTCAGATCTCAGATGTCACTTGAGTAACAAAAATAGTCTAGCTCCTCAACTAGGCTTGTAATCATGGTCACAATTCTCCGATGTTTTGCACCTCAGACCTTTCACGGGATGGCAGGAATAAAAGCCATCAAATCAAAGTCATTTGCATGGGTTGGACCAGGTTCTCAGATGCAGTGGATCAGAGTTCACTGAGGTCAGTGAGAAGGGGATGAAATGTGCCTTGCTTAATTTTTCTGTCTACCTTGGAGGCACCCTCTAAAAGTGCTGTGGGCTGCAGTGAGTTCACAGCATATACCTTCGTTAGAACACAGCAGAGTGCTTGTCCTCCCTCCGCTGAAGTGAATGCCAATATTCCCAGATATCAGGAAGACAAAAAGGAATTACCTCCCCATTCCCCCTCTCTGCAAATTCAGGCACTTCTGCCACTTGTAGGTTTTGTCACAAGTGAGGGAAGGTTAAATTTTTTTTGGTAGCCACCATTAAAGCTTTGGCAGCACATCACTACACAGCCTGATCCAGGACCAGCACCGTCTTGGCCAACAGCAGAGGTCTTTTCATCAGGTTTTCTCTCCTGCTCCAGACACAGCTGTTAAGGTAATCTTCCCACTGAGATATTCTGTCCTGGAAACCGGCATCTCGGAGGATCTGCTTCTACTTGCGTGGAAGCTGGTGGAAGTGCTCACATTGAGTTCAGCAGAAGCTGGAGCGGAGCCTCACATTCTCCACTGTTTTGTGGGTTTTTTTCCTTTTGCAGGCTATCTCATTCATCTCTTTCCTCTGATGCTCTTCCCAGCTCTGCACTTCCCTTGGCTCTGCTGTTGCCAAATTGCCCATTCAAGTCTCTTGATGCTAACCATATCCAATATCTTGATTGCATTTTCTTTTTCTCTGCATGCAACACTTTTACTTAAAGTAATCTAGAGTTGTTGTCTTGGTGATAAATGAGAAGTGAGGATAGCAAAGAGTACGGTATTTTATTAGACTACCAGGCACAGTTAAAGAAACACACTAAACTGTGTCTAACGTGTACTAAGCTTGGATTTTGCTGCGTGGGGTGTTTTTCTCCTCAAGTCTCTTGAAAGGCTTTTTCCCGTTGATGTCTGCTTTTTCCTAGATCTATCAGTTTGTTTAATAAAAGAGATTCTCTGTTTCTACGAATGTCCCTCAAAGTAACCTGTGAAGCCATTATCATCTCATGCATTATGGCTGTTAGTGCCTGGTAACTGGGTTAACTTTTACATGTGTGTAAAATTGGAACGGAGGCTGTAGGACTGGAAGGAATGTGGGGCAGTGTCCTGGTGTCACACTCCTAAACCATATGGAAGGCCTGTTTCAAGTGAGTTGAGGTGTCTGTTGCTTCTGCTTTTTCTAGAACACAGTTCCAAAGCCTCATTTCTCCAACATTTTGAACTTTCTTCTAATTGGCAGCCAAAATGTGTTCATACTCTGTACATAAATAGCTGTTTGCCTTCTCTGGTGTGTCCCTCCAGATGTATTTCTAGACAGTACTCCCATCCCCATCCAGCCTTCACTTTTCCAGGCTCAACAAGCCAAGCTCTTTTCATGTGTAGTCTTGTATTAGACTGTCCATTTCTTTGATTTGTCTTTTCCACCTCTTCCTTGAACGTGATAAACTGGAGTAATGCAAAGTATTTTGCCTTTTTAATGTTTTTTTTTTTCCCTTTTTTCCTCCTCTCTGACCAGCCTTTCTGAAATCTTCATACATACAGGTTCTTTATGAGACATCTGTGCTCCATGGGGAAGGAAAGAGGGACACTGGTTGCATGCAGGTGGCGGAAGATGCCCAGGGCCCCTGCAGTGTGATGGAGGGATGGAGATGTGGGCTTTCTGCTGTTGCCCAAGGGGACCTGATGGAGCAACTCTGAACTTAATCCTCTCTCTTTCTTCAGCTTGCTCCAGGGGCTGGACAGACAGATGTTGGCTGCTTCCATGCTTTGCTTTTTGACCAGCAGTTGGGTTGGAGAGTCCTAAATGGGTTTTCCATTTAGGAGGGTGTTTACACGTGTTATTAAAGGGAAACTTAAACCTAGGAGTTGGTCTTCTCTACTCAGGCAAGCTGTGGAATCAGTGGATGTGTCTTTGGTGGAGCCAGTAGAGGGCTCAAGACTCAGAAGAGACCTGGGCAGAGACCTTGGGCTCATCCTCCCCTTGCACGCACATGGAGGGTCTCTCCCTGAAGTCTTCCAGTCGTAGCTGGGGCTAAAAGCAGTTGCTTCCTTCTAAGCTAGCTTTAAATATGTGCCTAAAGAGGATGTAGCAAGAGGGGGCTGGTCATAACTTGGTGCTTGCCCATTGTGAATAATTAATAGCCTTTTTTTAGAAGAACGTTGAGCAAATTATTTATTTGGAAGAAAGAAACAGTGATAAATGGAAGTTTTGCCCTTCTTATGAAAGCCTTGAACATTAGGAAAAAGGAAAAGTTCCAAAAGAAACCAAAGTTAGCCATGAAGTTTTATTTTACAAAGTTTCAAATGAAATCCAGTCTTGGTTTGGTTTCATGGCTATAATATTTGATTCATTTGGACAGGAATGGTCTCACTAGAGAAACCTTTCATCATTTAATAATCTTCTCTTTCCAGCCATGCCTGGAAATGAACACGAAGAAAATCCAAAAGCATAGTCATACTTCTGTGTGCTCGATGTATATCTTCCAATTTAAAATTTGGAAAGCGAGAGTGGCGTAGCTGGCCCTGCATGCAAAAGCATATTTCTGAATGATTCAAGCTGTAGGATTGGAACCGAATCACTGAGGCCAAATGACAAAAATAGAAACTTTAACTTAACGCTGAGTCATTTGTATTTTAAATATGGCAGTGGGCTCTCTGGCCATTAGGAGCTTTCTGGTTCCTTCATTCTCTTTCCCTTGGGGATGGAAATTAGCACTATCATTATTCTCTGTGGTCTTTGCTGATCCTTTGCACCCTGAAGAGGACAGTATGGGAGGGTTGTGGGGCCTTTGTCTTGTTCTTGGCAGAGGTCAGCCCTGTCCCGTTCCGTCCCTGCCCAAAGATGAGGACAGTGTCTACCAGGGATGATGGTGCCTTCACAAAACCAACTGTCCACTGGGAAATTGAACTGTTGTGGCCACTGGTGCTCTGAGCACTCCTACAGTTCAAAAGGAATGAACATGTTCACATGAAGCTGCGTAGGCTTCAGGTACTCAGTGTAGCGGATAAAACCATCCCTGTCATCGACAACAGCCCAGTTTGTCATGCTGGCACATCCAGGACCATCATATGCAGTAGCCGCTGTTCCTTTTCCATGGATGGCTGCAGGTATTGGTGGTGACGCTAAAGTGATCTTGTGCATTCCAGTGGGATTTGTACACTGACAGGAGGGGTTTGCTCTGATGCTCCTATTCCAGCGTGTGTTTGTGCTTTCTCTAAGCTCATTGCCTTGTAATAGCTTTCTGTAGCATCTTTTGTACATCAGCAAAATGGGAATAACCAGCTCGGTTTCATTTGAATTTACTTGGACAATGAAAGTAATTTCCAGAGTCCTGCGGATCTGGAAGGTGCACTCACAAATGCAGAAGCCTGGTCAGATCTGGTAAAGCTTTTCAGCTCCAGTTTAGTGTTGGTTCTGACAGACAGATTCACACAACCATTCAGGCATCTGTGATTCTGCCCTCTAAAGACTGCAAGTCTTACTATTTGAGTATTTATTTGAGTATTTGAGGCTTTTCTGTTCCCTCTCTCCCCGTTTTCCTAGATGATGGAGAAATGATTGTGTAAGTGTAGAGCTAAAGCTTTTGGAGGCGTCTGTTTTTTGTAATTCAGTTCTGGAGCTCCTTAAAAAGGCAAGAGTCCAGAGCATTTTTCAATCCAGGACTCAATGTTTTCCTTTTAGGTTTGCATTAGCAAATACTTTTTTTCCTTGCAGGCTAAGAGTGTTTCTAAATAGAACATTTCTAATGGCTCTGGTGCTAACTGGTCACTTTGCATTGCTATACCTAAAATTGTCAGCATGCCCTTTACAAGATGCTGTATGCTTGCTGGAAAATGTTTAATGCAGATCAACACTTGGTGTGCGTGGTACTGGCATGTAAACAATTTAAAAATAATTCCAGATTATGCAGTGACAATGAAAAAGATCTCTTCAGTACTGGATTTTTTTTCTTTGAAGCATTCTTCTGTGTTTTGTAGGGTTACAAGTTTCCTTTTGGAGCTGTGAGCATCAATTGTAAACTGTGTTGTAGGTGCCGGTTTCTTTTGTACGCAACACATCATCTTTTCCAGTGCCTTGGCAGGCAGATCTTAGTGCAGAGCCACTCCTTTAATTAACTGAAATAATGGATATTTGGGTGGAATGGAACCACAGAAAATAGGCAGAAAAAGTGTGTGGAGATTTCCCTGTGTCTGGAGAAGCTGGCCTGTCTAGTTGTGAAGAGATATTAATCAGGGTCAGAGGGACATGGCCCAGTTCAGGCGTGGTCCCTCCAGTGAGGATGCTGAATTTCCCAGATAAACCATCCCATCATCTCTCGGTTGGATTTACCAAAACATTCTCTCCTTTTCTTCTCACAGGGGGGTTTATAAGTGGTTCTCTCCTCTTTTTTAACCGTGGTGGGGACATTTTATAGCGGAATTGTTTGGGCTGTATGTATTTTGCCTAAATCCGAGAAAAAAGTGAAATAGCTATTGGGGTTCTTGCTGCAGGACCCTCCTTGCTGTGGTTCTGGGACAGGTCCAGGCTAAGAGGCCATGGGGACCAAGCTTATGTGGGCAGGAGAGGAAAACAACTTCCGTCCTGGGGACAGACCTTGGTCTATGACTGTATCTTTTAAGAACTGAATGAAATGAATGAAATATTTTTTAAACAACAAATGCAACCCTGTTTTGAAGCGTCAGCTAATTGGAGAAGGAACACAAAAATCTGTCTTTGTTTCATGAAGCATTTTGAACAACTTGGGCTGATTTAAAATTTTTTTTATTAAAGAACCTAGGGTTTTGCTTTTTCTTCCTGGATTGGGATAGGAATGATTTTTCTGTATCTCAAAGATTTCTATCAGATTGAAAGTTTTTTCTTACCCATCCAAGCAGAAAGCGCAGTGTAGGACAGATCCATCATCCTTTGAAATCACTGGAGGCTTCCCATCAGTGGTTGTTCAGTTTATTAATCTAAAGTGTTTCAAAGCAATAGAAGATATGTGAGTCTGTTACAGAGACTCAGAAATAACATGGCTTTCAGTTAATTTTGCAAACCAGCCTGCCAAAGCTTCTGCAGCGTAGTATTGAAAATTATTCAGCGACGCTTGTGAGTTTTTAAGCATTTGGAGGCGTTGGCTTTAAATATTCAGCACATTTAAAACCTCCTCTCTGTCCCATTTTTTTGTTTGCTCTGTGGCACCGCTCAGAAGTCAAAATGGCAAAAGATTAAGCTGGTAAAGGTTAGAGCTGTAGCCATCTGGTGCTGTTGAGGAATTAATGTCTGAGCTCAGTCTCCCTGCCCACCCCCATCCCCAGATCCTCTCTGAACCAGAGGCTTGGATTTCGCCCTAATGGGACATGGAGATGAAAATAGCTGTCAAGGCTAAAATGTAGTAGTTAATTCAGACAAAGGAGCAGCCAGCAAGCTGAAAGTGACCGCTGCAAGAGCTGCTGGTGCTGAAGCAGAGGTGGGTGGTCAACAGTCTAAGGAATTAACAGCTTAATTGGGCATCGGTGAATGGGATGCTGTGTTAGAGTCATCGCCTTGATTTACTCCCGTCTCTGGAAATACCTGCACACATTATGACAAGGTCAGTAGCAGTTCTAAAGTTTTATGATCATTATAATTCTGTTTTGGAGTCAGAGTTAGCTTCCTGCCCTATTTTATCTTTTGTCCTGTGTTAAGCATCTCTTTGATATCTTTCTCTGCTAAATAAAAATATCCCAGTTAGTTGCTGAAGAACTGCTTTATCAAAGGGACTAACGTAGCAGTTACAAACTCTATGAGGCTGTGTGTCAGAGGCAGGAATGCGGTGATTTGGGATGCAAAGATGACAATCATCTATGCAGTTGTGCTCTTTTGTTATATAGCCGTTTGTTGATTCACAGCATTGACCTTTTTCCTAATAATGCCACACTGTCAGTTTAGAAATTTTTGATATTTTTTTTTGTCACCTACCATAACAGGGCCTGAGGCAGGGTGTGACTATGTATATATCTCTGAAATTCTCGTGATAACCTTTGTTATTCATAAGACTTATTTTTGCTTCTCTGAGCTGGGATAGCAGTCAGTTGCACTTGAAAATTTATATTCTTGTAACCTTTAATGGCAATAAAATAATACTGGGGTTTTTATTGATTACTGCTATTTTCATTGGAATATTTTTAAAGAGAAACTTAGTCTTGCCCTTAGCTTTTGTAAAGGGCTGTTACACTAAAGCCACGCTTGGAGGCCACTTCCAAAGCATAACATTGAAATCAGGAGTGGGACATATTTCTGAAGTTAGTTGCTTTGATACAGGCTGTTAAGTTGTGTGAGAAATAGATAAAGGATGCATTTTTAATGTCATTCTTATCTGCTTTCCTGCTTTAAGCTCAGAAGAGGGGTGCTGATTTGGGGCAGTGGTTTCAGAGGAGCCTGTGCCAACACAGGAACTCTGTCCCAGATCTCTGTGCAATAAAGCAGAAACTAAAGAAAATCAGAACAGGTGGTGTAAGAGCTTCTGGAGTTTCTAGTAGCCTTTTATTACAGGAATATCCAAGAGTTCTGATGGAATAATATAACCTGCTGTGCTGCACTGTCAAACACTAATGTAGACCCTATTGTGCAAAGTGCAGAAGTTGGTTCCCGAATCTGTACAATCTAAGAATTAAAAGCATCCAGGCTTAGATGCTCAGCATGTTGCATGATCAAGTCCAAAACCAGATGTTTAGTATCATTCAACTTCAGTATTGCAGGAGGGAACCCTATTTTGAAAGCCACAAAGAGCTCAAGTAAAGAGCATGAGGTTTGTAGGGTTAAAATCACAGGCAGAATTTCTTTGGATCTTGGCCTAGATTTTTTCTAAAAATGGCTGATGCATGTATTGGCAAAACTTTATTCCCAGCCTACATGAACGCCAGTACTGATGATAGTTCAGTCATGCATCTTGTAGAAATAAAACAGTCTTTAGTCACTAGGATGTAATTTTCCTCCCTTTTTTTTTTCTCCTACCGGTGAGTATAAATTAAGCTTATAAAACATGCTGCTTTTTTTTTTTCCATTTATATTTCAGAAGTCAATGTATCATTTCTTAAGTCATCAGGAAGCCTGTGAACTGGGTAATTTGGCTGGTGAGGTACTTTGCTTTGCAATGGATGGTTCTGTGTTTTTTGGGAATTTGGGAATGGATGGACCTACCTTCTCTCATTTAACCTTTGACTGCTCAAGTTAACTTTGACACAATCATGTGAGTACAGCTGTTGGCTCAGGACAAGGTGTTTTATCACACTGTATCTCACCAGTTTTGCTCTTTTGGGGCTTGTAATTGGTTCAATTACAAGATCTTTTTTTGCTGAAGACCTTTGGCAGCTTTTTAACTCAGTTATTAGGCAGGTGGTCAATTTACTCTACAGAATGCAATCATAGAAGGGAATTCTGATGACAGTTACAAAAGAAACTTGAATGTCGAGTAGCATTATTTTTCTGCTAAGAATATTTGAACGTAAATGTATTGGTTTCAAACAGCAAAGTTGCCCAAGTTTCTTACATTCAGTGAAGCTTTTATTGATTTCTACTTGATAGATGGTCAAATATTCAAAACTGGGCAGTTTTGGTTAGATCAATAAAAGTTCTTATTTGCCTAAGACAAGACTAAAATTGAGTTTAGGGACTAAAATTAATATCCCAAAGACTGATTAACCTGCCAGCTAACTCTGGGAGCATGTGAACTTTATGAAGCCAACCATTTGTGTCGTTCCCGTTCCTGGAGCACCCCGAAGCTTCCACCTAATGTTCGTGAGCAGACCGCAGTGGTTGATGGCCAGCCCACGTTCTCCAGACAGTGGCAGTGGTAGCAGTGGTTGGAACTAATCCGTGACACTATGAAGGACTGAAGAAATTTTGAGGGGGCTGAAAACTGTAAGAGGAAGCATGACACATTAGCCAAGTAGTTTCATGAAGTTGTCATTTGGTGAAACACAGAAGCTGTCTTGGGATTAGGGTCTAGCTTGTGGAGTTCCTCCTTCTCTCAGTAACAACATTGTGGTCCTTGTGCTGGAGACATCTGTAATAGATGAGGAGGTGACACCAGGATCTTCCGGATCCCAAATGAGTCTCTGACCATGAGAGACTTGTACCTCCACCTTCCCTGGCCATGATTTATAAAGAAAGAAATATGGCCCTGCTCAGTTCTTTGGCAGAAAGGGTGTGCCTCCACATTTGGAATGGCTGCAGATGTGGGTCTGGAGTGATATTCCCCAAAATAGGGATTGAAGCTGGAAGGAAGTAAAATTTGTCTTTCCTTTCAGCATTTTTTTTGTAAGCAGATTAAAGTTGTGCTCTGTCAGCCCCGATTTGCAGAGCTTCCTGCTCAGCTTTCCAGCTGTTCTGTATCTCCGATGTGGGGCATTTTTTCCTCCTAGGGAAATTCCAGCGCTTCTCTCTAGGTTCAGGATTTCATCACAGGGGAGGCTCCATGTTCCAGTAACTGCAGAGTTTGCTGCAATCCGTACTGCTGGATTTTACTGAGTCCAGTCTGAGTTGTTTACGCTGGAGAACTATTTTACTTGAAAATTCTCTCTTCTATCAGCCTTTAAAGTTACTCACTTAAGAATTGTTTGCATTTCCTACCTTGGTGTCCATTAAAAAGATTAAATCACGTGCAATATTCTTAGAGAACCCTTGCGGGTGGGGACGTGTGCTCTGAAAGACTGAACCAAATGCTGGATGAATTTCTTTTCCCAGGTACCCCCTAAAACTACAGAATTATGAAGGCACAGCATCTATTAGCATGAACTCTGAGGTGCTATTTATTATGCTGTAATTTAACACCACATTCATCTGCGTTGGTTTCTGCTGCTTGTCCTTCTCACGTTCAGCATCATATGAGAAAGGTTATTGATGTGGGCACATTTTTGATGGCATGAATCTCTGGAGCCGTCTCCAATGTCTGAGTGATTTGAGCTTCATTTCAATAATTGATGAGAACTGTTAGTGAGAATCTATCGATGATTCAGGCTGCATTATTCAAAGATATTTACTGACAGTTATAGATTGGTCCAAATGTATTTCTTTTTTCCAGACTGCATTAGACTAAGCCCTGCATGACATATGTGTCTATTTGAAAAACAAAACAAAACAACGATCTTGTTAACCTAAGTGAAAATCTGTGGGTTTAAGGACTCTATTTAACCATTGCACATAAACGATAATAATTAATAATGGTTTAGCAGGAAAAAGTTTGTATGAAACAGTCTCTTTTCAAGTGAAAAGTGCTTCTTTTCTCTGGCTTGCATGTTGTTCGGGAGTGGACCTGAACATCTTACCCTAATTCAGTGACTTTCCTGCAGTTTTCCCTGTCCCAGTAGATGGGGAGTGGGGGGGTGTGAGACTTCATGGCTGTCTGTTCGTTAACCACCCACCACAAGCATCTTCTCTAATGGTTTGCAGCTTTTAATCTTTGACATGTAAAACCTCTTCTGCCTCCTAACAGCGTTAAAAAAAAAAAGGGTCTAGCCTAGGAGACTCTCCAGGATTGATCAGGGTGACACTGGGCATCTTCCATAATCTCCTTTTACTCTTTTTCTCCAGAATAAAAATATTATTCTTCTTTTTTTTTTTTTTCTTTTTTCCTTTTACATTCATTGAGGTGGATTAAGCTCTGGTTGAAAGTTCTGGAGAAGTACAGGGGGGTTTAATTAGGCTGTCGTCAGGAGGTGAAGTGTGACTGGAGCAAGGCAGATTATACCAGAACATCCTTGCAGGTCCTGCAGACACTTTGAAGGTGCCAGACTCGTGTGAACCGTTCCCATGCCTGGTCCTACCTCAGGAGATCAAGCGCGGCCATGGAGCATCCGTGTCTGTGCATGTGGGAGCTTCACACCGTCCTTTGGAAACCACCTCTGGGAACAATTGGGGAACTTGCCGTCCCTTTTAGTTTCACGTCCCTGTTGGAAAGTACTGTAACATATTATCACTTTCTTGTATCAGACGACTGAGTGTTGAGGTTTTTTTCTTCTTTTTGTAAATTGTGGGCAGTAAATATTCCACTGAAAATAATTCAGCCCCTTTTTTTGCGGCCAGGATGCATTGACGCTGCCGCTGTGTGTGCGTAATAGACAGGCAATTCTTCCCGACCTCTCTTTTCTATTTTTATTGCAGGAATTGTGGACATGGGTGGCAAACAGTCCACAGTGGGCGAAGTCTCCATAATTCAGACACCTGTGACAGAAAGCATTCAGGATGCTTACAAAGCTGGAGACACCAGTAAGGCCCAAGAGTTGATAAAGTTGTCATGTGAGGAGACTGCACTGCAAGTGGAGAAGGTGGGATTAGGTTACTGTTCTTTCTCAGACTTTATTGGGAAAGAAACCAAAATGCCAAGCTGCTGTCTTGTCTTGTTTTTCATGCAAAAAATCCATTCGGTTATGTATGTTATGCCGGTGCTGCAGGGTCTCAGACATGGCTGGTTGTGTGGGGCACTTCAGGAACATTTGCTCAGGGACAGTATTTGGCCTTGAAAGCACTGATCAGAAAGAAGAGACAGACCACAGGAGCAGGAGGCTGTGTGAGCAGGGCTGTTGGTGCTGTGGTCACTAAAATGAGGAAATATGTTTTTTTCCCTGTGAAAAGGAAGCATTTTATAGATGTAGCAAAAAAAAAAAATATTCCCCCATCAGTACAAAGATGGTTAATGGCCCCCTGGTAAGATTTTGCTTCTTGTGTTTGGACCTATATCCTCTGCACCAGCTTAGTGTTTTGGGAAAGTACCTGTGTGCCAAGTCCAGGCCTTTTGGCCTTCTCCAAACTGAAAATACTGCACCTTGTAGCAGAGCTGTACAAATAGTTTTCCAGTTGATCCATGAAAAATGGTTTTCATTCGCCATTCCATGCCTTGGGCACCTTTGCGGCAGAACCACGCAAAAAACTATAAAGTAAACCCCAACAAATTAATATATATATCAACAGCAATGATCATAATGTCTACTAGTTAACCACAGTGACGGTGGGTATGCATTTGCATGGGCACAAATAAAAATATGTAGCTCTAGAATTGCTCTCTTTCTCTGCCTACTCCCTTTACAGAGAGTTTATTTTGCTGTGTTTTCTTTACCAGTGTCAGCTTTTAGGTATTGCAGCAGCATACGGAGATCTGCAGGCGGTGAGGTATTTACTGAAGGAGGCTTTAGTGGTGTTACCAACAGAACCTAACGATGACAATGCAGCTGTGGTGGCTGCATATTTTGGACATAAGGACATTGTGAAAGAGCTGCTGGATTCCCTGCATGGTAAGCCTGTTGTGTTGCTTGTGCCTTTCCTCAAGCGTTTTGGTAGCTGTGTGCTATAGCTTCAAGCAGACATTTATTTTTTTTGCATCCCTTGAAAGAAGATGGACTTGGTCAAGGGAAAGTGCTTGGAGAGATCTGATCTCTTCTGCTGTGTTTGAAGAAAACTTTCCTCATGGGGGAAAAACACATGCATAAAAATATTCCATGTTTGCAAATTGAAGTGGAGGAAGATGCCATTTGGACAATTCATTCCCATCAGCCCTCACAGCTGGGTAATATCCCAGACCCCACAGAGACAATAAGGGATTTTCAGGAAACAGCGTCATCCCACTCTGCCGATCCAGCAGACACAGTGGTGCTGGGAGTGAGAGTGCAGCGGGACTGTCTGGCGAGTAATAGTTCGGGTGCTCAGCTGGCAGGAAGCCCCATGCTCTCTTGTTGGCAGTTTGATTTGACTTTCAGGGGAATTGCTTATTTAGAATTATAATTATATTTTATTTACATTCTATTTAAAAAAAAATATTTTATAGCAGAACAGAGACATTTTTAGACCCAGACACAATTCTTAAGGCAGCTGTGGTGGCGGGGGAAAGAGCATCACTCTGAGTCAGGACCAGGATCTCCGTTAATGTACCACGGGCACAGTGACTCTCCTCACTAGGACCTTCCGTGGACTCTGGGTCCAGTGGTCCTGCACAGCAGCCAGGGAGAATCACTGTCTTTATCTCAGACGCTGCAGTAACCACAACAGCTAAGCTGGGCCCTTGCGATATTTGACCTGAATACAGCCCTAACTCCTCACTGGAGGTATATTCTTGCCAGTGACCTCAGTGAGAATGGGAATAACCTGTTGGGAAACCTGCTTATTTGATGGTCTTAAACTGTTAGAGCACTACTAAGCAAAAGAAATGTTCCAGTTTGGGGGATGCAATTAAACATAATATTTCTTTCAGCCGGAAAGGAGGCTGACAATGGTGGCTTTGTAACCTAGCAGCAAAACTTAAATTATATTGATATAATACTCTCAGTAATGAAAAATGACTTAAGTAGTTTCTGGAAACAGCTCAGTTTTGAACTGACCAAATTCCCTTAAACTCCTTCTTCGGGAAGTCAAGACAGGTGCTCGTACAAACAGCAGCTTTCAGAAGTTTTTATGCAGGATTTTCCATCTATTTCCCTGAAAGTTACATAGAAACCAATCACAGAGCTTAGGAATAAATTGCATGAATTTGCAATTTGGCTAATGCACTGCAGTGATTCTCTCTGACTCAGTGGGAACTTCTTGTGGCTTACAGCCGAAGTGGAGCCTGTTTTTTGCAGCATGGGGGTCAGTGGTTTTAGTCAAGTTGTCAAAAATGCGAAGAGAGATATAATTTCTACGTGGAGGAACTGGAAAAAAAAAAGGTTGACAGGTAAACTTGGGCTTGTGGACATTTCTGTAAGTACTTCAAAGGGGAAGTGAATTTGTAAAGTAAATGGAGGTGATGCTGTGAGTCAGGGAAAATTTGAGGGCTGCTTACTGGTTGTGGAAATAATCCTGTCATGGGCACTTAGTTACATGCACAGAATTATGCAGACCTAGATGAAAACAGTGTTCTACAAGCAAAACATTAATTCAGCAAAAAATAACAGTTTGGGGGTGACTAAAACATTAGCAAATTAATGCAGAAACCACAACATGGTATTTTAGTTTTTAGCCTTAAATGGCATCTGATAGTAAAACTTCACCCAAAATGAAACGGTTCATGGAGAAGTGAAATATTTTGTGGGAGACTTTAGCTTGCAGTGAAAACAAACTAAAACAATTATTTTGTGTTGTCTGACACATTTATTTTTGTTTAATTCATCAAGTAGCATGAAAAATTGTCTGATTTTCCCCATTCTTTGTATCCCTCCTCATGAACTTGAAGAAGTGGCCTATTTTGGATGTTTGGATCTACAGTCTGTTGGATCAGTCTGTGGATGCAAAGACGGTCCCAGTCACCCCTTGTCACCTCTGCTCGTGATTTAGATGGTTCATTTTTCCACTGGTAGCCTCGCAGGCATTTTTGAAACCTCCCACTGTTGGCAGCTTATGCATGATTCGATCAGGGACAGTCAAAAAAGGTTCATCCATGAACTGGGTAGGTAATGAAGAACAGTTAAAGCTGAAAAGTTTGTGCCTGAGCATGTTAGAGCTCTTCCATAACACACTCTTGCAGTGCAGTCAGCTCCTTTGTCCTCAGGGGCTTCACCCTGTGCCCTTTGCTTGCCCATTATTTGTGGATGCCTCTTGCACATAACAGCCCGGTGACATCAATTAAATTCCATATCTTTTCAGTAGGTCCCACTACTTGTCAACAACTCCTGAACTGGATGCTGGCCATAGCCTGCCAGCAGGGACATCTGGACATAGTAAAACTCCTGATTCGTGCGTACAGTGCTGACCCAGAGAGCTGCGCAGTCAGGAAGAATGAGTTTCCAGTTCTTATACGGTTGCCCCTATATGCTGCTATAAAGGCGGGTATGTATCTGCATGCTTCAAAACTGCTTCCTTTTTCTGCAATGGTTTTTAAAGATTGGGTTGAGTTATTCCCATCTGGGAAGGTATCACTGTGGACTGGCTTGCCTGGAATTGTTCTGCATTTCCAGAACAATTATTTCCAAATAAAATTGGCTCTGAATCTTTTGACTTCACCAAATTTAAGTCAGGGCCTTTCTAAGTGAGATTACTCTAAATGTCAAGAGGCTGAACTTTCCTCTTCAAAGTCCTAGGGAAATGACCCTGCAAAAATAGAATCTTGCAAGTAAAAGCATTATTGTTATGAACACTCCGGCATACATACTTGATTTAGGCTGATTAATTTACACTTCAAAGCACAGCTTTGTGTATAGTTTAATAAGATGGGAAAAAAGAGGAAAAAGCAAGACCCTGGACCAGTGTCTTTGCTGTTTCACTTTGACCAAACTGTGTCCTACCACTGGAGGAAACAGCCTTTATACAGTTCGATTCCCTTTTTGCACACCCCCATGGTTCTCAGAAGTGGTTATTTCCCAGGATTTCTGTTCAGCTCATTGTTGTTTCATTTACATGAGGAGAAGAGAGCAGACAATCTGTCTTTTCTCTGAAGGGAATGAAGATGTAGCTGTGTTTTTATTGCGGAATGGAGCTTTCTTTTGTTCCTACATCCTGATGGACAGTCCTGAATCCAGCAAACACCTTCTGAGGAAGTATTTCATTGAGATGAGCCCGCTACCAAGTAGTGCTCCAGCAAAAACAGTAAGTAGCCATTTATCTGTCTGAAGAGACCTTATTTTAAAGAAGCATCCTGTTAATAATTTATATTTGTCTTTGCGTACCGTGTGACTGATGATTCTTCTTCTCAACTAAGAGCCTTGTGGTTTGCTACCCATTTAGAGAACAAGCTGTGAAAGTGGCTTTTGTGCCAGTGCTGAATTGCAAGGTGTAAAACATGAGGCATCATTGTGCAAGATGCTGCGTGCAGCAACTTCCACTTGACAATTTTAACATCAGCATGAGAAACAGGCGTATGCTGCGGAATGGAAACATTGACTTTGTGCTCAAAGTCTTCCAGAGAAATAAGCGCTACCACAGGCTTCCTCTGTGACCCTGGGATAATCGCTTCATTTAGGTTTCCATAGCTTGTTCTGGTTGAAGGTAACGCCACAAGCTGTGCTGGAGGGTTTGCATGGCACAGAGCTGAGTGTGTAAACCCTTCTCTTCCCTTTCATCTGATAGCTGAAATACAGCATGTACAAAGAGGCTCGTGTGGCTTTTTAACTTGGAGCATGAGTAGAGCAAACTTCTGTCTGCTCTAAATATCTTCCCTGCTTCAGATCCTCGTTAGTTAAAAGTGGCTGGCAACCTTACGGTCACTCGCTCAGGACAGATCGGCCTCCCTGGAGCAGCGTGAAGAGTATCGTGTGTGATCAGATTGTGTTAGTTTAACTGCACTTGTCCCACAGAAGTGGCTTTTGATGGGACACAGAATCCAACAAAAAAAAAAAATTGAAGCCTTTTTTTAGGTTGGCAAGAACTCTGTTCTCTACTTAGCCACTGGCAGCCTTTGGACAGTTCTGGTAGCTCATTTGCATCTCTATTTCTTCTGCTGTAGAACAGAGAGATTTAAACTCATCACATCTCACAGCTCTTGGAAGGCTTAATACAAGATGGTGACGCTTTGAGATCCACAGATGAATGGCATTGTTTTCATGCAGGGTATTATTACATTTCATTATTAGGCTATATTCTCCATTCTCTTAATCTCTGTTATCCAAGTCTCTTTTATTCAGAACTGAAAAATGTCTCTTAGTACCCTCTGTTACTGCTTTATAGGGAAGCACATAGTATTTCATATTATTTCTACTGTTATCCAGCAAGTTAGTTAGCAGACATGTTTGTTTTTCCCCTCAGTATGTACATTAACAAATGTTGAAGAGGAGAATGAGAGCCCCAAGGTTTCAATAGTTACCATTTTCATCAGGTCATAAAAATTGTGCAGTGAAAAATCGAGGGAAGCATTTTGATCAAGGGTCTGTCTGTGTGAATCCCATTGCCAGTTGAGTATCTGTTTGCTCAGCTTGTAACATTGCAGGGTGTTGATTTTGCTTTGGTGTTAAGTAAAAAGAAGCAGAGAGGTTTTTGTAGTGTTACGAACTTCTCCATTCTCTGTTTTCCTGCCAAAACCCTGTCTCACCAGATTCTCAACGATACTGTGAGTGTCAGGGACCACAGTCCATGTGTGTCAGCTTGACTTCATTAGGTTCAATCAGCAGAGTTAGAGCCCTCCCAGTGAGATTCTTAGTTTAGTTGACAGGTATACAAAAGGAAGCTAAATCTTAAATGTTTCTGGATAAGAGCTGATAAAACTACATGCCTCTTGAAAGAAAAGAAATCCAAATAACTGGATAATTCAGCATGAATAAACTCGGAATAAATGCTTGAATCACAGGGAAGAGGTCTGTTTTCCATGTGAGCTTGCTGGCAATATTTAACTTTGCTGCTGTAAAAATGACTCAGCTTTGTTGTCACACCCTGAGTGAAGATGAGAGCAGTCTTTAAACATCAGCTCATTGCCAGAAGGGTCTGGTTTAAAAAAAAAAGGAAAAAAATACCCCAAAAAACAGTCCCAAAATCTCAACCTTGATTCTTCCAGTAGCTGTTTATTTTTAGCATGGTTGCTTATTTAATGCTTTCTCTTTGAATTCATTTTGGCAGGCTGGGCCAAATTCAGGAAGACTTGTCCCAGTTTGTCTGCAGAGCTCGGGTCCCTCAGAAGTGATAGTCACACATCCTGATAATTTTTTAAAATGCAATCTCAGAGCAGCTGCAGACAAGCTGCCTCACTGCTTTCCTCATGTTTTGTAAGGTACATGAATCTAAGCCTGCTTGTGTAAGTGCTGCGATGAATTTTGCACTGGAAGGAAGCAAAAAAAGGATTGTGCGGAGCCTGCAATGTGCATGGCAACCAGCTGGATGTTGGAAAGTCTCTACTCTTGGCCGGAAGAGATCAAGCACCGATCATTTCAGAATGAGCCCAGAACTTCAAAAGGGTTTGTCCCATCTGTGCTATCTCTGGGTGAAAACACTGCACAACTGATTTCGCAGTAGGAAATGCTGCCAGCTGTGCCCAAAATGTGGTTGGAGAGCCGGGTATAGCTGCCACACCTTCCAGGCATTGATTGCCCTGTGCGTTGTGCTGCCCTTTCTGAGACAAGAGGAGTTACATCTCACTTTTCTAAAATCTCTTTCTCCTTTTTTGTTTGTCTCTGGCATAAATATATCTCCACAGCAAACCACTGTCTTGCTAGAGAGAGGAAGTGCTCCGTTTTTACAGGAACAGGTAACAAATGCGAAAAAAACCCCAATAAAGTGGCTGGGCACAGATTTCAGACTTCGATAGGTGTAGTCAGCACAGAGGTAAATGTAACTTTCCAGTATGTGCAGTGTGAGATATGTATTTTTTTTCCCATTACAGACCAGAAAAGAGCTTTACCTGGTGCATTTTCCCTAGGAAATGTTTTGCCCATAGTTTTATACATGAGCATACAAATGTATGTGTATGTGATCCTCCTCTGATTTCTTTATCCACTGCCTGGCAAATCTTAGTTACATCATCATCAGTAAAGAAATATGGAGCATTTCCACTCAAGATTCACAGCAGCATTAATGATGGAGGAATTAGATCATTGGCCTCAGAATATTCTGTCTACGGCAAGAGCAAGGTTCTGTTGGGTCATGTCACATCAGTTAGGAGGAATGTACAACAGCCTTTTTTAATCACCTTACAAAAAGGATTCAAATCTAAGTCAACATGTTTTGTATTTGTAGTTCATCATTCACCCAAGAACAGCAGGGTTTCTTACTTCTGCACAGTTTCCAGTCCCTTCCCTGCTTCAGTGCATCCCCTGACATCACGGCAGTAGAAGATTTCCATTTAGTTTTCAGGACTTGTATTGAGAAATTCTTTCCTTGGCAGGAGAGGGGAGTGTGCAGAGGTTTTCCGTGCTCTTCTGAAGACCAATAAGCTGCATGGAGTCAGGCTGTGCCCAGGAGCTGCCAGGCGCTGAACACCGTCCCTCTCTCATCTGAGCACAGAGCTCACCAGCCTCGAGCTGCTCGCTGGGCTCTACGGGTTCAGCGTTGCAGACCTTTAGCATCAAAGAAACAGGCTTTTCTGGGAACATAGTGGAGAAGATTAAGGATGAGTCAGGGAGGAAATCCCCTCTCTTTGTGGCATTGCTGTCAGGTTTTCTTTTGCTTAATTACATTTTCACTGCAGATTGTTGAGCCAAGTAAATCCCTAAGGTAACTTCACACAGGTCATGAACACCAAGCTGAATTTGCTCCACTGTCTCTATGTCAGACCAAGGGGCTTGGCTGATTCTTCAGTTTTAGCAGTCGGGCAGAAGACTTCATCCCTGGAGGTATTTAAGAGACATTTATTTGTGGCAATTAGGGACATGGTTTAGAGTTGGACTTGGCAGTGTGAGGTTTATGGTTGGACTCAATGATCTTAAAGGACCTTTCCAACTTTAATGATTCTATGATAAAAGACACTGTCAGTCCCAGGCTCGGGGTGAAGAGGAGGATTGAGTACCAGGAGATTCAAAAAGCTGCTTAGCAGATGAGGACTCCTGCCCTACATCATTCATAGCAGGTTTTGGATTCCACAATCTGGTTTTAGAAATCGCTATCTGAATTCTGCAGGTATCTTTCTATCACACTAAATCCCCGAGGCCATGGCTCTGCATTTTGGAGTTAAATGATACACAGCAATCTAAATGCGAAATAGAGGTGAGTATCGGCCTGAAATGGGAAGCAGCAGAGATGTCTTGCTTGCACCCACTAAAAGCAAGCTGTAGATCTTAATATTACTGCGTTGGTCGGTGTACTCAAGTATTGTTTGTACTGGAATAAGAGCCTGGGCCCGGTGTTTGAGCATCATCTTGAAACAGAACAGGAACTGAGGGAGGGGATAAACACCATCAGTTCTTTTTATGTTTTGTTTGGGGTCGATTTTTTTTGCAGCTTTGTTGGGAGCAGTTTGTTTAAGCAGGAAGAGAAAAGAGGCAGTTGGAGTCTGTAGTGCGCTTTTACTCCTGGCTCCCCAGGGAGAAGCGGAAGTGTTGCTGTCCCGTTATACAGACTGGCAAACAGAGTCTGTGTAGCCTGAAACGGTGATGGATATCACACGGCGGATCTGGGGCTCCGGAGTCTGAATTCAGGATCTGAACCACAAACACCTGCTTTTTCCTGTGAGGTGGAAACCAAACAAGCAAGGCAGCTCTCCAGGCCCTCGTTCCCATCACTGCCAGAATTTCAAAGCCCTGTGTTGTTATGTGGTTATCCTCTCCATGACTGTAGGACCTGTTGATAGCCTTTTGCATGGAATATTTGCCCAGATTTTTTGCTATAATTCTCCCTTTTCTTTCTTCTCTTTGTTTAGGTAGAATATATGAATAGTTCAAGGAGTCAGATACTCTGATCATGGATGCGTATCTTAGGAGAGGTACTATGGAGCATCCCACTTTAGATTAAATGCTAAAAGATGTTTTAGAAAAAGCCTATCGGTTTGTACTCTTTATTACCATAAGTCAAAACGGTTTGTTGTCCAGTGATGTAAACAGGCTCAGTCTTGGGCTGTTACAGGTGAAGAGAAAATTACACGGAACAACATACAGAATTTAAAACAAGAATTTGTAAGCAGGAACCTGTTAAATGTACAGAAAATGTAACAATAAAGCAGAATATCTTTAGTGACAGTGTAAAAGCTTTGCAGTGTAACTCCCATCAGGTACTGTATATTTTGCAGTAGCAGTGGATACTCTGCTTCATTTGATTTCTTGTTGCTACTGGCTTGCTGTGTTTTATATGGATTCCTTCTGGCATGACGGTGGATGTAGCTTTAGACAAACAGCTTGTGCTCCCTGCTTTGGTTTCCCTGGTGATACAATGGGCATAATATTTCCATGCATATTTGTAGGGATGTCCTGAGGCTTCACTAGTGAGCATTTGAAAAGGAATATGTCTACACTAAGTACAACTACTTTCAGTTTCTAAAAAGTGCAGCTATTCTTGCGTACTCTTTTTTCTCCTAGACTCCTGAGTCTCAAACAGGCATTTGAGATAGACCTTTGTTTCCCATTTATTTTTCTCCCTTCCCAAAATATATTCCTTTAATTTTTAAATTTGGGATTCAAAATCGTAAGTGCTGAATACCGGGAACTGGAAAGCAAATTAAATTTGCTGTTGGGTCCTTGCTGCCTCCTGGTGGAGAATTAACTATCACTTAATTCAGGCTGTCTTTGGGATGAGTTATGTCAAAAACACTGAGCTTATGAAAACATTTTGGGACTAACATTTTAAAAATGTGTATTTTGGAACACAGATGTCTTTGGAACCTCATTGGCAATGAAGTGATCTTGAAAATTAAGCCTTTGGTTGTTTACTTGCATTGATGACCATTATGTGTTCATGTTTTCTTCTGTGTAAGCTGGAGCCTGAAATAACTAGTTATGCCTTTCACAACAAATTCTGCTTTTTGTCCAAAAGAGGATAGAGTGACTTCCCTGTCTTACTGTAAAAAGCAGCAGAATATTATCTAGAAAGAAGGGAACTGCCAAAATCATGTCTCTCAGATGCTAAAATATCTTCCTAAATTATACTGAGCAAATTTCTGTTGTTTAGAAATGCTTTACAAGACAGTGTTTGCCTTTCCTTGCCTTTCCCAGATATTCCTTTGCAAAACCTAAAATCTCCCTGGAATGGTTTGGCTCCTTGTGGTTGGAAAATTTAAGATGCAAGAGCAGTTCCTGGGCATACATTGTAATGATTATTCCAGTAGTAGGCCTCCTCATATGAATTCATTACTAGACTCAGCAAACCTGTCCCTGTCTTCTCTAAAGATGCACAGGCAATGATCCTTGAGTGTTTCACAAGGCTTCCCCTGTACCCCCTGGCCTCTGGTGGTGTTCAGAGTCCCTTGGAAATCCGAGTAGTGATGCTGGCCATGTCCAAGAGACAGAGATGGGGTTTAGGCCGCGAAATCAGGATTTAAGATGGTTTTCCATGATCCAGGGAAACTCACTGCGCGTTGTTGGATGGACAAACCATGAGTCGGTCCAGCTCTTGGCTGAAGATGCTGGTCCAGGCGAGGGCAACTCGCCTGTCATGTGGCACGATGGAGCTGGTGGATGGACGGGCAAGGAGGTCCAGGTCCCCTGCTTGTGCTCGCTTGTGGTCCTTGGAGTGAGATCATGGAGTAGTTGTGTGATGGGGGCTGCTGATATTCAGACACGATTTAATTTCTGAGACAGTTTTATTCCTAGAAGCAGATTGGAAAGTGAGCAAAATGTTTATGGTCTGTGCTCTGATCTGCCAGATTCCCAGTGGTGTAACACAGGCCAAGAGCAATTGGGATTTTACTGACGTAGTTTTCTCTTCTTTCTTTGACATATGCAGGCTCTGTGTGTGAACTGGTCAAACCTCAAACTGCCCTGGGTGGATCTGGACTGGCTGATCGATATCTCCTGTCAGATAACCGAGCTTGATCTCTCTGCCAACTGCCTGGTGTCCCTTCCATCCGTGATTCCATGGGGCCTGATCAACCTCAGGAAGCTCAGCCTGGCTGACAATCAGCTGACAGAGTTACCCAGCGTACAGTCATCCGATGAAATCATATGTACAAGGTGTGTGCACTGGATGCCTATGGCAAGCTGAACCCATATGGAGAGCAGGTGCAAATGAGTCAGTTGTGCTCGTGTAAAACCGCATAAGTGAAGAGCACATGCAGGAGTGTCTTGATTTATTTTCTCTCTGCTGCAGGATTTGCTCTTTTGCATTCTCAGTATTTCCAAGTTAGTTTTCAGGGCAGTTGTATGGACTTTTATTCCTGTATTGTCTCATATGTTGCTTCTGCTTTGCTCCAGTTCTGGTGAGCCTCACTCCTCTAAGTCTAAGCTCTGAGCTACCTCAGATTGACATTTGTTGTCTCATATAAATTATCTGAACTGCTGTCCATCCAGACCACTTCTGTCTGCTCCCTGGAAGGGTTAATTTTCTAAATAGGGTTTTTCGCTTTGCCTTGCAAGAGCACATTTCAGCTGATTTCATTCAGACCTAAAGCTGTCCTGATATAATAGTTGTCTATGGCAACAGGAGCCTTTGCTAGCCGTTTATTTGTGCCTGACTGAGTATTTTCTGTACCCACAGGTTACTCGAGGTTGACATATCAAGCAACAGGCTCTCTACTCTCCCTTCTGGATTCCTACATCTTAAAAACCTTAAAAAACTCACTGCTGCTAAAAATTATATGGAGAAGTTATTTGACGAGGAAAACAGTACGTACAGTCCAGTGTTACACTTACATTTCAGGGCCTGATTTGTAAGGGAGAACCCCAAATAACTTAAAGCTGTGGTTATCTACGGATGCTTGGTATCACTCAATCCTTTGTCCAAACTACCTGAAAAGGCCAGATTATTTTTTTTATCACTCATGAAATCCTTTGGCCCTTATCTAGCAAGTATTCAGCATCCTGCTGGATCAGACTGCTGTCAGGCTTACACCAAGTCCGCAATGTTTTGTGTTTTCTAGCAAGCAATTGGATTGGCTTAAGGAAACTGCAGGAGTTTGACGTCTCTGACAACAGGTTGGTGGAACTTCCAACGGTTTTTCTATACTGCTTCAAGTCCCTAAACATACTGAATGTTTCCAGAAATCATCTGAAAGTGTTTCCAGATCCCTGGGCCTGCCCCTTGGTAAGTCAAATGGCTCTGACAGAGTCAGAGGCTGAAAAAGCTGTTGAAACAATGAAAAAAAATGTACTGTGATGCTTAGGAAGCTGTCAGATGTTTTAGTTTAAAAGGCTGTTCTGTTTCAGTAGAAGTGCCGCTGCCTGGTTTGGTCTATGAGTCTCAGATCAAGTCTTTTTGAGGTTCTGCCTTGTTGTGTTGATGGCGTTGGTGGAAAACTTCTAGAAACATATGTTTCATGAATATATTCCATCAAAGCCCATTGCATCCTGGGCTGCATCAAAAGCAGCATGACCAGCAGATCAGGGAGGTGATTCTGCCCCTCTGCTCCGCTCTGGTGAGATCCCACCTGCAGTGCTGCGGCCAGCTCTGGGACCACCAGCATAAAAACGATGTGGACCTGCTTGAGTGGGTCTGGAGGAGGGCTGTGAGGGTGAGCAGAGGGCTGGAGCACCTCCTATATAAGGACAGCCTGAGAGAGTTGGGGTTTTTTGCTCTAGAGAAGTTTCCAGAGAGAGCTTATAGCAGCATCCAGTACCTAAAGGGGACCTACAGGAAACATGGGGAGGGGCTCTTTATCAGGAAGTGTAGTGGTAGGATGAGGGGTAAAGTTTTAAACTGAAAGAGGGTAGATTTGGATTAGATATTAGGAAGACATTTTTCACCACGAGGGTGGTGACGTCCTGGAGAAGCTGTGGATGTCCCACCCCTGGAAGCTTTCAAGACCGAGTTGGACAGAGCATTGAGCAACCCGGTCTAGTGAAAGGTGTCTCTGCCCATGGCAGAGGGTTGGAACTAGATGATCGTTAAGGTCCTTTCCAACTGGAGCCATTCCATGATTCTATTAATTTTCTTGATAGTTCATATAAGCGCAGAAGTATTGTTGGGATCATTTTACAGAACACTCAGCCTTCATTCAAAGTTAACTTTGCCCAGCCCCCTGGCTGAATATGGCATTTATATCACCCATCACTGTCACTTTATTCCTCATTATAACAAGGGTAGCAGAACAGTGTATTTTAGTGAAGTGTTTGTTTTAATAGTTTAAAAGAAAATGGGAATGATTTTCAAAATAACTTTTGAAATACATTTTGCCCACCAAAGAATTTGCCTGTCAAGTGTGTCTCCTTGGCAAATCTTCCTCAGCATGCACAATAATTAATCTAGATCAAAATATATAAAGAGATCACCTGGAATAAATGTATTAATTGTTTGAACATGTGACAGCTGATCTACCTCATTATTTAAAGAGATGATTACTACTCTGTGTGTGGGTTTTTTTGTTTTCCAGAAATGTTGCAAAGCATCTAGGAACAAACTGGAATTCCTACCTGATGCGTTGACTATTTTCTGGAAAAATCACCTCAAAGAAGTGGATTTTTCTGAGAACTCACTAAAAGAAGTTCCACCAGGACTATTCCAGCTTGAAGTAAGTGTTATTTCTTCTTCCTTCACAATACTTCCCTTAATACCTATTCAGATCTCCAAACCACAGCGGTGGCTGCCCGGTTAAGGCAGGAGGCCTGCGTAGAGCCAATGAACACAGCAATCGCACAGAGCCTCTGAGCAGCCCATAACCCCCTGAGTAACTACATTTTGCCCTCACCCGGTGTGATACGGTATCTAGTTTTTGACACAGGTCTTCTGAGAACTCTTTGGATGTCTGTGGTTTTCAGATTTTTGTGAATGCTGTTTGGAAGACAACCAGTGCATTGTAGCTGCAAGCTCCAGCCATTGAAATATAGATGTACTCAAGTATGCTCACAAATAGTTGTGTTTTTTCTTAATCTGGCACACCAGTGTTGTGTTATTAAGGATGAGGGTTTCTGTGATGAAAATAGCATGTTTGAATGCCCTAAACAATGCTAGTTGGCATCATTCTTATCTTTAAACTTGTGCAGACATCAGAGATCCACAGTTTTACTTCAAAATTCTTCAGAATTTGTGGCTTCAGGTGGTTTCAATGTGAAATGAAGCAGAACTTGGGGGTTTCCTCCAAGCTTCCCTTCCAGATTGTGAAAGTCAAGATCATGGAGATGGAAACAGAGGTAAATCTTTGTGCAGAAGTTTCACCATTTTCATGCTGGCCTCTCTGGGAAGGATGCTGAAGAGATGGTTCACATCCACGTCCAGGTTGGACCTCGCAGGTCTGCTGTGAAGGTGCCTCTTGCATCCTGCCTGGAAGAGGATTGCTGAGGGTCGTTTGCTCCCTCAGTTGTTTTTAATGATCCCTGCAGATTTCACTTTGCTTCCTGGTAGCCATTTGTTTTCAATTGTCATCTCTTCTGAAACAAAATGAATCCTATGGACTATTGTCTCCAAAAATTTTTGTTTTTCCTGAACACATTAAAAATAAGCCCAGTGGGTGGGAACTACCATGACAGATATTACACACCAGATGGTGCTTCAAGGGCACGTTTTATTGGGTGCTGCTGCTCAGAAACTGCGAAGGGATGTGAAAGCACCAGAGGAGACCTCAGCATAGGTGATGATCTGTCTTCAAAGCCCCTGAGGGCTAGAGTGTGGTGAGCAACTAGAACGTGAAAGCCCATGCGTAGGTCAGGCTTGGCTTGGGCTGCTCCTTGGTTGTGGAGTTTGTGTCAGGGTTGGTGGCTGCAACCACACTCCAGCCCTCTCCACGAGCAGAAGTGGAAGGAGAAGAAATGAGCAATTAACGTCTTTGTGTGCGTAATCGCTGAGCAGCAGTGAAGCGTCTTCTCCCTGGGAAAAGCTGAAAGCAGGAGAGCACTGTGGCTTGAAAATGTCTCTGACCTAGGCTGGTGGGTCCTATAGTTTGTCACTGGCCTTTGCTTGGTTTGTGGAGGGGTCTTAAGACCAGGACCACCTCACAGTCACTGGTGTGATATAGAAACCAGAAATGTGGAGCCAAGGGAGGCAGCGGTTTTCTCAGCTTTCCTGTCTGTTGCCTTCTAAAGGAACCAACTGTTCATGCTCCAAGCTATGTCTTAGTACTCTAGACTAGTTTGCTTCTCTTGAGGAGACCTGGCCCTCTCTGGGTGGAAGTATTCCGGTAAGAGTGGTCAGTTTTTCCATATCCCAGGCAGCCTAATCTGGATGCTGTGGTTTCTTCTAATCTAACGCACCTGAGCCCTTTTTGTGTGCTGCGGCCGTAGGTTTGAAGGAAGTTGTCTGGTGCCGCCACTGTCTCACTTCTGTCTTCCAGCAAAAACGGAGAAATTAGAAATTAGATATGAGACAGAAAAGGCAATTGCAAAACAAGGACTAGCGATCTCCAGAATTATAGTCCTGAAGAGCCACAACCAGTTAGAAGTCAGTAATTGTCCCCCTACGGAGCAGGCATAGAAGTGTCGTGTATGATCTTGCCAGGCTCTCAGGTCTCCTGGAGAGTGGCCTTTGTCAGCGTTTGTGGGGGACACGTAACATGGATATGGTTGACTGAAAATGAAGCACCCCGGCTAGACCACACAGAACAAAGTCAGTGCTAATTCTGGAATGTGTAGCCTCCCTTTCTGCCCACCCCCTGCTCAGGGATATTTTGGGGTAGAAGTCTGAAGCATTGTCATGGAACAGGCCCCTGCTGATACTTGGAAAGAGCTCGAGAGCAGGCACTGAGGCAGGACGGGGTCTTCCTTCCAATGGGAGGTTCGAGTCAGTGGAAGACTAATGATGATAAAAGCATTGGCTGTCCAAGGCGCGAGTGGCAGGGAGGGTTTTTTAGTTCGCAGGCTTTTCCAGCCTTTTCCTCTAGTGGTTCACTCTGTATATCTGCAGTTTGACATTTTGCCTTCCCAAAGTCCCACCAAGGGCCAGTGCTGCTTCTCCCTTATCACTAGAGGGAGCATTTTGCGTGATAATTGCCATTCCAGCAACTGCTGGTTGTCAGTCGCTTGTGTCTCATGGATACTTCGTATTTTTCCAGTCCGAGAAAAGGGAAGGAAGGCCAACAGACTGGCTTCCTGAGACGTTGTTAATCCTGCTTGATGAAAAGGGGCATAAACCTTTTATATTATGTGAAGCACATAAAACATTTAACACACTTGAAGCTGAAGTCTCTGCTGGTAAAACATGATTTCCATGGGGTATATTTCATGAATGCCGCTGTACTCGTGGCATGAGGTAATTCAGCTCACGTTCTGCTTATGGAGTTTTCATGGAGGGGACTTGCAGAATAAACCTGCTTGTAAATTCTACATAGGAAACTGGTTTTCAGTGACAAATCGGATTTTCAATCAAATGAAAATGATCATTTGAGCCTCCACATTATTTTTAAGGGCAGATGGAAGAGCATAAACTTTACAAATCTGAATAGGAACTGCATTTTTTCTTTAATATTTCAGTTACATTTAAAGGAGAGCTTGTATATTTAATGTTGTTAATGGTATTTGCATCTGAGTCCTATCTCTATATAGTGTCAACTGTACAAATCAGCTGCACTTCTTGTTTTTAAAATTCCTGTCACTAGTCTAAGGAAAAAAAAAATAGGAAACTTGTATGAGTCTTGGAAATTTAATATAAATCCTTTCCAATTTAATAGACATGTAATAACACAACGATCACAAATTTTCGTTTTGTGAAATAGGTCACATTTTGCATGTTGATCTTATGCATATACAATAGGTGTAAGCATCTGACACAAGCTTGCACATATATATATATAGATATAAAAAAAACCCCTTCTTATCCGTACGTGGCATATTGTGTAGGTAAATCATACTGTTCTTTTCCATTTGGAAAGGTTTCCTCACTGAAAGTAAAATGTCCTCTTAAATGAGTTGTTTCCAATTGAATCTGTCAGCAAGTAGACTAATAATCTCCCAGAACTAATAGTGGTTGTTGCTTCGTGCAGAAAATATTCTTGCTGGAGACAAGAAGTAAATGTTTGTATGCTAGGCAGCACGGACAGGATGTTCTGATGAATAAGATGTACTTTCTTAATGTTTCTGTTATTTAACAGACATGCTAAAAAACCTCTTTCTGAGTGTTTGATGGACCCTGTCTTCTAACTCTAGGCTCTTCCTCTTGTAGGCTTTGGTGTCGCTGAAGCTGCTGGGAAATCAGTTAGTTACGTTGCCTTCACAAGATAAGTGGAATTGCAAACAACTTAAATCACTGGATCTTTCAAAAAACCAACTTGGGAAGTAAGTGTTTCTTTCAAATTTTGTCTGAGAAAACAAAAGTTGAAGATATAATAGCAAACCAAATCCCTCGTGTAATACAAAGAGTGTCAGTAGTGAATTGATTACCTGCATAGAAGGCATTGATATCCACATTCTGTGTTCCTAAGTATATTGTGTGTCTGTGACAGTGATGAATTGTCCTTTAGTGATTCCTTGGGCATTTAGCACACTGTATAATTTATTAAATCGGTAGATTACTGATAATGGCAGTCTAATTTCAGAGCATGTACAAATTTCTTTAACCCAGTGTGTGGTTCATCACTACAAATACTAGTTTGTGGGCAGTGTATCTTAACCATAAACCATCTGACTGGACTGCAGTTTGTAGTTAGTGTGGGAGTATTGTTTTGGAAAAAATGAAGAATCTTTGGTTTTTAAATGGAAGTGTAACCAGCTGCAAGTTCGTAGAGAAGACTGATGTTAATAAGGTCATCCAATAAAAGAGTGATGTTCTTCTATTTAAAAATTATAATAGGGATGTTTAATGTAGAGAGTTAAAGGTCCCTTATCTTCTCCAGAACTGCACAGAATTGTGTCATACTCCTGTTTTCCCATTTGGCTACCTGTCCAGCAAATTTTCTGGAGTCCTTACAAGTGGCTGTGTCAGTTTCTAAATACAAATTACTGGGTTTTTTTTAATGTCTCAGTGCATTTCCTGAGTTGTGTTGTTGGGTCGTCTTGTCTGAGATGCTCTGGTGAGAGCAGGGAATGGCCGCAGGTTGGTTCTCCAGCGCTTCTTGTGAAGCTTGTTCAATTTGCTGTTTGACAGCCCACTTAACCTTGACACCCGTAAAGCCGGGGGTCAAGTGCTCTTGCCCTGGGAGCTGAAAGCGCTGCCTTGCAGAGCTCTATTCCTTTGCCAGAAGAAAACCATTGGGCCTGGACAAGCATTGGTGGAATCTAGCTCTGTGATTACACAGCAGGTTTCAATCCCATCCCTTGAGAGCAGACAGGAACCCCTAAAAGCTCTGCTGTGGATCCCACCACCTCGAGCGGGGCCGAACCCTGCACCACGACACAGCTCCAGCACTGTTCTGAACTGCCCCATCCAAGCTCTTTTTTCCACGTTTTGTTTTGCCCGCAGGAGTGATGAGGGATTTAAAACAAAGCGGATTCCCTTTTTCACCACGAAGAACAGGGTGCGCGGTGGCCCCGAGGCAGGTAAGGTACAGGGCGGTGCAAGTGCTGAGAGTGCCAGGTGAGCTGTGTAGCAGCAGGAATCCGTGGGGCTTGGCTGGAGGGGAATCTGTGTAAATTAATCTGCTATTTTAAGTGCAACAGCATTTAAATTTAAGACAAAATACATTTAGATAAAGTGTTTCTAAAGAAATGGCACAGCCTGTTGGTATTGATACAGGAAGATGAAGAATGAGTGAAACTTGTTTCTTTCCCTGAGCTTTTATTGTTTTCATGAAGTTCATTCTTTTTAGCCAGAGTACTAGCCGTTATGTTGAAAGGAAATTAACCCATAATTAGTCTTATTACACATAGGATTGTTTCTCTTGCTGAATTTGTAACCTGTATGTTTTCCTCTGTCTCTGCGATTTGCACCTGCACTTTGGGACAGGGCAGAAATGTTCTGTATTAGTGCACATGAAGTCCCAGAGAGAACCAAGGTGCATCTGAAGATATTTGCACTGCTTCCTGCTCTCTGGGGGGTTCATCTGCATTTCTTTTTGTTTGTTTGTTGTATTTTAAAGCATTTGGAGAGCTTTATCATTCTCGGCTGCCTGAAGAATGGCTTGATCTAAAGCATTCTTTGCAAATCGTGCAGTCAAATAGAGCTGGCGCCTTCATGGCATGCATCTGAGCCGCTCTCAGCTGCTCGTGGGAGGGAGAGACTCCTGCGGCAAACGCTTTCCTCAGTTCCCCGACAATTCTGCATGATCTCAGGTCAACGTAAATAAGTAAAACTGGGAAATGCACGATAGCAGTAGTTTAGGAGTGAAGGTCCTAACCTCTGATCTGCTCATCTAGGAGGCAGAGGTTCTGCCTGGACCTCCAGGCAAGGCTTAATCCCCCCTAATTTTTCAGTCTGTGGAAGAAGAGGCTGCTGCGCAGTGATTCCTGCATGTGCACCCTGAGGAGAAAGGGTTGGTTTGCTTCATTTTGCAAGTAGGAAATGGAAATAGAAATGCTGTGACATCGGTGAAATCCTGAACACAGAATAATTGGAAAAGGAGGCTGAGTCTGGTGAATCTGTGGAGTCTGACATATCCTCAGAGCCTCCCCATGGAGTGCTGCAGCAGCATTTCCCAATGGGGAGAGAAGGGCAGGAGAAAGGCAGCTAGAAGCAGCTATAAAATGGAGTTGCTGTCCTAGAGAAAATTTCTACGTGCTGCAAACCCCACATAACCCCTTTACGTAAAGGAGGATCAGTACCATTTGAAAAACCTTGACACGTAACACCCCAGTGCAACTTGGAGCTGCCTTGGGTTGCAGGAGAGTGCAGAGGAGCCCACCTGGCTGGTGCCATGGTTGAGTAGCCACAGAGACAGAGCAAAGCCAGCTCATCTTTTTCTCTCTGTTCCTATGCCAAATATAGCTTGGTGATACTAGAGGATGTGGCCAAGAATTTAGAGAACATGAAGAGAAAACAGAAGCTGGTGTACATCAAATGCTCACAGAAGTCTTCTAGCGAGGTGGGGGGCAGGTTTTCACATGATTTCACCAACAAAGCTGTTTGCTCAAGTCTAGATTATTTAAAGAGAATAATTTATAGATGCTCAATATACTTGATTGAGAAATCTCAAAATAACTTCTTGCACACACACGTGGTGTTAGTGGCGTCTACTCATCCAAAAGTAAATTTTCTAGATGGGATTTGTTTTAATTTTTCTACCGTTCTTTAAAAGAAAAATTGATCTCAAGCCAGAGAAATCATAAATAACTCATGAATAAATAATTACAATTCATAAACACTTCGAGCTTACTTCCAGTATAGTACACTCCTTTCTGTCTGGAACTCTTTGGTGAACTGAGAGTATTTTAGGTGTTTGCTCCTACGTGCCTAAGAGGGACTAAATCTGTCTGTGCCGAGGTGTGTACTGAAGAGGAACAATGAAAAGTTTAAGTCCAGTGATGAGCCAGAAAGGAAGTGAATTGAGTCCATGAATAAGCCTGCTGTTCTAAAATAATCCCAAAGATGATTTTTTATTTGAAAACTCAAAGGCGGACTGTGACACCCTGCTCACACCAGGCAGTCCTGTCACGTATGTGAAACACCCTGCAGACAGTGAGACTCTATCTCACTCCTTTTCTGATCATAGCTCAGGCTTGAAATGCTGTTAATATTAGAACGGGGGAATTTTTAATATTATAACTGGGGAATGTTCTCCTGAGAAAACCTCTTCCATTTCCTTTTTTTTTTTCTTTTTTTGGCTAAGTCTAGTTACAGTTCCTCAAGTCATCTCTGTAAGGGAAGATGATCTTGGTGGAAGTGCAAATGCCCCATCCTTGAGGAAGGGTTTGTCTCACATCTCAGGGAGCTGCTTCTATTGACCATGGAAGCAGCGGATGGTGCTGGTTGTACTTTCCTAATTAGAGACTCAGAATATGCTTGTCTCTGTGTGGCCTCATTTTCCTTGACTTCAGGATGCTTCCTGATAGATACATCTGACACTCTTAAGACAGCAACACAATTCATGGTAGCTTTTCATGTCGCTATCCCAGGAGTAATTTGTGGAGCGAAATGATGCTCTTTGGAACCAGCTGAATTTCCCTTTTTTTAAGCCTTTCCAGGAGCAGCAACTCAGCCTTGCAGTTATTGCTTGGGTTGCTCCCAAAATCCACTCACTTGTGCTCAAATGTGTAAGAAGTCTGAAGTGCCCCAAGACCTTGCAGTCTAAAACAGAACAGAGAGGTAAATGCAAGCGGTGTTTTAGAGGCAACGTAGCTGAGCAGTCTGCCAGATGCAGTTTGGGTTTTCTTCTCTGTAGTTCTTGACATGGATTCACAGTAAATTGCTCCAGGATGCAACGTGGTGGGGGCCTGGACATAAATTCTGACCAGGTTCTGGCTTTCCTCAGGCAACATGGAAAAGAAAAAAATGTTGGGAACGGCTTGTGCCCTCGGTGTGCCCTTTCGTTGCCAGCTGTTAGCCTGGAATTACCAGCTGTTCAACGGCAAGAAACACAATACCACTTGTCCTCTGATGTATAGTCATCTTGGAAGGCCTGGAGTTCTTCCCTCAGCACTCCAGTGGTCCTGGAGATTGTCACCTTCCAACATGTGCATCACCATGATCTTAAAAATTGAGATGTCAGCATTGATGTTTGATCACTGGTGGAGGTCGTTTGCTTTTCTGCTGTTGCTTTGTGGTGGTTCTTGCCAAGAAACATGACCTCATGTCCTGCCCGCAAAGTTAAGGTGAAGGCTCTTGGTCCAAAGCTTGGTGCCTGTTATGTTTTAAAGGTGCAATTTGTTTCCTATTTTGTTCCAGGTCCTTTTTTGGAGTTCCCAGCGTTTCTGAGTGATTCTCTGGAAGTCCTTTATCTGAACGACAATCAACTGGACTCTATCCCGCAATCCGTTTGCCTTCTGAAAGGTTTAACAGAGCTTTATTTAGGAAAGTAAGTCTGTGTCCTGGAAAAGCTATATGATATTATTTCCATGTTGTTTTAGTGACCAGTCTTCTGTGGAGCCCCACCCCAAATGTCCAGTGCTTTTGAAGTCAAAAAGCTGGATATAGTAAACCCCTTGTTAGAACTGTGCCCGTCATTTGCTTTAGATAGGGAGGAAGCTGGCCTTTTGAATTAGGGAAGATGATCTAATGCTTTGAACAAGGGCCTGGGAAGATAATGTGCTTCCAGTTCATTCTGGCTTTTTGCTGTCAGCTTCTATAGTATTGGAGTCAAATAACTCATCATTTTTGCCTTTATTTCTTTAACTATCCAGTAAAGATGATTACACTTGTCTGCCTCAGAGGATAAATTGAGGTTATACATCACTTTTAGGATGGAAATTACTATTAAAGTGCTGAGTAGTCTTATTAAAATGTTAATGGAAGATTTTTGCAAGGAGAGAATAGTGTAATCTGAGAGTCTGTGAGAGCAGCTACTTAGACACAAAGCCTGGTTGTTGGTAGATTTATTTGTTTTTGTACAGTAACCCTGGTATCCGAGAGCTTCCTCCAGAACTTGGACAACTGGCTAATCTCTGGCAGCTGGATATCGAGGAACTAAATATCAGTAACGTTCCTGCAGAGATCAGAAAAGAGGGTAAGGCTGATCCTCTATGTTCTTTGTTAAATTAACTGAACATAGAATAAAAATCGCTTCCTTTTAATGGTCCTGAACACGAACAGACAGTGTGCACCCAAGCCCTTGTTGAGGTTAACTGGGATTGTGTAGGGAAACCTCCTGCACATATTTGCAAGTTTGGTGATCAATGCTAAGCTCTGGTTATATGATCAATTTAGGATAGATTATGTGTTAAACTGATGATTTATAAATGCAATATTTCATTTGCAGTATGCATGCCAGGTAAATTCCATGGCTTGCTTCCTGAATGTGTATATTTTAGTGTATGTAGACGGTCTTTCTAAAGACTCAAGTGTTTAAGATCAGCAGTTACAGTCACATTGAAGTGACTTTATTGTAAGCTGCAAAGCTTTTGGACAATACTGTCTTTTTTTGTGTATGTTTTAATAAGAAAATCCTGTGGGAACAAAGTTATTAGGAATTATTCCTTCTCCAGCACACTGTTGAAGCCTAAATCTAATTTTAACTGGAAACATAAAAGTAGAAGGAAAAACTGAGTATTTTCCAATACTAAATTAGTATTTTATGTTTCCTTTGAGCTTCTGAAGCATACGAGCCACAGCATTTGTTTCTTCTTACAGTGCTCCATTGTAGAGGCTCGGAGCAGTGACCTTTTTCTGGGGTCTCTATCTCAGGTTTGTCCACTGGAGGTTTCTTTATTTATTCTCTGGATTCTCTCAGCCCACAGCAAAACTGCAGGGAAAATATTAATTCAGCTGATGTTTCTGCAGCAGTAGGTTTTGTGCAGTTGTGCTGTACATATGTACATCTGTAACTGCTAACCACAGATAAAACCTGTTCGCTTCCCACTCCGCAGGCCCTAAAACAGTGCTGGCATACTTACGAGCGCAGCTCCGTAAAGCAGAAAAGTGTAAGCTAATGAAGATGATCGTCATCGGTCCTCCACGACAGGGAAAGTCAACACTGGTTGAGATCCTACAGACAGGAAAGGTCCCTCAGATGATGCACAGCGATGCCACAATACGTACGACAAAATGGGAGCTCCCCAAGCCAGTGGGACACAAGGCAAAGGTGAAAAACAAGTGTAGATTCTTAGCCTCAGTGGGTTGTTTGGGCCCCACAGTGTCCCTTTTGGATTGAAATTGCCTGCCCTTTTATAAAGAACGTTTTCCATTACCTGTGAGCCAGACCTTGCAAGTGACATGTCTTTAGCTATCACAATTCCACTGTTTCATCTCTAGTTGTTTCTAGAGGACAGTTCTGGTTTCCTGAGCACTCAACTTTGTATCCTAAATAGAGAGCCATGTGTAGACTGTCTAAATTCTGGCTCTCCCAGCTCACATGGTTTTTGGACACTGATTCTGAGAGAATGTTTTAAATCAGCTTTTCTTCAGCAGATTTTCCTTTCAATTTGGGCCAGAAAAAGGGACACCAGTACCTAAAGCTGGACTCCCTTGATATCACAATTGTCCTAGGTGAGGAAGGTGGGTGGAAGGTAGGATGCCTGACCTCTGCTATGATCCAGGGGTGTAAGTCATGCCTTAAACACCCAAATCTCAGATGGCTCATTCAGGGAGTGTGTCAACTCATACTGAACTCATTTGGACAGCACTGAATTCATTCAAGCATTCGAGGGATTTGTGGGTGGCCCTGTCCACTGTCTGCCTAGTAACGCAGGGATTAGGGCATGAAGAGTTGGTCCTGAGGTCTTGTCAGAGCTGAGCATGCACAACACATGGCTCTCCCTTGCTAGACAAGAGCCATGACCACCAGGCTGGTTTGGAAGGGATGGAGAAGCCTGCTGAGTTCAGCTATTCTGCAGCAAAGAGTGCCAGGCCAGAGAGAGAATGAAAAGGAGCAAGCACGGCCTGACTCTTTAAAGAGAAAGCTTTGGTGGAAGAAGGGATTTGCGGGTTATGTGTTGAAGCACAATTGAATAAAATAAAAACCTAAACAGAATTGGAGATGTGGAGTGGGATCAAGATGTTAAACCGGCTTTTGTCCCTACCTCTGAGTCTCTGTCTCTCCATAGAAGTACCCACAGCTGAAGGTCTTTTGGATGAGCAAAGCAGTCCTGGTGGTGGTTAGGGCTTGGTTTAAACAATATGGAAGTTCTTCCAGATGTTTCTGGGAGACTTCAGACTGTAACTATGCTGGGAGATTGGAGCCCAACTGAGATATTTAGCTCCTTGCTGAAGTCTCGTAGGGTAACGTGCTGTCTGGGACCAGTCAGTATTTGGCCTGACCCAGTAAGCAGAGCCCACGCGATGTTACATGATGCTCTGAGCTGGCGCAGAGTTTGATTTCTCATCAGTCACAGGCGGGGCCAAGTTTTTAAGGCACAGACTCTCAAGGTACATAGGTGCTTCTGACTGCAGCTGGGAGCCTGGATGCCATTTAAGCAGAGATCCATGCTCCCTCTTAGTGCTGTGGTGGAGCACAGGGAGGAATGGATGCTGAGGTGCTTGGAAGAGAGCCAGAAAACTAGACAGGCATCCATTTACTTGTTCCCCCAAAAATTGTTGAGTCTGACTGTGGCTGTAATTCTGGCCATCTCTACTGTGACACACACATCAGAAGCCTCTGAGCAACGCACAGGAGGTGTTTATGAAAGGCCTGAGAAGTTTCCCGTCTCCTGAGCATCTATATTCTGCTTGGCTTAGTTAGGGCTGAGCTCAGTGGAAGTGATTTCAGCAGGGGGTTTCCTGTTCCCCATGGCAGCGGCAGATAAGTAGCTTCAACGGTCCTGCCGACCATGGTGCAGACAGGGATGAAACAGTTTCTATTCAAAATGCAGTGAAATACAGGGCTCAGAATGAGACCCTTGTTTGTACTGGAGAATCCACAGCATTAACTGGAGATTTACCAGGATCAAGGGCACCTCTATCGTTTTAGCAGCAAGTAATTAGTCTTGATTTCCTGTGGGGAAGTGGTAGCCATGCTCAACAATTGCTTGTTGATTTTTTTCTTTCCTGGAGGCACAATCAGGACATTGAAACCCTTCTTGTGTCATACATTATGCAGGCGTAGGTTTATACTTCAGCTATTATCTCGCTGTGATTTACTGCAACCGTTTGATTTGAACACTTCTCTTTGTCTAAGTAGGTTGATTCAGTGGAGTTCAATGTCTGGGATATCGGAGGCCCAGCAAGCATGTCTACAGTCAATCAGTGTTTCTTCACAGACAAAGCATTGTACGTAGTGGTCTGGAACTTGGCACTGGGGGAAGAAGCTGTGGCAAACTTACAGTTCTGGTTGCTGAACATTGAGGTAAGAAGTCACTGGTGGACCCTGGGGTATCCATTTATCAAACTGTAGCTCAGCACACAGATATATGATATTACAGATTCTATTTGGTCTGCTTTTAAAATCTCCTCAAGCTATGAATTTTGCATAGCTTTTGGAATTAATTTTCCGTTACACTGTAGGCGTATTGCTATATTTAATGGTTTAAATTTATCATTTGCTTTGTTCTCCTTCACACACATCAGAGAATGTAACAAAAGCTGATTTATAAACCCTTGCTAAGTAAGGCTGAACATACTTATTTTGGAATTAGTGTTTGACCACACTGCGCTCCAGGGGGGGTTGAAGCATTTTCTTTCTTGTGTGGCTTAGACACACATTAGTCTGGAGGTTATATTTTTAACACTTTAGGTTCAAATAAGCCAAAGAGTATCCTCCCAGGCAGCTCTCAGCTGGGAGAGCTGTCAGAGCTGCAGAGAATTCATTTGAGTTGATTGGTTTTGATAATACCATATTCATAATTTTTAAAAAAATATTTATTATTTTATATCTACCTTAATATTACACAGTCAGAAATAGGCTCTAAGCTAGTGCCTCTCAAAAAGGAAACAACTCAATGTTACAAAAATATTAGCTTAATAGTTAGCAGTTAAACCCCAGACTAGGTAAGAAAACCAAAAGCATAATTATGATATTTCAAAAATGTATGATGTGCCTGTGTCGTTAATACATCCCAGCAAGCATGTAGTAGCATAGTACTAGCATACAGAGAAAGACGAACATGATGGTTAAAAGTATGGAAAAATTTCTGAGTGCACAGCAATTAATTAGATTAGGCCTCTTCATGTTGGGAAAGAGGCAGATGAGGAGAGCTGCACGTAGACTTGCCAGGGGTAAGGAGAAAACCACAAGGGAGCCTTTGTTCATGATCTTTTACAATAGAAGAATCAGGAGAGATCAGATGAAATAATGAGATGGTATCTTTGAAACAAACAATAGGAAGGATCCCAAACACAACAGATCACTAACCTGTGGCATTTATTGGAGCTACAGTGTGCTGTGGGTGTCAGAAGTTGAAAAAACAGACTGGTGGAAATAAAATCCATCAAGCACTATTAACTCAAAGATACTGTCTCATGCTCAGGAGGTCGGTGAGCTGCAGGCTGCTGGATACTGGGAGAAAATATCTGCTACCCTGTACCTATACTCTTTATTAGTCTCCAGGCAGAATACTGGGCCAAGTGGGCTCTTTGGTCTGAGCTGGTACAGCCATCACTCCTGTGTCTGTGCTGGGTTCCAGTTTGGTATCACTCAGGTTTGAGATTTCAGTGAGCATCGCAAGAGAGAAATGGACTGACTGCAAATTAACGTATATGTCTGCATCTGAATTTTCTTCTGTGGTCAAAGTCATTTGGATCCGCAGGCTGATCCCTGCTTAAGTCTCTGCAATCCTAGTGTGTTTGGCAGCGTGTTCCCTGAAATACGGATATGTTCCAGTCCTGTAATAGAATCATGGAAGGGCTGGAAGAAACCACGAGGTCATCTAATCCATTCCTTTGCACTGATTCAGGATTAAGTAGATTCAGACATTTCTAGCAGTTTATCTCACCTCGTTGTATACCTCCAGGGAAAAAGTTTATGTAACTTTCCCAGGTGTCCATTCCGGAGTGTAACTGGCATTTTTCTGGATATCAAAGTTAGATCTTCTAGCTATAGGTTAAGCTAAATTCTTTTCTGTTGTCTGAGCGGACTTGTAGCAACTTAATACCACGTGGCAAGTCCCCTTATGTTAAGCCTTGATGTATTAAACCCAAACTGACAGTTTCCTGCTCTGCAGTAACTGCAGATGATTAAGACACATTCTGCAGGAGAACTTGGGTAATACCCAGATGGCTTGCCGCTGTTGTCAAGATGTCACAACAGGTTGCCTCTATTTTATGTATAAATTCAATTTTGTTAATGTATATTACTACTCCCTCTTAAATGTTATTCTTTTTCATGTGTCGCCACCAAATTTACCACAATGTAATCTGGATGAGATCATTGTCGCTGTTTTCTCTCACAGGCCAAAGCTCCAAACTCAGCGGTGTTAGTGGTAGGAACACACCTTGATTTAATCGAAACTAAGTTCCGCGTTGAGCGAATAGCGACTCTGCGGGCGTACGTCTTGGCTCTCTGTCGATCCCCCTCTGGATCCAGAGCAACTGGCTTCCCCGATATCACATTCAAGCACCTCCAGTAAGTACTTGTGCCTTTATGAAGCTCAGTCACTCTATTTTATGTCACTTTAAACATTTTTGTAATAATCTCCTTGGCAACGGAACTGATTTAAAGACGCGTCAGCATTGCATTTGGTCTATTTTTGACTGAGATAATGTAGCATAATCAGAAATTCAGTGTTGCTCAGGGATCTGATCATGGATCTGAGAGCTCGGAGCTCCGAAGTCATGACCTTGGCCAGCCTGCTTTAGTGTTCCTGCTCCACTCAGGTTTCTCACTGTTACAATCTGATACAGTTTATTAGACACACAGAGAGAAGGTACAGATTGAGTAATTAATGCTGCGAAGCATGCCTGTTACAGGGTGGGTACTGTGGGGTTTGTTGTGGGGAGACTGCGTGGGAATGCAGCTCACGTGGCAGTGGTGGCAGGATGAGGGGGGGACCAGCCCCCGAGACTCTGGAAGCCCCAACCTGTGCCATCGAGTGCTCCAGGGATGATAAAAGTGATGCTGCTGGGGAAATCGGTGTCAGTCAGGCCACGGGGTCTGACACCAGAGTGCCATTGGGGAAAGGAGGTTTCCTTGGCAGGGAAAGCCGCGTTTGTCAGCCAAGGGAACACACAGCAGCGAGGGAGCGTGCATGCAGCAACCTGCTACCAGACAGTGTGGCATCGCCAACGCCTGGGGCAAGAGCAGGTGGCAGCTGGCAAGTAAGAAAGGGCCCTGCAATGTCCCCAACACTTTGCATCTGCTGCCTGGCAAAGTCACCAGCAGACCTCCCACACTCTGTTCTGCAGACACAAGCACTGCGTCGGGCATCCCAGCTGGCTCCTTCCCGCTAGCAGGGGTGCCAGGGACCCCATGTGAGGCAGAGACTCACCGTGAGAAAGAGAAAGCTTTGTGCTTTGGTCTTCTCAAGCCTCTTTTCCCATCACCACAGAGCATCCTGACATGATCTTTCTCAAGGGGACTTGCTTTCACCCTGCCCCATGTTCCCCTTCTCCTTCCTTTCCCCCTGTATTTCCTTCCAGTCAGAGTCATGCCTGATTTCCTACATTCCCCGGCATCCCAGTGAGTGAACACTTCCCAGTGCCACTGATGACTGAGGTTTAAGATCAAGCGTATTGCTTTAGAAGAGGATTTTCTGTCTGCCACAGGAATGTGTAGGATCAGTGAGAAAGACCCTTTGTTGGGGAAAGTGGAGGAGAACTGTTCTTATCCAGCCCACAAAGAGACCAAAAATAGTAGGAACTGGAGAGAGCAGGTTTTCAGCTTTTAAAGAGATGAGGAAGGCTAGCCTTTAGGATCTAAGCATCAATTCCCAGATCAGAGGATCCAGCTGAGAAAGGGCTGGAACGAGGGTGGGAAAAGGTGTCTGGTAGTCATCATCGTGCCTCTTTGATCTGAGGCAGGGAGAACTGGACTCGTGTCCAGCGATTGCCGGAGCACAGTGTTCTCCTCCTTTCTGCAGTCCCTTCCAGGATATGTGCAGCACCAAAGGGAAAGAGGGTGATGACTTTGGTCAATCTGCCAGGGAAGTCCCCAGAGATCACAGTGCACTGGGGACAGAAGAGCAGGGCACAGCGAATGAAGCAGGCAGAGCTGAGGTTGGCCTAATATATCTTTTCCAGACTTCTCCGCATTTTTCTCTAAAGCTAAAAATGCTCACTGACAGCCTTCCTCCCATTCATCTGACACAGGAAATTTAAAGTCACTGATAAGAGAAAGTGAGCCTGGAAAGGAAGCCAGTGTGCTGATAAGGTTTGATAATCCTCACCCTTGCATGACTTTTGCAGTGAGCTCTCATGTAAGACTCTGGAAGGCCTCGATGGACTCCGACAGCTGATTTTTCATGTCACTTGCAACATGAAGGACATCGGCAGCTCAATTTGCTCACAGAAACTTGCCGGGAGATTGGTGAGAACTCTGTTTTTCCTGGTGATCCTTACTAAAGGGGGGCTTTTTTTGGTCTTGGTTTTGGGTTGGAAGGTGAACTTAAGGAGCTATTGTTGATGCAGAAGGCATGTGAAGTCTATAAGATACTATCTGACTTTGGGGAAAGACAGCACTATAAGATCCCTGTAAAGGGGAGATGACTTAGCCAGTTCATCTCCAGCAGAGTGATCACTCTCTCATACTGATCCTGCTATTTTTCTTGTGTGGCTTGCAGATACCAAGAAGTTACCTTAGTCTTCAAGAAGCCGTCCTTGCAGAACAGCATAGAAGAAGTCAGAATGATGATGTGCAGTATTTAACAGACAGACAAATAGAACTGATGATTGAGCAAACACCTGGAAATGATATCAAAGACTACGAAGACTTGCAGACTGGTAGGTCAGAGCAGTAATTTATTGGAAATCAGTATATGTGACCAATTGAAATTTTCGATGAATAACAAAAATGAGGGTTAAAAAAAGCCCACCAGATAATTGCTGTGCAAAAAAACGAGTTACAGAGTGCTCTACACCTGTGTAGAAGTCACTTTGGAAACTGGTGAGATGTAAAATTAGTAGTGGAACTTTAGGGACAGGGCTGGGAAGTTTCTAGGATGGTCTGAGGATACTGCGTTTTTTTTTAATTTTTTTTTTTTACAAGCGTTTTCTGATTTCATTGCTGCTCTGTGAAGAGTGAGGGTTGCCATAGTTTCAAGGCTGTCTTCTCTGTAGGGCCCCAGTCCTGTGGTCTTTACGGAGGCCTTGCTCTGCGGGAGCTGAGAGCCCTTCCCTGCGAGGATGGCAGAAGGAGGGTAAAGGGGAGGTGTGATGGAGACAGAAACCCTGACTGTAAAGCGGTGAGATGTGGGTTTTACAAGAGGAGTGCCGGATAGCAGCACTCCTCAAATAAATGTTGTTCTCTTGACTTGGCTGCGCGCTGGCTATATCTGGAATGCATAAAACCGCACAGACTGCCTCATAATCTGATTCATCTGCACTGTGGTTTCCTGATGCTGGTCTATTGCTAATCTACAATTCTTTATTTTTTGCAGCGATTAATTTTCTCATAGAAACGGGTACACTACTGCACTTCCCAGACACAAGCCATGGCCTGAGAAACCTCTATTTCCTTGATCCCGTCTGGCTCTCAGAGTGTCTACAGAGGATTTTCAACATCAAGAGCTCCAAGTCTGTAGCTAAGAATGGAGTTATCAGAGCAGAGGATCTCAGGATGCTGCTGGTTGGTACGGGCTTTACTCAGCAAACCGAAGAGCAGTACTTCCAGTTCCTGGCCAAGTTTGAAATTGCACTGCCTGTGGCCAATAACAGGTAGGTTGATAATTAGGGAGGCTTAGCCAGGCTGGAGAAAAACGACCTTTTGATAGGTGGATATTAACAGGCTTTGTCACTGTGAGTAGTTGTCTTGACAAGGATCTTGCTATGAGAAAATATTTGAATGCGTTAAACAGCGTAACGGCAGGCACCCATCCATTTGGACTGGATTTCCTGGCACGAGCGTCCTTTGGTCCCAACAAACTAGGTTGAAAACTTTCCAAAGCAGGTCTCTGTTGCTCTGAGGCTGGTGACAGGCTCAGCCGCCAGCATGGAGGGACAGTGACACTGCCGGGGATGTGGCCAGGAGCAGGTGGAAGCTGGACGCGCTCAGCCGGCACAGCTGCGCTTGAAAGAAGGTGTGAGGTTCCTGCTGCTGGGCCTGAGATATAGGTGGGCCGGAGTCATCTGTTCACAGTGAAAGATCCTCGCTCCAGAGTATGGCAGAAAACTTTGGGTAATCAATAATTATGTCAGCCCTGCAAGCAGCAGTATTGTGTTTCTACTGAAATCAGGAAAGTGCAGCTTCAGTAGCAATGTGGGTTTCATGATTTTTAGCATCAATAGGTGTTGATCGATAGTTTTTCTAGAAATGGTCCAGGAAGCCTCCTTCTCTTTAAATGTTAATGAGTCCTCCTCCCCTCTGCTCCCTGATCTCTTTTCCTCTGGGCAGAGTTCCCTGCTATTTTTCTCTCTCCCATCTGCTTGGCGACAGCCCGTTGTTGCCTTACCGGTGAAACCATAGTTGTATTGCACTTTCGCCGTGGCATTTGCATTTCACTTCCTTGCCCTTCCAGGCCAGCGCGGCTGCATCGCCCTGAGCCTCTCGGGAGCTCTGAATGCCAGCACAAGTGCAGCATTCTCTGTGCTGTCATTATGCCTGTCACTTATCCAGTCCCGGATGCCAACAAATTTTCTCAGGCTTAACACAGATAAAGCAGCAATGTTTCTGCTTAGTCCAAAATGCCTTTTGGACTCCTTGTCGCTATCTGCCGTTTTTCTCCAAGGCAATTGCATTGTCTGTGCCTCAGGAACAAGGAAACTACTTTTTCATGGCCTGCCCAATCTTTTTTAGAGCGATCCAAGCCACATTAGCAGAATAGTCTTCCCACTGATGGACTGTAGCTACAGCAGGTTGGATTAATTTAATGTACTAGCCAGACACAGAGAAGTTATTTGTTACTGCACTTCTGCTGTTATTGTCTAGATTGCCAGATAGGGTTTCTGTGCAGTCAGTAGAGAAAGCAGCTGCCAGTTTCTGCTCTGAAAGGGTGGATGGGGGCATGTTTCATGTATTTTCAAAATTTGCATTGGCTGTTGTTCAAGAGCATCGAATCGCCATCTGTATTATAATCCACCATATAGTTGTGGTGCAGAAGGACCTCACTGGCCTTCTTATACTCCTAGACCCTTTCTTGGATGTGCTGAGGAAAGTTTATTAGCTGTCATACGATGCGTTCACTGCCTTTATAGAGCAAGAACTTGCAGTTTGATGCACTCCACTTTTCTGCCTAAGGTGCATGTAATTTAGCTTTGTTCTGCTTGTTGAAATAGTATGACCATTCTTATTTTAATTTACAAGCAGAGAAAAAAAATTAGCAGTTTTAGATTCCAAAGATGTTTCATGGAACAGATAATTTGATCATGTAAAATGTCATCAGATGTTACGGACTGTGACATATGGAGAGAGCTGTTGTCTAGTGATGGCTGGGTTTTCTGAGCTGATATTTCGGGTTTTACAGAATACTGCAGCTGCCAGAGAGAGAACGTGATAGGCTTAAAGCGTTGGATTTGGACCCAGCATTAGTTCTAGCTGTGTGTCTGGTCCCTGCCACTGTTACTTTGGTCAAGTCCCTTGGCCATTTGCCTCATTGCTGTCATCATGCCCGTCAGTGATGAGCCCCAGACGCCGACACATTTTCTCAGGCTCAGCGCTCATAAAACAGCAGTGTTTCTGCTTATATAAGCAAATGACATTTTTTTTTTTTTTATCGTATAGGCATCTTGGATTGGGTTTGGTACAGAAGAATATCACTGTCAAGAGATTTATTGGCAGGTATTGGAAGCCATAAGCTCCCAGTTTTCAAAGCAGTTGTAGTCTTCCAAAAGGTTTTAGCTTCCCAAATACTAAAGATCAGGACAAATTAATAATCTGGGTTTACTGGGAAATCTGAAAATAATTTGAAACTTTGTGGTCCTCTTCACCAGCATAGCCATGTTACTTCTGACCAGTCAGACTGGGATAGCACTGAGTCTGCTCCATGCTTGGGCAAAGAACCTAGTAACTTAATTGCAGGAGGTGTCTGAGATGGCAAGCGAGATCTCTGCTGGCATCAGTTTGCCAGATGAGCTTTTGCCCCTGGAGTTTGTCAGGGATGTGGCGGGGAGTCTGTCAGCTGCAGTACAGAGCAGCTGGAAACCCCGTCATGCTATCCCAAAAGATGCTCTGGTTCCAACAGCCAGAGCATCCCAGTCCCTGCCGCCCCCAATTGCCTCATTGCCACCTCCTCTCCCCACCTTCTGGGCTTACTGAAACTGAGCTACTGTAAGTTGGTTTTGCATTTATCTTCTGTTCCATGTAGAAGCACAGCTGTAATTCTCAGCTTACTACCAGGGCAGAGCAGTAAAGATAGCAAAAAATGAGTCCCAACATCACAGCTGTTCTAAAGACTCTTATATTTTAATTCATTTAATTTGTGATTACACAAACGTCCTGCTCATTACATCAATTTTAGCCCCGTCCAATAGCCCTGGCTGAATTATGTAATGTCTGTTTTGCCTCTGCTTGCTTCCATAGTGTAAATGAATTTCTCCATGTATTGCTGCAGTGCCTTTAGTCTAAAAGCTTTTTTATATGCAGTAGACTGTGCCATTAAAAATCTCTTTGGAGACTGAATCGCCTTATTATCCGCTAACAATGCACTCACTGTTACAAGCTGTAGCTAAAATTTGAGCTGTTGAATTTGATGTGTTTCAGCTACCTCCTCCCTCATCTGCTTCCTACCAAGCCAGCGTTAGATATCCATGGGCTCTGCCACCACACCACAAACACAGTCCAAAGGGTCTTCAAGATGAGTTTTGTCCCGGTCGGCTTTTGGCAAAGATTCATAGCCCGAATGTTAATTAGCCTGGCAGAGATGGACCTCCAGGTAGGTTACTGTTATCTCTCTGCAAGCAAAAGAAGACAGCAAAGGTTCTTGTTCAGTGTAAGTGTAAGCAGGTGTCTTTTCACACTCAGCTTGCTTCAGTCACAGATTTCAGTAACGTTATTTGAGTAAATAGGGAGAGATGAGACACTGCCATCAAATTCTGATTCTGTTTTCGCAGTAGGTGTCATTTAGAACAACGTATTGGCACCGAGGTAGAAAGCCTGCATTCTCCACAGCCTCTTTATAACACAATCTTCTGGAAGGTCTCAGTACCTCCAGCGTCTTCCAATTACAAGTAATTGGAGTTCTGCCTGCGGCTCTTGTCCATGACTGTTGCACTGGGCCAAACTCTGCTCTTGTGTTTGCCAGTGGAGATCTGGAATAGCTCCACCGAAGTCAGCTATCTGAAGCTATGTGGGTTTAAATTAGAAGAAAATTACAGAACCATTGCCTTAATGGGATAATGAGTGCAAGCAGGCACCCTATTAGTGCAAGTGGTATGCATGTCGTTAAAGTAGTGCTTGTAAGGTTCTGAAAGCTAAGTGAATTTTAGTGTTGTTACAGACATGCTTTTTTGCTGCAGCAGCTTATATCTGAAAACATAGCCCTACTGGAAACTGTGATAAATACCTGCAAAATATTTTTAGTAGTACTCTGATATCTTCTTAACAGCTGTCCATTTAAACTGTGTTCTCTCACTGATGTACAAAACATGGAAAACATGATACCTGTTTTTGGAAGGTCCTCTGTGTGCCAGGTTTCTTGAACCGTGTAGCAACTTTACCTGTTTTAATGGGCTGTCTTGGCAACGCCTTCCTTACATCCTCATGGGCACTACATAACCGCAGAGCACCTTTGCTGGGGATCTCCTCCAGTCCTTGCTGAGGTGAATGGAAAGAATCCCAGACGCCAGACCAGTCTGCAGACAAATAAACGTTAGGGCAGTGAGTACAGTGGCGTTCTGCAGATGAAGTCTTCAGTTTTAAAACAAAAATACATTTTGCTCTAAGTGCTGGTTTGAAGTGCCTTGGAGAAAAGCCATCTTCCTCCCACTGAAACAGGTGGAAAAGTTAACTCTCTACATTGAGGGCAGTGTTAATCATTCACTAGAGCATTTAGTTCTTCTTTAGGCTTCTTTAGACTTTTGCAAATGCAGAATTCATATAACAAATGGCACAGTTATAAGATTAGCTTTGTTCACTGATATGAAATTGTTCCTTTTTGGGTGGCATGGAAAATATTTCTGTTGCTACAAAACCAACTTTTAGTGTGTGTATTTTCATTCCATCACAAATTTTTTTATGAGAACAAGTTGCTCTTTAATGGAAGAGGTACGATAGCACCTGTGAAGTCCAAAAAACCAAGTTGCCTTATTGCTCAATTAAAAAAGCATTCTTATGAGAAATTTCAATGATTTAACGATTTTCATGCTTTTCTGCTTGTTTCAGCTTTTTGAAAACAAGAAGAACACAAAGACAAGAAACAAAAAGGTCACCATCTACAGCTTCACAGGCACTCAAAGGAACCGCTGCAGCACGTTCCGAGTCAAAAGGACTCACACTGTTTACTGGCAGGAAGGTCTGTTCGTTACCTTTGATGGAGGCTATCTTAGGTAATTTGTGTTCGTAATGCAGCGTGCATGACAGGGGACTCATAAGAGTGTATGAAACACATCATATGAATGGAGATGAATGGGCCTGACTCATGCTATATGCTCACTCATCAGTAGAAGAGGAGGCTCTTCTAATATTCATAACTCGTCTGGTAACAACTGGTGACAACCATGATGAATAACTGATTGATTGGCAGTTCTGAATAGATTGACCTTATGTGTTATTGCAGCCACAGATTTAAAGAAGCCTGAAAACAGAAAGCAATATTCAGAGCAGAACTCTTTGCCAGGGCAAAATCATGCATGTTCACATGCAAAGATTTCCTTACATCATTGAGTTTTCCACTGAATCCTAAAACTTCACCACTGCGTGGCAGCAGCTTAGATCAATGGAAGCTGCTTCTGTGCTTTGGACTGCGGGCAACAGGGGCTATGGACAGTTTGTTTAAGCTGACCAAGGCAGAGTGTCCGCCTGGAGAAAACCTGCTGTCCGTGTTCCTTCACAAATGCAGAGAGCCGGTGGCCACTTAAACCAGTCCCTGGCAAGACAGGGAGGAACCACTGGTGCTGTTGTGTGGTTGGAGACCAGTGACTTTCCTCAGTTCATTTAGACAGTCTGTGGATGAGCAGAGCCATGGACCCAGACATTGCAAATCACAGGCTGGAATCCTTAATTCTGGACCCTGGTGATGATCATATTTTATCTCCTCATGTACTTTGGAGAGTTACAGAACGCAGCTTTTTATATTAAAGCTTCTTTTTTTTTTTTTTGGTGGGAATTGCACAAAAATTGTTACGTTCATGAACTTTTACAAGCACTTTATAGAAGTTATTTGTTTATTATTATTAATAATACTATTATTGTGCCACTGAAGTTCTATTACCGATTTTTAAAACTCCTAACCCTCCATCAATCTGGACAGAGCATTTTTGTCAAAACTCTCCATCGTTCCCTGTCCTTCAAGGCCAGAGTTTTCTCTAGGTCTGACCTTCTGTAGCATTTACCAGTTGTGAGCAACTGGCACTTCTGTGCAAGAACTCTCTTATGAAAGTCATTTGCAGAACAGACTGAATTGAAAACCAACCTCAAAGCTAGATTACTTTTTATTTTGGTTACTTATGAACTATGTCTTATTATGTAACTCAGGTTTCCTGCAAGAAAGTAAGTTGTTTGACACTGATACTTCACAAAAGCTTCATGCGGCTGTCTTCTGGCTTTCTCACAGTGTTGAATCTTCTGATGTGAACTGGAAAAAGAAAAAAAGTGGTGGAATTAAAATAATTTGCCAGTCAGAAGTCAGAGACTTTTCAGCAATGGCATTCATCACGGATCATGTTAACTCTTTGATAGACCAATGGTTTCCTGGTAAGAGAACTACTGTAATTTTCTGTGCAGTATTATGTCTTTTTAACAGAAGGTTCTTTGACAGAGCTCTCCAGGTGCACAATATTGTGTGTTAATTGAAGACCCCTCAGGCTCTGACAGTCTCAAGCCAGTAAAGTTTGAGAAAAGCTGGTAACTTGCAAACAGATCAAGGTTCTTTGTCAGCACACCTTGGTCTAGACATTGTGTCTTTCAGTCTGTCAGTCACAGCAAGCACAGGTGAAACATGGCAGTTCAAACAGGACCTGCTTCCCCGTGAGTTCAAGAGATTCTTCCAGTGCTCATAGCAGAGACAGGATTTGGCCCAAACTACTTGGCACTGTCCCTTGATGGCAAAACTCACTTTGGCATCAGCTGGGATCAGCATTTGCCCACCATTTCTAACACCCTATAATTTATAAAATTATGATGTGGGAGGCATGAGTGAATGTGATACCAAGGACCCTGTGCCAAGGTAACTTCCTTGAGTCCTGCAGTTGTTTTTCCGCTGATCAGCACAGATCCTGCTGTTACCCAGCGGGCTGTTTGCAACTCCAATACACTTTGTTTAAAACTAAAACAAAATCTGAAGTGTTTTTTTGTAGTCCCACACTCGTCTAGAAAACAGTGCCAAAAACTCTTAATTGGAGGCTCTCTGTGCATCTTCACATATTCGTGTTGTGGCTGTTATGAAGATAAAAGAAAATTTTATTTGTCTTTGGATTAAAATAATGATAGTGTTAATCACTGGAGCTGCTGGGCAGCCTCGTAGCTGCTGTTCTGCTGCATGGTCATGCACTTTAGCATACGTGGTGATCCCTATACGCAGCTCACACAGATATCCAGCAAGTAAGAAGTTCTCTCCAATGCTTTATTCGCATACTTCTAATTTCTGCTGGTCCTGAATATATTTTACTCACAAAGCCATATGTTCCCTGTGACCAAAGCAGAGTACCTGTTATGTCACCAGTCCTGTCTCCTCAGTACTGTCCCTGCTATTTTTGTATACTTTGCAAAAACATATTTTCTTATTCCAGTCAGTACACTGGAATAAACTGCTGCTTTCATGACTGTGACCATTTTCAGATCACAGGTAGTGACTTCAGACATTTGAATATGCTAGAATCACAGAATAGTTTGGGTTGGAAGGACCTTCAAAGCTCATCAAGTCCAACCCCTGCCATGAGCAGGGACACCTTCACTCAGCTCAGGTTGCTCAGAGACCAGGACATGTTCCTTTGCAGTTTGAGTGTTATGTTGTTTTCTTTCGCTTGCTTGCTTTGAAGCACTCACAGCCACTGAGAGCGATGGCACGTTGCTGATGGAGCAGTACGTGCCCTGCCACATCTGTGCAGCTTCCAAGCCAGAGGAGAATGAGTGTGGCGAGAAGGCAGAGGATGTGCAGTACTTCAACATGGAGGACTGTGTGCTGACTGCCATTGAGCTGGACTACATCACGTGTCCTAACCACCCTGACATCCCCGTTTCTCTCCAAGAGCTGGTCCCAGAGCTTTTCATGACCGATTTTCCTGCCAGGTAATGTTATTTGATAGCCCTTGGTTAAGTTGCAGTGTATCCATGTAATTCGGTTGGATTTTTTCCTAAGTCATCTCTGCTAGAAGAACATACTGACCACAGGGAAAAAAATCATCCTCTCTCAATCCCTACTCTGACAATTCATCCTAAACTGCACTCCTGGTGGTCAGCACACTTGCTTAGACAATCACTGTGTGCTGACCCAAGTCATTGCTTCGAGATCACTGCGGTAGAACATTAAAGTCACTTATAAAAGCCACAGCTGTCCTGTATTGCACAGTACTCTGTCCAGAGCTTTCTGCAGTTGGAGTCTTTCTGGCATCCCAGAAAGAAGATTTTAATGTGGCAAAACTAAAAGGAAGTGCTGCTACGTCACAAGATTGGCACTGAAATCACCTTTAGTTTTGAAGAGCCAATAGGTGAGTGAATTTATATAGATGTCACAGGAGAATTCACATGGAGTTGAGGCTCCTGCTCGGCTGAGGGCTGTTCACCGTGTTGTAGTAGTGTGGCAGCCCTGAACAGCTGAAACGGCTCTTCCCTCCCCATAGCAGCACTGCCAAATCTTTAAGCTGCTTAACTGTGTTCCCAGATGGATTCAGTCTTATACCCTTTATTACTTAGTGTGTAGAGCAGGAGACCTCTTGACAGCTGACAGGACAGGAGACCAATGTCTCTTTTGGTTCACACCTTTTCAGACCTTTCTGTGCCTGATGCAGAGTCGTGAGACCTCTAAACCAAACTGTGTCCTGTCGGCTGCTGTCAGAGGTTTCTGAGCTCCCACTGGCCGCTGTTCCTTTCTTGGGGTCATTTTACTGGGCAAACAAACACCCCATCGGCTCGTCACAATGTTCCTTCCCGCAGTGCTATCTCCTAGAGATTTATTTGACTGGTGCGAGGCGAGTGGAGATGTTTGAAGTGTGAACAGCTGTAAAAGTAGTCTCTGGAAGAGTGGGGAGATGATGAATTGCAGCCTGGGAACAGTAAGCTGATTTGAATAATCAGGTTTCAGAGTGTGGGGCTGTTCATAAACATCCTGTCCTGCCTCAGTGGAGAAATGAGGAACAGGAGGTAAATGAAGCAAAAAAAAAAAAATCATTAATACAGATAAATGGTGCGAATATCTGTACCTGTGTCATCTGCTTGGAAAAGAAGCTTATGTGCTTTCCAGACCTATTTCATTCTTGTGGGATAAATCTCCACAGTAAAAAGCCTTTTTGCTTATTTGCCCAGTTTACTTTTTTTCTGCAAGAAATCTGTTGTACATGAGCCAGCATAGAGTATGTTGAGATGACCAGGGTAGTTTAGGTGATCCAGTCCTGTCGATAGATAAGACAAGAACCTGTTAGGGATTTGTGAAAATGGAAATCTCATTAAAGACATCAATTTACAGTGTCTTTGGGGCTTTTTAATTAAAAGAAAAGTTTCAATCTCTTTTTGGCAGACTATTCCTGGAAAATAGCAAACTGGAATGCAGTGAAAATGAAAACAACGTTCTTGGCCAGGGTGGAAGTGGGACCGTTATATATCGGGCACGATACCAAGGAAAACCGGTGGCTGTGAAGAGATTTCAGATTAAAAAATGCAAAGGTTCTCCCACTTCAGCTGCAGGTATAGTACTTGGGATCGGTGTCGGGAATCAGTTCTTGTAGCCTGCGATCCCAAGCTAAGACCAAAGAGCCTTCGCTCTCTGCAGTGCTGGCAGCGCCTGCTTAAACACAGGTTTGAAATATATATAGCAAAATCGATGTGTTTCCATGGAGGAGGAGGATACATCTTGAAGAGTCCGATGTGGGTTGTTGACACAGGGTGCCAAGGCAGAGCCCTTGACTCGAGTGGGAGACAAGATCTCATCTCCTCTTCCCAAGCTATCTGGCAATGGGAAGTGCGGATTTGCATGAGTTTGCACTGAGGACTTGTGGGTCTCTGCCTTTCCATAAGTCTTTTACTCTGTCTGTGCCAGCAACAAATTGGAAACCCTTCTCAGCCTGACAGCTCCTGCAGGCAGGGACAGATTCTCGTCCTGCACAGGTTTCCAGCAGAGCCTCAATCCGTGGACAAAAGAAAGGGAAAAGTGTTTCATTTTCCTCATTTTTGTCAGAGAAAGATGCAATGAACCCCTGAGCTGTGGAGGAGGCCAGGTGCTGTCCCAGTGACAAATCACCTTTGGAAAGACCAGACCTGCCTGAGCAGTCTGTGGTGTCTCATGGCAGAAGGACAATTACTGTGAAGGGTCCTTCTTCTGGCAGGGCAGCTGAAAAAGGCTAGGAAGGCTCCTTCCACCAAAGGGTCTGCAATGTGAACATCCACACCCACAGCTTTAAAAAGCAGAACGTGGGTTTTCCAAAATCATCCAGGTGATACATGAGAACAGTGTGTGCCAGACACAACTTGAGGGTGATATTGAAGGACCAGGGGAGCACTTGCTTCCTCACGCAAATGTATATAACCTGCTTATAGCCAGTGCCAGTAAGTGGCTCATGCATCCACGTGAGGATGCAACTTAAAGCCCTATTGTTGCCATGACTCCATAAGCTGCCGTGATTCTCCGTGATTAGCACCTTCCAAAGAATTTCTAACTTAGTTTCTCAGCTGGGTCATGAAGAGGCATCTGTTTGTCTTGGCAGATACCATGCTGAAACACCTGAGAGCCATGGATGCCATGAAAAACTTCTCGGAGTTTCGCCAGGAGGCCAGCATGCTCCACTCGCTGCAACACCCCTGCATCGTCTCCCTCATTGGCATCAGCATCCACCCGCTCTGCTTCGCCCTGGAGTTGGCCCCTCTGGGCAGCCTCACCACCGTGTTGTCTGAAAACTCCAAAGGTAAATGCGGGGGCTCCGCCTGGGAGAGCTCACTCTCTGAGTTGTGATAGTGACAAATGGTCAACAACATTTAAATTATTGCTTGATTTACTGAAGGGGATTTTTTTTCCAGACTAGGGGAAGTGGGAGGGATGGAACTGCTCTTCAGCTGTGCCTTTGGGAACCTAGTAAAAACTGATGCTCAGGATTTTCAAAACTGCTTTGGAGATCTGGATTTTCAATTCCTTTGCAAATTAATAAGTGCATCTCACTTCAGTACTTCATGGGTAGTGCTGTGCTCTTCCCCTTGCAGATGAGTGTCTGCCAGTTGATAAATTCTCTCATAATTATCTGTATTTCTGTCACTATCAAATGAATGACACTGATTCCAAGATAATTTGAGGCCATCTGACCCTCTTGGTACCTTGGCTTTGTGTCAGCTTTCAGTCAAACACTAATTTTCACCAGAAGATTTAGGGATCTAGAAGTGAAAGGGTTTTAAAAAATATTCTACTAGAACTGTCAGAGGTTTATAGTAACATGAACAGTGTCATTTCAGATCGTGGGACTGAGTGATGTTTTAAAAGATTGTTCGTTATTGCTCTGGAGTTTAAAAGAGAAAGAGAAAGGTGGGGAAAATTGGTTATTGCAATAACAAGAATTGAAGATAGGTTGTTCCTTTGTGCCAGGGTCTTCCTTTGTGCCGCTGGGGCACATGCTGACACACAAAATAGCGTATCAGATTGTAACAGGCCTTGCCTACCTGCATAAGAAGAACATCATCTTCTGTGACCTGAAGTCAGACAATATTTTGGTGTGGTCCCTGGACGTCAAAGAGCACATCAATATCAAACTCTCTGACTACGGGATCTCCCGGCAGTCGTTCCACGAAGGCGCGCTTGGCGTGGAAGGCACGCCAGGCTACCAAGCTCCCGAGATCAGGCCTCGCATAGTCTACGATGAGAAGGTAACTGTGATGTATCCCTGGGTGACTGTGGTGGGTGGCTGGTTCACAGAATCATGGAATAGCAGGTTGGAAGGGACCAGAAAGATCATCTGGTCCAACCTTACTTGGCAAGAGCATGGTCTAGACAAGCTGGCCTAGCACCCTGTTCAGCTGAATCTTCTACGTGTCCGATGTTGTGGAATCCACCGCATCCCTGGGGAGATTATTCCAGTGGATGGTTGTTCTCATCATGACAAATATCTCTTGTGTCTAATAGGAATCTCCCCAGGACTAAATTGTACCTATTACCCCTCATTTTTTCCATGTGACTCCTTGTAGGAAGGGAGTCTCATCTTCTTTGTAGTCACCCTTTAAAAACTGGAACATGGTGATGAGGTCTCCTTTAAACCTGCATTTCTCATGGCTGAACCAGCCCAGTTCTCTCAGCCTTTCCTCATATGGTGGCTTCCCATGGATTGTCTTTGTGGCCCTTCTCTGGACCCTCTCCAGCCTGTCCACATCTTTTTTGTATAGCAGGGACCAAAACTGAGCAGAGCATTTGAGGTGTGGCCTGACAAGGGCTGAATTCCCCTTGACACACATGGTGACACGCACCAGCTTTCCCACCACAGCCTTCCTTGCTCTCCTCTCCACCCCGCTAAGGGAGGTTTTCCCTTGTTTTTCTCTCTCCGTTGCTGGCTCTAGGTTGACATGTTCTCGTATGGGATGGTCTTGTATGAGCTGCTGTCCGGTCAACGGCCCGTGTTGGGACAACACCAGCTCCAGATTGCGAAGAAACTGTCCAAAGGGATCCGTCCTGTCCTTGGGCAGCCAGAAGAGGTGCAGCTCTATCGCATGCAGGCACTCATGACGGAGTGTTGGGACACTAAGCCAGAAAAGGTACGAAAAAGCCCTCATGAGCAGCATTTTCTGGTCTTGTAGCTACAGAGATCTGGCAGCCCTCTTCATGCAGAAGAGCTGAGCTTGCTCTCAGTACAGCAGAACAGCTCAGTTACCCGTTTACCCCTCCTGCTGATTTGGCCCAGAGCTTCTGTTGACTTAAATGGGAGTTTTATGAACGAAATGATGGCAGATTGGTGGCCTTAGACAGCTGTGGTGACACGAAGGTCCCTCAATGTCAATGGCAGTTAGGCTATTGACTTCACCAGGGCAAGACGTTACCCATAATTTCTAGAAACAGCTTCAGTATCATGCTGTGAATGTAACTATAGAGTCTTCAAACACCCTGAGATTATAAAAGGCAGTATGAGGGTGAAAAAAAGGGTTCAAAGTACAAGAAAAGGATTATGCAGCATTACATTTTTTCATTAATTGCAAGTTGGTGTTTCAGAGCTGCCGTCCTTCAAACAAAGGTCAGCTTGACTCAAGAACAGCTAGACACTGTCATGACAGTGGATCAGCTTTTAAAATTCATAAACCTGAAGAGATCAGTCAATAAAATGTGTAAGAGAATCACAGACCAAACCGTGGAAGTCCAGAAGAGGTTTGGCTTCAGTGTCTGGTATACAGAGGATGCCAAGAACCAGTGAGGAGGGATGTACAAGGAGAATTAGGTGCGGATTGGAGAAAGTAGCTGGAGCATTTATTAAAGACCTACTTCCTGGGTCTCTAGCTTTAATAAATGGTGATTATTATGATTCTTTTATTTCATCTGGACCTCCAGCTGTCTTGTGTGACATATGTCTTTCTCTTCTCCTTTCCCCACAGCGTCCACTGGCTATTTCTGTGGTAGGACAGATGAAAGATCCCACCTTTGCAACATTTATGTACCTGCTCTCCTGTGGGAAGCAGTCTTCCTTCTTCTGCTCCCAAGGACAGGAGTACACCGTGGTGTTCTGGGATGGGAGGGAAGAGACAAGGTGAGACAGCTCATATTAGTAATTTATTTTTTCCTTTTTAAGTGAAAATCCTTCAGTGTCTTCGCTTATGCCTCTGGGAGGGAGGTAAAGAAGGTGAAAGTGAATTTGGGTGAATGCCAAGGAGATGGTGAACACTGTTTTCCCAAACTCTTTTAATTGGGAACAGTGGTTGCTTTATAAAGGATATTTAATGAGCTTAACTCTGCTTCAGTTGATATGAGGAGAAGATTAGGGCAGTGTAATGATTCACACACACAGGATGAAGCATTTGCACATGAGAACAGACGTGTTCTGCCTTTCCTAATGAGGCCATTTAACACTAAACCTTTCCTAATTGAGACTGTAGTTCCACCTCTGTTCAGCAAAGCAATTAAGCACATGCGTAAATCCTATTGAAATCATCGGGAGTTAACCACATGCCTGAAGCTGTGTGTGCATCCAAGTGTGTACAGTAAAATGTGCGCTATACTGAATAGGCATGTGCTTTAAATGTTATTAAATTGTGACTGAGATGATGGTATTTTGCTCAGCCACATGTGACCCAGGGCTAGTTAGGTTTATTTTTATGGATGTTGCTGACTTTTATAGCCCCGATCTTATTTGGAAGCATTCACAAACTGATCTGAAATTTATATTAATGTGTTCATTATTTGCAAGCATTAACCTAATGGGAAAGATACACTATTTGTTCATGAGCTATTTGATTTGCTATTTGTGGTGCCTGGTCAGTCGTTCAGTGCAGACAGTATAACTATTCCCGCTAAAACTGGTGAAACACATGGGACTCACAGATGTATTTTGAATACATGGATGTTGTCCAAATATTCACAGCAATATATCTCAGTGAATCTGCTTCCTGACTGGACAATCCACTTGCTGGAGACTGCTGAATAACAAATTACTTATATGTGACAGATTTCGGGTTGCGTAATTGCTTGTGCCACAGTTGGTGAAACATCTGGGGCTCACAGATGTGATCATGAATATCCACTTATTGTTCAAACACCCAAACCCAATAAACTTCCCCTAACCCCAAACAAACAAAATCCTTTTAGTGACAAAAATACTAATTAGTCATAATTATAAATTATTTTATGGGGCTACACATCTTCGCTCTTATTTGGACGAATCGTGCTCTTCTGTTTATGTACTAGAATAAGTAATGAAGCCAGATAACACTGCGGCAGTGATCTTGGAGAGCCAGCACGTGTTCTCTTGAGAACCTAATGGGCAAGATGGGCTCAGACCTCCCAGCTATTAATTACTGCTGTTCAGCTGGAGCTCTTTGTCTCACAGCTGAATTATAGTAACAGACCACGTAAGTTCTCCTAATCCATTTCCACGCAAAGTTTAAATCTTCGCAGAAGCAGTTGCATATCTGTCCCCTGAGGAAGAACCATGGCACATCTGTCTTTCTCTTCCTTTCCAATGACCGTTTGGAGGGGGTTAGATCCTTGCAGCATTGTTTGGATCTGGACAATCGTGTTACAGCTTGGCCAAAAGTGCTGAGTACTGTTCTGTAGCTGAATGTTGGCTATAGGGAATTGTTATTTGCTCCTTTCAGAAACTACACGGTGGTGAATCCGGAGAAAGGAGTCATAGAAGTGGAGAGGATGAGCTGCCCAGGAATGAAGCTGTGCTGCCAACTAAAATTTCAGAATGCCCTCTGGGCTGCCACCGAGGTGAGTGTCACCTGAGTCTCAGGGTCCTGCTCAAGGGGGACCTTGTTAGGAAAGACACAAATGAAGGGAAAGAGCATCTTCAATTAGTTAAGCCAAGAGCGTTTGAGACAATGGGTGTCTCAGATGAGCAGCTTGGCTTTGCATCTGCTGTCTCCGGGTGTTTTGTTTCTGCCTGTAACTCAGCTGATACCTGGATCAAAATCCTGTGTCCTGGCGTTCAAAACAATCGTGGGAACCTCGACTTTCCGACACAAAACTCTCCGGGTTTTAGCATATCTGTGCCCAGGATTTCATCTGGGAAATGTCCTTATCTGTAAGCGATAAAGGGAAGCAGTGAAAGAAACCATGCGGTTAAGGGTGGGATTTTGAAAGAGGCCTGAGGGATTTGAAAGCTGGTGGGAAATGGGTGCCCAAGTTTTGTGTTCACTGTGGAAAACTGCAGCTAAAATGATAAAGAGAGATCGTGGCTGATTTATCCCTCAGAGCCCTGTCTGCTCATCCAAAAGGGCTGTGTTAAGCGTCAGCCAGTTCTGACACAATCATTTGACACAAAACAAACAAAGAAATATCTGAAACCAATGGAAATGTTCCTGAATTTCAGTGTTTCAGAGAGGAAAAGAAAGGCCACACTTGCTGAATAAATAATTTGTGTTGGTTATTTCATTCTGCCCTAGTGTGGATGCTGGAACTGAGAGTATAGATATTTTTTCCCCTGCAGGAAAATAAGGTACTTTGACTACTTCTGTTCCCAAATTGAGGTAAAGTTCAAATATTCTTATTTTTTCATAACAAGAAATATAGAAAAATCACAATAGAGAAATCTTAAAGCATTTTACATCCCATCTTCTTGGCTAAAATGAAGTGCGTTGCTGTTCTCCAAAGCGAGTGTTCTGTGTCAGTTCAGTAGATTTACGGGTTGTAGAGCAGGTGTAATTCCACATAAAATGTAACGCTGGCTTTTCTTGAATTGACAAATTAATGCAAAATAACATAAAATATATTTCAATTGTCCTGACACACCTGAGGTTTGTTTGATTTTTTGGAAGAATTTTTTTTTTTAAACAGAGTCAGGGTTGTCAGATGCTACTTTTAGATGTGGTGATAAAACACCTATAGTGGTGATTTTCATGTCTTTTTGGATAGTGCATCTACTGCCCACAGCTCATTCTGGGGAAGGCAGAACCTGCTTGGTACCCGCAGACAAAGCAAATGTTCTGCAGGGAAAACAAAGAGAAATCCAGGGTTTGGATATTGAAAAATACAAATAAAAACAGGTTTTGGAGCCAATTTGATCTTGTTCAGGTATGAAAATAGAAAAAGCGTGGAAGATTAAAACTTACAGAATTTTATGTGTTCTTTCATAGGACCAGAAGATTTCTGTGTATGGGTTGCAGGGTATGTGTCCTCTCAAGACTCCGCAGAAGGGTTTGGACACTCCAGCTACTGTGAGCTGCTTTCTGGTGATGCCTGTTGTCAAAAAGGTGAGGAGGAACCTCAGGGAAAAGGGACGTTACTGAGACTGAGCCACCTGCTGCCCAAGTTTGTGTAGCTCGTCACTAGCTGGTGTTGAAGGACTTTGCAATGCCCAGGAACATTTTGGCAGCAGGAGGAGAAGGTTTCCAGGTTTTTGTGCCTCTGCCAGGAGACAGAGGTGTGGGCAAGAGCCTGAGTCAGGGGAACAAAACTGACACTTCCAAACCTGCTGGGAAAATAGTCAAAATGGATCAAATTCCTCTGTGCGGAAGTTTTCCAGCTGTGTTTCCACATCACTGGAAGACAGGGGTTTAGGCTGATCAAGCAAAGTAGAGGGGACATGAAACAATAATTAGAACAGAGATTTGTTAACCACTAATACAGGACTTGGGCATATCCTAACTCTGGTACCCACTTTTTTCCTGGTGTGCGAGCATGCGGTCATTTGTGTGCACAATCAGCTTTAAATATTATCTAGGCTGAGCCACACTTCTCTTTGGATTTAGAATCATAGAATCATTTTGGTTGGAAGAGACTCTGAAGATCATCAAGTCCAACCATCAAATGAGAGTGTTTTGAATGAGAACATTCAAATAATGCAGGCAGTCCAAGTAGTGCCTCATGTGGCTAACAACAAAAGTTATATACTATTTGTCTAGGTCTGGAATTGCTAACATGCAATTCCTGGCAAGAGAAATCTTGACATGACTGCCTGTTGCGGGCAAGTATTGGGAGATGTATAAAAACTGGTTTTGGACTAAATTACCCCCAGTTTGCTTACAGCCACCTCAAGTAAAAACATATAATTATGTTCCAACATTATTGGTAGCTGTGTTGGTTTTGCAAACGCCAGCAGACTGACATGTGTCTAAAAGCTCGATATGGAGCAGCTCTCGGAGCAACAGGGGAGCTGTTTGATGCCACATTCTGCCTTATTGTCCGTTTCTGGCTCATTTGCTGGGACCACGGCATCGCCGCAAACCGAATCAGAGGCAGATGGTTAGTGTAAGGTGCACTGCTTCACTTCCAAACATGGTCTAAGCAGGACTAAAGTAGGGCAGAGATCTAAAGTTGGCACAGGGATGAATTTCACCCGCCGGAAGGCTGCATCTGTCGTCTTGCTTTGGCTCCCAGACCTGCAGCATTTCTCCACTGTGCAGTTTCATTTCTGATGTGTAGGGCAAATTTCTTTTTCATGCTGCCTGAGGTTTTATCCAGGACAGTCGAACGAGTCTTTCACTTTCAGCTTTTCCACTGTCCTACAGCTTGCAAAGCCATTCCTCAGGGGTTACGAGTGGCTTTATGTCTCCTGGTTTCTATTTTCAGTTTGTGGCTTGCCTAGAAAATGTCATAAATAATGCCAGGCCCTACAATAGTAATATTGAGTCTAGACACCTCCCTTCCTCCCCCGACCCTACCCAACCTTCCAGAAATCCACATCCCTTCGGCGCGCTCCTTAGTTTATTGGACTTAACTTTTTCCTCTCTCCTTTCTATGAATGAGTTTGGCAATGAAATAGCCAGAGCAGCAGCCGGAGGGATGTGCAGACCAGATTGGCAAGAAACTAAACCATTTTTTGAAACAGCCAGTTCCTCCAACAAAGCTAAGTGGAAAGCTTACACTTGTCAAACGCACTGTACGGCACAGCGAGCTGCATCAGAGTTATCACACAGTCGTTATTGTCCAGGGGAGGAGAGAATTGCTCGCATTTGCCTGGGAAGAAAGCTTTTAGCTGATGAGATGTGAGGTAACTCACAGTCAGAGAACTGCCAAGGGACGGTGCTGGGAAGGGGAATTCTTTACGACTGCCTTGGGAAGACTGATCCAAAAGAAATAGTTTCCAAAACTCGGTTTCTCATCCAAAGGAAGCATCATGGAAATTTAAAAGCAGCAGAGAGGGGCCCAGAATCTAAAATTCACCCGCCATGGAAAAGTCTTCTACAATTTAAGCTTTTTTGTTGCATGCTTTGTGTCACCAGTCATTGTTTTTGGCAAACAGTAAAATTTTAAGTAAATTTCCTTTGAGAAAAAGAAAAAAACCCCACACAAATAAGCAAACAACTTGAAAAGAGCAAAACAAGATGCCTTCTGAATTGGTTTGCAGCATTCTCACACAGATAAGCTGAGGGAGAGAGAAATCTGAATGGGTGTGAGCCCTCTGGCCTCTCGCAGAAACCTGGAACCCGCGCAAACAAAAGCTGCATTTAAAGGCTGCAGCCTGCCGCTGCCAGTGGTGCCAGACCCTGCGGGGAGGAGAGGAGGAGGTGACCCAGGCTGTGGTGTTGGGGATGGATTTTTAAATTATTCTTGTTTTGTTTTAACCTGCTCCCGGCAGCCGAACCTCGCGCTGTCCTGAGCTGTGAGGACGGAGCGCCTGGAGCCAGCTCATCCCTGCACATCGCACACCCTTGCGGCCCCGCTCCGAGCCCTTCCTCCCTGGCACAGCGGGGCTTCTGGCAGGATGGACACTTCAAATGCAGTTCTGTTGCTCTTGTGTTTTTGTTGGCTCTTCGTGGAGCCCAAATGTTGAAAAATGAATTCTGAGAAAGTTACTTAAGGTTTCTGGAGGCTGCTGCCCTGCCTGCCTTTTGGTCACAGTTGTAATATCCTGATTTTCGGAGACTTTTGTCTTGCTGCACTGGCACCGAATAACGTCTGGTGAGTCAGTGGCACCTGGGGGTGGGTGGCTTTTGCCTTGTGCTTGTGTGAAACAGGTCACTGCCTTGTTTCAGGCAGGCAGGTTGAGGACATTTCTCAACATTTGAGTTCCCACTCCTTGTTTCTTAAACAGAGAGATAACAGTGGCTGGACAGAAACAGGTCCCAATAGCCAAGGCGGTGAGTAATAAGTGCCCCAAAGCATAAAATAACTTCCAGATTTGCTTCCACCGTTGTGCTGTTCCAGAGAGGCTAGAATTTGGTATTACCGGTAAAGCTGGGTGGGGATCATGGATGCAGTTCTGCCCCGTTACGGTGCCGATTGCCCAGTGCCAAGGAAATTTGGCCTGTGGAACCCAAAGGGAATCTGGATTTTGTTCTGCAGTAGCTGACACTAATCAAAGAAACGAAAATATTCTTTGTATGAAGACTATGCTTGGATCATTCAGCATTTTCAAATTAAATGAGACAAAATTATAGCCATCTCCGAAGATTTTAATAGTGTCCTGTGTCATGCTAGGAGCAGTTCAGGTTAACATACCCACATTATGCTTAATTTCACATGTTTCCATTTCAATTTACTTTTTTCCGTTTTTAGTAAGAAATACTATTGCAGGGTCCTTTGGACTGCAAAAGTTGGACCATTTTCACCAGAGAAATGTGGGCTGTTCTGCTTCGTTTTGTTCTGTTTTAAATAACTGTACTCCTTTCCAAAGAAAAAGCAACCCAAAGCCCAGCTTGTGCAAAGCATTATGCCGTGTTCCAACCTATTGATGCAACTCCCTGGCAAACCCAGATCCAGGAGCCCTTGCACCAGATCCACATGGCAGTGGGGACATGGCACCGAACGCTGTGGGCCGTTTGGGTTTCTTTTAATTAAGTGCTTAGAGAATTGGGACTCGACTGAGTCAAAGTCCAAATCCCATTTCACAACTTTCCACTTGCTTCCCTGGTTTTTCCCATTACAGTAAAATTCTGCCATGATTTGGATTAGTCATACGGGCTCAGCACACTCGTGGTTTTAACATACTTTGTATACAGAGAGTGTCTTTTTGTCCGAGACTCTTAATGAACCTTGCTAACAGTGCTATCAATTAAAGTAATACCCCTGCAATATCTGCTCCTTGATACCTGTGAGCAATTGAAAATACTGATTTTAGCCTCTACAGGTCTAAGCATCCTGGGAGCTGCTTCCAGGGCTGGCACAACCAAGATCCCTGGAAGGGCTTGGGCTTTTCCTTAATTTGTGAGCAGCAAGGGGTGACGCTGAGTCCCTGTCCCATCTTGCAGAGGTGGCAGCGTCGCTGGCATCCAGTGTCAGCTCAGCTGTCTGGGTTTGTTCACTTTGCTTTGCTTTAGTCTGGCCAGATTGTAACAACAGCAAAAACGCCCTGGGCAAAGGGTCTTTTTTTTTTAGAATTTATTGCTCCATGGGGAGGAAATAGAAAGGCCTTTGAGGTAGGTATTGTTTTATCTGCTTCACAGATGAGGGAGTTTCTGGTACAGACCGAAGGTCACGAGGAGTTTTGTTCCCCAGAGATCCATTTCCCAGTCTGTTGAACAGCATTTTGCATCGCTGTGATGAGCTGGAGGGGCTGGAGAACCAGTGAGCTGTTGCCTCGCCAGCTCCCGTCCATGGGACGTGACTGTGTCCGTCGCATCAGTGTCGCAGAGCGCAGCACCAGAGCTCGGTCTGGCTGTGGCTCCTGCAGCCAACACATCTGTGCATTTGGGAGTGGACTTTTAACTACCTGCAGAATTCTTCTTGGCACTTGGCAGCTGCTTTGCTGAGCTGCTACTGCTTCTGTGCCCTTGCTGGGACATCTCTGAGCTGCCGGGGACCCCAGACCCAGAGAACGGCCCTGGGAGGAGTGGTGCTGTCAAAGCAGCAGATCTCAGATGCAGAGTGATCGCTTTGTGCTCTTGTTTTGCAAGGGGATTGTCTCCCTCTCTTTGCATTTTTACTGATTTCTTCCACTCCTCCCCTACCTACGCCGATAGCAATAGCTTTTACTCCTTCTTGGAAATGAGCCGCGTTTCTACAGCTGGATTCCTAGGAACACGATGGCTGTCTCAGAACGTACTCCAGCTTGAATTTGTTAACCTTTGGGGCAGGCTGCCAGGTCCATCTGTCCTCCCTTGCCAATGAAGAGAGAGGTAATGCTGGGTGAGAGGAGCATGGCCCTGCAGCAGCTTCTCTGTAATGACTTATTTTTATATTGCTGTTATCACTGAGCCATTTGGGGTAAGTTACTCGCGTATTTGCAGGATTGTGAGAGGCAGCCAAAGCCTCTGGGATTGAAAGGTCTTGTATTACAGAGAAGTAAAAAATCTGGATAGCAAATCTGCTCTCTTATTTTGCAGAACTCATATGTGGTGCTGGCTGGCTTGTCAGATGGACTTGTAGCAGTGTTTTCGGTGTCCCAGGGCATCCCAGGGGACAGCTGCTCCTACCTGTGCTCCCACACGGCAAACAGGTCCAAATTCAACATTTCTGACGACGACCCCCGGCAGAACCCCTACCCGGTGAAGGCCATGGAGATCACCAACAGCGGCGCGGAGGTCTGGTACAGCAACGGCCCTGGCATCCTCATCATCGACTGCGCCAGCATGGAGATCAGCAGGAGGCTGGAGCCCTTCAGCCCCCCCTCGGTGATCACATCCATCGCCTGCAACTCTGAGTGCCACGGGGAGGAGGTGGTGTGGTGTCTGGACGATAAGAGCAACTTCTTGGTGATGTATCACGTTACCACCTACCAGCTCTGCGCCCGCTACTTCTGCGGGGACTGCAGCCCCCTCCGAGACATGTTTACCATCCAGCCGCCTTCAGCCGCCATCCCGGCCACGGCACCTATAAAGCACAAGGCGATGGAGAGTAACCCGCTGGCAGACATGAGCATCATCTACAGCCCGGAGGTCGGCACCCAGATACTAAACCACCAGGACTCGCTCACAGATTATTGCTCTGTGTCTTCCTGCTCCTCCTCGCCTCCTAACAGGATAACCCGCTGCCCCTCCAGCCTACCGAGCTCACCCACGAGCTCTTCCAGCGCACTGCTTTCCACGGATTTTGAGGAGTCTGACAAATTTCATGAGCTGAAGCCTTCCCTGGATCACGATGCTGTGCCTGCAGGCGACAATGTGCAGCATCTCCAAGCTGTCAAGATTCTTCCAGTGAAAGACCTCATATGGATCCCCAGGTGAGTGGGTAACTTATCAAAACAACTGTGTCAAAAATCTCTCTTGCGAAATCAGCTCAGGCTCACTCAGGAGCTTGGCATGCAGGATGACTCAGTGTGATTCACCTGCCCAGAAAGTCAAGTTGTCATTAAGAAATTTTGTTCCCAGTACAAGGGTATGTCAATTTTTCTACTCCCTCTTAACAATATCTAGTGTTGGGCAGAATGGCCACATCTCAGGTCTTGCAGGACAAAAAGAGAAATGCGGGTGAGAAGACTCAAAGCTGTTTCCCAAGCTGCTGAACAAAGAACAACGGGTAGCATCCTCGCTCAGACACAACCCTGGCAAATCCCATTGTCTCCTTTTGAGCTGATGGAAACCACTGGCAATCTGATTTTGCCTGTCACAGGGAACGCAGAATGTCCCGTGGTGGCATGGCAGTGCCCCCGTCCCTGCAGAAGGTCATGTAGCACCTGAGTACATGTGACATCTCCCTCATTTCTCTTCCAGGAGAGGAGGGGACATCATCGTGATTGGCCTGGAGAAGGAATCAGGCATGCAGCGGGGCAGGGTGATCGCAGTGCTCAAGGCCAGGGAACTGGCTCCCTACGGGTGAGGCTGACTGGGCAGCGCCTGTCACACCAGTCTGGGAAGACACAAGGGGACAGGGGTGCAGAGGGTGGGTCTGGGGGCTCTTGGGAGCTTCCCCTCAGCATCCAGCAGCATCTGAGAAGCTCCCAGCTGGAGGAGACGTTGCTGGTTATGCATTAAGCCACATGCATGTTCTTGTAGCATGAGAAATGGTGAAGGGAAGGCACCACCACCACGGCCCGGCCTCTAAAAGCCAGAGAGACCAAGCACCCCGTAACGAGACAGACAGAACCGTCCTGCACAACGTGATAAACATTGGTGTGATCCTGCATGGTGCTGCTTCCCGCTGCTCTGAGGGCACCTGGCAGAGGGTCGATGGAGCTTGGCAGGCTCGGGCCCCGTGTTCAGAACAAGAGCTGTATTTATGCAGCACGGTGCTTGTCTGTGGCTGCATTCATGTCTGTCAGGTTGACGTTCTGGCTCTAAATGACACCTTTGTGCTGCCGGCAGCAACGGGCCAGGGGAAGGCTCCTGGAGCACAGGGGAGAGCAGTTATATACGTTAATTTAAAATGTTTCATACAGTGAACCAGAGTCCAAGTGAATAAATAGCTGCTAGAGAGATGGGAGCGTTGCTGCTGATCACTTAAATACCAGTCTGGGATTGTACTATTTATGTCGGAACAAATGGAGGTTAAGCAGCGCTAAGGATTATAAATGATCATTTATTACCACTGGGCAAACGCAACAGGAGATCAAAGTGCTCCTGCCATGGCCTCTACTTGCTAACTGCGTGTCTTTATCACTTGGTTGGGAGTGCAGTGTTCTCTGTATTGCTCACAGGTACTCTTAGGTTGATTTTTGCTTTACCCAGATTAAGTGTGGCATTAAGGCAAGGTGACGTGACCACCTCGGACTTGCCCTGCTTTGCTGCCTGGCTGGTCCAGGCACGATGGACTTTCACACGCCGTCTTTTACCAGCAGGATAAAGAGCAGCTGGTCAGCAGCAGGCAAAAGAGTCTGTGGATTTAGGAAATTGGGAGCTTAACAGCAGCCTCAAAATGTCAGGGCAGAGTTAAGCACCCACCTGCATGTTTACACACCTGAATCCCTTTAAAAATCTTCTCACATGTCACTGAGCCGCTTGTTTTTGCAGTGACATCATTTTTGTTATGTTCTCCTTCCTCGAGGATTTGTGGCTTATAAAAAGAGCTTCAGTAGCTGGAAAGGAAAGCTTGTGAGCCGGTGGGTGCCGGGTGAGCAGTGGTGTGCGCCCAGTGAGCAGCGGCGTGTGGCGTTAGCAGAGCTGCTCTCCGCTGTAATGCCCGTCTCTGCTCTTTCTCCCTTCCCCAGGACGCTGGTGGATGCTGCTCTCATAGCGAAGGACACGGTTGTGTGCTGCTTTCAGAATGAAGACACAGAGTGGTGCCTGGCTGTCTGGAGGGGCTGGAGCGCCAGAGACTTTGATGTTTTCTACCAGGCCTACGAAGAGCTGGGAAGGCTTGAAACCTGCATGCGCAAAAGAAGGTAGTGCTTGTGGTGCTGGGAACTGCGGCTGGACCAAAAGATGGATGCGTCTTGTTCTGAGCATGGCTGGACTTGGAGACATGGCCCTGGAGAGGGAAGGGATGAGGGGAGTGTGGGCAGAACCTTTGTCTGGTTTGCTGCTAATGGCCCCTGCGGGTTCCTGGGACTGGAGCCTTTTGGGTACTGAAGAGATGGGTGTGAGCAGAGCAGGGACGAGCTCGGCAGCTGCAGGATGAGCTGGGGAGCTGGGCCACCCCGCTGCTCTCTTGCTCTGCCACGCGCTCCCCTGCAGGAGTTGAGAGCAGAAGGTGGAGGTGGCTGCAGTTCTGCTCGTGCCTCTATTTCAAATGAGATGAGAGGAAGACATTTTTTATAATGAGGGTGGTGAGACCCAGGTTGCCCAGAGGTGGTGGATGCCCCATCCCTGGAGACATCCCAGGCCAGGCTGAACGGGGCTCTGAGCAACCTGAGCTGGTGAAGATGTCCCTGCTCATGGCAGGGGTGGCACTGGGGGAGCTGGGAAGGTCCCTCCAACCCAAAATATTCTACAGTTCTATGACTTCCAATTTCTTCTTCCCCATTTTAAGTTCCTTCCTCACCGTCAGCATGTTCTGGCTGCTGCTACTGCTTCTATAGTGCATCTTGTCAGCCAGGAGAGCTCTGGTCACCTCGTGCCTGAGCAGGTGACAGTCCCCACTGTCTGCTGGCTGGTGGTGGGTGTCACTGGGGGGTAATTCACCCCCAAAACGCATCTGCTGGGGCTGCTCTGCACAGCCCTACAGGCTTGTTAGAGGCTACTCCAGGTGTAGCCCCTGTTGTAACTGCTGCGTAGAGACATCCAGGTGTGAGAACCAGCAATAAGCTTTGGCTGGCCACTGCGTTTCTGGTTCCTATAGCTCTTGTGGGAGGGTGTTACTGTGAGACAGCCCAAAATAACCTGCCAGTGATCCTGCATGGTCTGGGGCAGAGAGTGAGCTGTTTAATTGCACTCTTGCAAAGTCAATTGTAAAATGGAGCTGATGATACAAAGCAGAACTACTGGGTTTGACAGATACATCCTGGTGTAAGAGAAAGGAGTCCTGTGACCAGGAAGGCTCACGAGCTGTCTTTGCTCCTATCCTCTTGGTAAATACACTCCGTAGTATCGGGAACACAATAAGCTTAATTTGCCTGTGTTATCTGTGCAGCTTCCGCTCACCACAGCTTTTATTTTATCTTCATTAGTGGCCTGGGATGATGTATTGGCTCTGAATACAATTGCACTTAGTTATCCCAAGCACGTACAGCAGTGTAAAAAGTGAGCCTGGCGAAGCACCCTGTGAATGGTGTACAGTTTGAACAGTTTGCATTTTGGACTTTTTTTTCCCAGGAAACTTGTGTGAGCATCGGCAAGGCTGGCCAAGGCCGAACGGGCAGGTTATCCCTCTGGTTCACATTTCTGTTGCAGGCTGCTAAAATACCCTTCTGCAGAAATAGAGTGTATCTTAAAATAAACGTATTTCCTCCCCACAACGACACTGCCTTGGTGGCACTTTTTATGGGTGGCCCATAACCTGCGTCAGCTCCAGGGTGTTTGGGGTTTGTGGCATCTGATTTAAAATGTGTGTCCTTGTGATAAGCGTAGCTGGAATGGGGTTTACATGCACCTTTCCTGGGCTCACCTTCTGACTCGAGCTCAGCTGTGAAATTGCTGCATCCATGGCAGGGCCAATTAACTGCATTTCATTTCCCTGCCCCTGTCACCCACCTGCACACCCCGTCATCTGAGCTGGGGTTCAGTCACCTCAGTCACCTTCTCGGGGTGCCAGACCCCTTTTACACGCACATTCTCTTTCGTGACCCATCCTCAAAGCTCCAACAGGGGCTGTAAACCGGCTCATCCGTCCATCCAGCTCTGCAGGTTTTCTCTGAGAAAACGCTCTCTGGAAATGCCATGGCCGTTCCTTTTCACCCTCGCGAGCCACCTCAGGACGTTTGGGGAAGAGGGATGGTGGAAAAGCAAATGTCACCGCGTGGTGGCCTGAGAGGTCCCTGCTGCAGGGGTGGGGATTGTGTCCCAAAGCTTCCTGGGAGCAGGGGGTCGGTTCCCAAGAGCGATGGAGAGCCTGAAGCTGCTACTCTGGAATCAGGACAAAACCCCTCCCTTCGGCAAACCCCAGACCTCGTCAGCACAGGTAAGCCGCACACGTCTCGGGATTCTAGTCCCCAGGGCCAAAAATAAAGAGAAATTAAAACCAAAATCCCGAAGAACCCACCAGTTCAATTAGTTTAAGTGAGAATTTAATGCTCGTTCCCAGCTCTCCCACCAGCTGCACCTGTTCTGCCTGAGCCCCAGGCGCTGCTGCTTCAGGTCCCCGTTACGGCACTTGGCCCGGGATGGCTGCGCCTATCGCAGTCCTCACTATTTTATTTCGGCTTCTAAAAATAAGCCTGAGCAGGGCCCTGGATGGGGGGTTACTCCTGCAGAAAACAGCTCGTTTTATTTTGTCAACATCAGGTTTCCCCCAGCCTGTCTCAGAGCAGCGGGAGCGCATGGGAAGGGTTCGGCGCTGGGAGGGAAGCGGATGCTCCAAGATGAGATTAACCCTCCCGAACCCGCAGCAGGATGGAGGTGGGGGCTGGGGCCATTAATTACTTGCCACCGGGATTAATTGAGCCATGAGGGTCAGAGCCCAACCCCCCCAGCTTGTCCCCTCCTGTGGGCAGGGAGCCTTATGCTGCACCCCTGGTGGCTTTTGGGGCTTAAAAAATGCCGTTTTTCAGCTTTATTTTTCCAAAAGCTGGATAACTCTTTTTTCTTTTTTTTTTTTACCCTTCTTTTCAGCACGCAGAAGAAAAATAACAAAATTTAATACATCAGCACTAAACCCAGCTCTTGTGCCCCAGTGATGAGTATGGGGGTAAGTGGGCTTTTATTTACACATGAGCTGGATGCTCCTCCATCCCCTGCTGCACAGAGGGCTCTTGGCTTCAGAGTAAGGAAGAAAAATAAGGTGAGATATATATATACACATATATATTTTTTTAGATTTTTTTATTTTAAGGGACATGAGGAAAGAGGCAGCGCTGGCTGCTTTGTATTCTGCTGCTGACTGGACAGAGGAAATTAATTTTCTTTAAGCCAACTTTAAAAGGACAGGAAATATTGTGGCTATTTTGGGCTGCCCGTCTGTCCTTGCTCACCCTGGGCCCGTGGTGGTGGGACGTGCAGCACTGTCTGGCGTTGGTGGCTTTACCGGCACCGTGGCCTGGGCCCTGGTTTACCGTGGGCAGGTGGAGGTGGCTGCTCCAAAAGCAAACCACCCTTATCGGCCCCGTATCGCAGTGCGTTTGCTTTGGAAGTTTGTTTTATGGCCCAATTATTTTAAACTGTGCCCTTTGCATGAGCCCTCTTGTTAAAAGTCAATAAAGCACAAAGGTGTTTGGTGGGTTTTGCCTTCCTTTTGTAAAATGGTCGGCAAGAGGCGCAGCAGGACCCGGGCAAATCCTCCCTGCCCCACGGGGGGACCCCAATGTCCAAGATACTTGAGCCCAGTGGAAATGTTGGAGCCGATTCAGGACAATTAAAGTTGAGGTTTTTTATTGAATTAAAGTGTGAAAGTAAATACAGCCATCCCAGTATTCGGTCTGTTATTTTTTTGATGTTAATTCAGTTTTTTTCACTCTGTTCATAAACGTGATTTAAAAGGTGGTAGAGATTCCTGGGCAGGAGCAGAGCTGGGAGATGGGTTTTGGAGCTTGGAAAGGAGACGGACGCATTTCTTGCACCTGGGAAAGCACCGGCAGCGGTTTGGACGTGAGGAATAAAAGCACTTCTGGCAGCAGCCACCAGGTGAAATCCCGTAAAAGGGTCGGGGAAGGAAACCCCGCGGGATGCGGCTGCACGGCAGCTCAGTGTGCCTTGGCTGGGGAGGTGAGTATTCCTCCAAGCCTTGCCCGTGCCCCACAGACCAGACGGTTTTGAGCTCCAGTTGGCAGCAGAAACCCCTGAATTTGCTCCAGTCAGTGCAATAACTCATGTTGAGAGAGTGCGGACCAGGGTACAAACCCGTTTGTTTAAAATCGGCCTTAACGTGCGCAACGTCCCCCCAGCCCAGGAACCACGTCCCAAAGCAGAGGAGGAATGTGGGGGGACCTGGAGGCATCTGCCCTGGAGAGGCACCAACCTGCTCCGTGTTTTCAGTGCCATCAAAGTGTTTTCTTTCCAAAAAAACCACCTCTGAAATGAGCTTGCTTGACCAAGAGGAGTATTTTTAGCAAGTATTCATGCAAAACATCTTGGGCTAATAATTTGCAATGTAAAGTTAAGACTTAAACAAAACCTCAGCCTAAGCGGCTCTGGGGGCAGCGGGACACTCTTGCTGATGTTGCTGGAAGGAACCGTCCAGCCCAGGCCAGGGAAGCTGCGTGGAGCCTTTTCTTTTAGGGCAATAAAACCCCACTGAGCCTAAAGGACCAAAACTTGAAATCCTTCCATGGGCTGTGACTCTGCAAACTTCCATATAAATCTTTAACTTGTAAGTAGCTGCACTGAGCACAAGGGTGACTGAAAGACCTGCCCTTTCCTCAGCCCTTTGCTCCTTTTCACCGTTGCTGACCCTTGAGCAGACACGCCCCTGGGAGGGAAATGCAGAAAACAGGGGCAACAAATGCAGTTTCCCCAATCCCGGTGCCTCTCCCTGATGTTTCATGTGCAATTTAACTCCAGCAGCTGATGAACGTTCATGAACAACGAGCCAAGCGCAGCCTCAGCTCCAGGTGATTCTGCTTTTACTGGCTGTTGTGGGCTAAAAAAGTCCTATGTAATAATAATTGTTAATAAATACAGAATAAGTACAGGGCTTTTTCCCCCCATTTTATGGTACAGTTTTTCAGGGTTCATATGCTTCAAGACCTTTTCTGCAGCTTTTACCTGGACTTGCCCCCCCCACCTCTCCTTTGACGGCTGTGCGTGCGCTGGAAGGAAGGGGCCGGACTGACGCAGACGACACCAGGAGCTCCCATTGCAAATAAAAACTTCTTTATTGCATCTTAGAAGCAAGTCTTAAAAAAAAAAAAGAAAATAAAAAAAAAAAAAAGAAAATAAAATAAAAGATTTTCCATGCACTGAATCCATCCAAGTACCTACATCCTTGGGACTGTCACCAAAAAACGATGAACATTATAACTACGCTAGTTGCAGTTCATATTCCGTACATGTGTAAACATGGTTATTTCTTCTACTGGAATAGCAATTACTCCATAAGATCCCTTCAAACATGGTAACAACCTCAGCATCGGTTTAGTTCTCTGCTCCTTCACCTGTCGCCGCTTCCCAAAGAGCAGGCGAAGAGGAGCTGAGAGCAATGAGACGAAATGGTGCTGGAGGATACGATAGAAAAATAGATTGTTCGCTGGTTTGTCTTCGTTTCTGCTGAGCGAGATATTTACAGGTAGGTCGGTCCCAACAGATGATCTGCATCGATGACAATGTCCACTGTCCAAGTCTCGGTGTAGAGGGTTCCCTTTCTGGCTTTAAGGCACTTTATTTAGTATGTTTGCTCTTACCTTGCTAGGTGTTAATCCGCAGGGATCACACGTTCCTTGTGTTCGGCCTCCCCATCCCCAGTTCCTCTCAGGATACCAAAAAAAATTCCTAAGCTTTACTGAAGTCATTCCAAAAATGTCAAAGAAGTTTGGGGAAAAAGATCCATGAAAAAATATTTTAGAAAGTAATCTTTGGAGATCATTTACTACAAGTATGATGTACACTACCTTATCAGTGAGAAGATGCAATACATTCCTTATATATATATATTTACACACACACATATATATATATATATATATAAAATATTAAAATGACTAACAGATATTCAAGGAAAGGTCAAGAACCTAAACCAATGGATATTAAATAAATTAACGGTCTATCAGATACAGAAAAAAAAGTAATCCCAAAACAAAACTAGCAATCAAATGTAATAATTGTTCCCATTAACATCAGGTAACTGACTGAAGGAAAGCGATGCCATCAGGTGACAACACTCGGCACAGAAGATCCATCAAAGTTCTCATCAGGGGTCTCTAATTGTTCGAACCGTCGCTTTGCTGCAAAATTCGCGTTTCCCGTCCCCATCCCCTCCCTCCTCACGCTTCAGTGTTTCTGGATCGCGTCGTCCCGGCTCTAGACAGGGCAGCGGTTGAGGATAATACACAGAACCCACCATGGATTCTTAAAATATTACGTCCATATATGGACCAAATATAAAAGACAAAAATTTCTAGCAGGACTACTGGGACAGCGGGTTGTGCTTTACTCTCCTCCCTCCCTCGGGGTCACCTGGCCCTGCTCAGGGGAAGCGTGGTTTTAAACTGAAGTTATCAACCATTTGCAAAAACAAACCCAAAGAGCAGCCCTCCTGCCATTAACACCCTTCTCACCGCCACCGCCATTCATCTTGTTCTAACGCAATTTAGAAATTCCCAGCTATTCGCAACAAAAGGAGCGGAATCTCTGCAGGGCAGGAGTCCCAACGAAACATCGAGTGCAGCGCTTGTCACTCGGCGTCACACGCGGTCCCGGTTTACAGAATCCCAGCACTGAAGACAGCAATGGAAAGGGTGGGAAACAATCTTTTGTTCATAAGGGAAGTCTAATTCAAGTCAGACTTCTGCTGATTGGTCAGATAACTCTAAAACAAATCTTTTGTTTGAAGGCAAATATTGATCACAGTTTTGTTCAAAATCAAAACCACCACAACAACAACAAAAAACCAACGGCCTTGTTCTTCGCAAAACGAGCGCTTTGTAAGAAAACAACGATGATTTCTAAAATATATCCTGTGTGGTCTTTCAAAAGTGAATTATCAAAAAACATTTTCCCAAAAATAAATTAGATAATTAAAAAAAAAGTCTTTTCCAGCATAGCTGGACATTAGGCTGTCCTCACCGAGCCACTAGTATTGCTGCTTTTCCCAAAATTGGGGTCGTTTTTTTCAAACCATATTTCAGCCAGCTGCTGTGTGGACCCATAAGTTGAAGCTTTGGACCCCAAGCACATTTTGTATTGTTTTGGATCAAGATTAGGGTCACAAAAAACAGGGTGATGCACGTGGACCACTCCAATTTCTTGGCTTCGGAAAGTTTTTAAGCCAGCTTGAATGACTTTGTTAAATAGGTCTACGTCTTCAAGGCCCCAGCCTTGGATGGAGACATCAAAGCCACCGGCTCGAAGAAGATCACCTTTGTAAATACAGGTAATGCCAAAGCCATAGTTCCTCCAGAAACCTGTTTTCTGGGTGAAGGCAAAATGATTGTCACTAGGAACTTTTCCACTATAAACAATCTTTGGATCATACTGGCTAAAAATGATGGGAAAATACACTTGTTGACCCAAAACTGTATTGGCTCTACACCGCTGGAGGAACTCTGTGGTAAACACCAAGTCAACATCACAGAAGAAAAGTAAAGACTCGTTCTGGAACTGAGAAGATCCGACTTCCAGAGCCAGGGCCCTGGAGAACTCGCCCGACACCGGCAGGACCTGCATGTCAGCCTTGGGATACTTGGAGCGGTAATCTCTCATCAGATCGATCTGCTTCGCTTTGTCGGGGTTGGAGTTGGAATCGAAAAGCAGGACAACCAGCTTGACGTTCTGGTTTGGAATGAGGCACGTCTTTTCAAAATTCCCCATGAATCTCGCAAACATGTCGAAACGTCCCGAGAGAGGAATCAGGATGTTGATCTTCTTGTCTTTGAGTTCCTTCCTCTCTACTTTCGATCGGCTGAGCTGGAAGGGAACGAACATCTTCAGCGAGTTGGAGAGGAACGACAAGGATCCGGAGTCGTGGTTGATTTTGCTGGCCAGCTCTTTGGCGTCCATCTCTTCGTGCTCCAGAAACTGGATCTTGCTGAACGTCTGCTGCAAGTACGCGTGTCTCCTGACGGGGACGGTCATCTTCTTCCCCTTATGCTTTTTGTACAGAAGCAACAAGTCGAGAACGTACTCTGCTCCATACATGGGATTTACTCGGCGATAGCCATACTGGATTTCCTTGAAATCGATGATTCTGCCCCGGGTCTTAGCGTTGGCGTTGATCATTTCCATGACCTGCATAACGATGTCATCCAACGCTTCGCGCTGAGACGAGTCCATTCCTCTGCGAGGGGGCTGCCCGTCAGCACCCGAATACAAATACTTCCCCGTAAGAAACTCCCATTCCAGGATTTCTTCCCGGTGGCGGGGCTGGAACCGCATGAAGGAGGGCGGCATCCCCAGCTGCAGGTCATCCTTGCGGATTTCGGTGTTGCTGTATTTGCTCATCAGGACGATTTCCCGGTGCAGCTGCACGGTGCGGTGGCGCAGCTCGGCGATCTTGCGGCTCAACATGTAGCTGTGCAGCCTGTACTGGTACGGGGGGTTCTTGTTGGGGTGCAGCGTTATCGCTCTGTGGATTTTGCTGTTCCTCAGGTCTCGGATATAGCCTTTTTTGTTCTGCTCGTAATTTTCATAGAACAGCTGCTGCATCTAGAAGAGAGAAAGGAGAAGTCAGTGTGGTACTTGTCAAAGTTCGCCCCCGCTGGGAGAAAATTCCTCCCCGCTCACAGGGCCAGGCAGCTTTCTGAATAAGCTGTTCTTGGGTTTAGGCACAGGTTGTAGCAATACCAGCTGCTATTCAAGGAAATTAAGAGGATTATTCCTTGTAAACTGGTGAAAGAAACATCTACCGTGGATTTGGGATTACTACAGCCCATTCTAGAGATACCACCGCTGGCCAAACAACTGAGCAGTAAGCAGATTATAAACTCGTTTTTTCACAACAACACAGCATCACCAGGAAAAAAAACCATGAAGTGTTCACCACAAAATTCTTACTACCCCTCTGCTTCCCACGAGCTTTAATAATAATATTAAAGAACAATAAAAAAGGTTCCTATATACATAGTAAGCAAATACGACGATGCTTTCTCCATGACACCCAAATGCAGTTCAGACATTAAAAATCCAGCTTGCTGAATGTCTCAGTCAAGATGTCAAATGTGTTACCTCAAGTGCTGCAAGGCAAAGCTACGGTTCCCCCATCACTTTAAAATGTCAACGGAAAATAAAAAGCACCTGAGATTCCCAGCAGCAGTTCCACAAGGCAGGTAATACAACATACATATGTAAGCTAGAATAAAAGCATCCTTTACGTGGAAATTGCTGTTTCAAAAGAAGAAGATTGTGAGCTAAGATTAGATTCAGAAGCCTTTGGAACTGAAGAAAAGGAACTCAGCTGCAGTAGCTGATGGGAAAAACAAAACAAAACAAAAAAACAAGAGCAAAAAACCCCTCAAGGCTCAGGTTATACACCAGCCTGGACAACGGACATTTAAAAAGACCATGAGCTTAATCTATGTCACAACACGAATGTCATCAACCTGCCCGAGGAGCTGACGTGACAGATCCATTCCACACAGGATCCAGCCTGCGTTCCTGGCAGCAGAATTCGCAACAGGTAATGCAGTCAATAAAGCACATGTAAAAAGGTATGAGGATTAGCAAAGAGCTAAAATCCAAAAGACAAACAGGAGAGAGAACGACTCAAATCTGATGCTCCTACCGGCTGTCCAGACCCAGCAGCAATCCTATTTGATTAGGCCTTCAGTTGCATTTTTCCCATTATTGTGGACAGCCACTGAATCTGAGGGATAAACGCACACCTGGATTTCATTGCCGCTATCTTAACAAACCAGATGTGCGCACGCCGGAACCTGAATTGCAGCGTATCGCTGCGGACAGCACAGGAGCAAGCTGCCTCTACCTGGACTTTAATCTGAGCAAACGTAATCTATTGCAAAGTTATCTAAATCAAACGAACCTTCTGCTTTCCTGAGAAATGTGTTTTTCCACTCACCCAAAGACTGTTCTTCATTTGTACCCCTATACTGTTTCCTTTACTAATAACACTTTATTTTTTGTCCACTTTGAACCTCGCTGCTTCTGTTAAGGGCTCTAGGAGACCTCAAATCACACCCACTCAGTCCTGCAATCGCAATTTATTACAATGGAGAGATCACACAGCAAGAACAAGACCCGTCCAACACGACCCGACCCACACGTATATTTTTACTGATTCCAGCGATATACCCTCTCTAACTCAACATATATCTATATATATCTATATATATAGATATATAAAAGTATTAAATGTGTATGGTAACAGGCTGGAGACTTCACTGACATTTTAACTACAATTATAGGCACAGCCTTTCTCAAGAGTATTGTGGCACCAGATAAAAATTCTTAAATCATGTCATTAGGCGACTATTATTTAAAGCAAAACTGACAATAGGACTTAATTTCAAATTTTGTTTTGAATTTATAAGAAAACAAAATCAAGACCATGCAGCCTGAATGCATTTATTCCAAAATCGCCATCTAGGGCATTCTGAATTAGCTAAGAGAAGCAGAAAGGCTTTTAGATTACACAACCAAGTTTTAATAGGATACCGATGGGTAGGAAAATGTTATGAAATTCCCAATGGAAGTAAAGAGCTGAACCCCTAGTAAACGACCTTAAATAAAATTAGCAAGCGGTATTTTAAAGCTCTGGTTCGCCGTGCAGGAGTAACCTCTTAGCTAAGCTGGGTAACTTCTGAACTTTTAATACCACTTCTTGTCCCTTCCGAAAACCAGCTAACTTTGAAAACTGAACCGAAAATAAAACATATCTCAGCCAGACTTCTACTGGTGCTTCAACAGAACATTTACAACAGAACATTTACAACAGAAACATCTATTAACGCCACTTTGCTGCAGCCAAGAAGGTGACAACTGTCACAAACCCCGCGCCCCGGCCAACCCTGCGGTGCCACTAATGAGAAGCACCACAGTAGCCGGGCTTTTCTATAATCCTGTTTTTCAGCAGACTGCCTCGTAAGGCTGGCACTTTCATTGTTTTTCCGACAAAGTCTCCCCCTCTCCTATTCCATCATCCCTCTCGTCTCCTTATTGAGAGGCGCGGGACGTGCCAGCATCCTGTGCCCTGAGCCCCTTCCAGGAACAAGGTGCACCCCACGCTGATAGAAAACACACAGAAGGGGATCGGAAGGGGTTAATCAACTTCCTACAGAGAGTATAATGACTTACAAACTATTTTTGCACAGTAGCATGTAGTGCTGTACATGAAGTCCAAGTGGGCAGCAGCCAACTGAGCCGTTTAACCCCTCGCGGGCCAAGGCGCCTGCAGACACTGACCGAGGCGGAGAGGTCTGGGGACTTTCCTTCATGACAAGGAGCCCCACATGGATTGTGTTTTCTCACCCACATCTACAAAACTCGAAACAAATAAGCAGGGACCTCCATACAGTTTGACAGCTCCACCAACATTCAGTGGCTTACATTATGCTGGGCACTGGGTTCCATCACTAACAAGTGCAATGCCGACTATCGCCCATTGCTGCTAACGTAGTTTCTACCTCAACTGGGTCTAAAACACTACACTAAATATTACCTATTAGCACACATGGGCTTTTGACTCCATGCAATGCTGGAAAGCCATAAGGAAGGCAAAAAAATAATCACAACTGCTTCTTGTGTACAGCATTAACAGGAGGGTGGGAGAAGTGGACAGAGAAAGGAATAGCTGTAATTTATGTGTTCCTCCCGCATAGCAGCCATTAGACACACACGTGGGGAGCAACACAAGCCCAGAACATGCACGTCCCGAACAGACGTTACGTGCAAACTTCCCCATGCCCATTACCAGACTCCTGCAAGCTGAACTCTTGCAAAATCTGCTTTTAGCGAAACAGGTTTCTCTATGATTCTTTTTTTTCAAAAAAGAGCCTTTCACGGATATTAATTTTGCAATGATTATATTCTAAGCATGCTTTATTCTAGTGCAGAGCACTGAGAGCGTAGGGATACAAAGAAGAGCCACTCTTTATTGACCGCTATTTACTCTAGACCTGTTGAAGCCTTAAAAACCCTAATGTTCCCCAAACCATTAGAGACTGAATGTTTAAACTGTGGTACAGCTGTTGTGGGCACCGCTGGCGCGTGTCCAAACGACCAACTGAAAGGAGAGAGTGTTACGTTCTTCATTTTAAATGAAGAAGTCTTTTGCAGGCCAAAAAAAAGTGTACTGGAGAAAATGGACTTTAAAAATAAGACCAGTTTATGCAGAAACTGGCCTGCGGCCACGGATTAGCCCCCGAGGGTTTTCTCTTACAGCTCCAGATTGTGCTACCATGGCCCAGAAAACGCAGCCCCACAAGTCTCATGAAAAGCAACTGTGGAGAAGACGTTGTATGGCGGGCTTCGAAATGCCCAAGATGTGCTTCAGATACAAAGTCAAACTAATTAAAAGTTGGAAAGATGGCTGATGTCACCTAATGTTCCTGTCGGTTGGTCGAAGTGAAATGAAAGATGTTTTGCACCCACATCCCAAGTAACTGCATGAAATAATTGTAGCTGCACTAATACAGCTTTGCCACTTCGGAGTGATTAACCCAAAGAGATCACCAGTTTTCCGGCTTTTAAATCACTGATATAGCTAAATTGAGAACATATTTTGCAAGTACATCTGATGAAAAGGAGCAGTGAGTCTTTGTTTACTGATGATGCGCTCATGGTGGAGGGGGAGACGGTAATGACTTCCCTGGATACAACTCTGTGTATTCAGCGTTCTTATTAAAGTTCAGCTTTCCATTTTAAATCCCGATGCTTTACGTGTGATCCCACAGCTAACCCCCGACTGGGCAGAGATACTATGATGGAGACAAACATGGGGAAGTGATGGATAAACACTGATTTCCAGTGAACTTGGCCACTCTTTCATCCCTGTAACCTCCCCAGTCGCCACTACGGGACAGGCTGCAGGAAACCAAACCTGGCGCTGGGAGATCAGACCCCTCTCTCAGTTGAGAAGTGAAGCCCTGAGCTCTGGAGCACGATTAAATCATGTGATCCTTCAGACCAGTTACTTCTAACACAGATTTCATCATGTACCACTGGTTTGCATTTGCTTTGTTTCATAAATTAGAGAAGGGCAAGAAAATCAGCTGGACATCCCGAACAGCTCGTACTCAGAGTTTCCATAGCAGACTGCTGGAGAAGCAGCAGATCCAGCTGTGAAATACTGCGACCTCTGAGTGCAATAACTCCAGGCACGCTCTGAAGCAAGAAGTTTATTTTATACAACACAATTGCCTCTTCTTATATGATACTAAGTGAAACAGCGTCTGTCTCAAGAGCTCTCAGTGCCTTCTGCACTGCTCTCCTCTCCAAAGTATTCGAAAAAGGAAGCCAAGTATCTAAAGCGAGTTTCAAGCAGAGCAAACTCAAGGTCATTGAATTCTCAAGGAATCTGTGAATTAGGAGAGTTACTGCTGGAGTTCAACCTTTTGTTAACATTACCAAGTAGCTGTTTAATTAAACAACTGTCCTTCTCCCAACCCTTTCTTGTTTAAGCAAGCAGAAGAGCTTAAAAATTACTTATTCATTTGCAGTTTCTCAAACCAAGTAGCCTTTACAGTATTCCCAGCTTGGCAACAGAAAGAAGAAAACCTTCAGAAATCAATCTGTCTTCAAAACTTGCATCGTGTGCTTCACCTCTGACCTTGAGCTTGACGATCTCATTACACAAAACCTACACGTGGGAGCAATACAAAGCACTTGGGAACTCACTGAGATCCTCCAGCTATGAAGGAGTGAAGTTTCCTCCTCCTGGCCCTGCATTCTCCTCTTACCCCTGCCTTAGCTTCATGCTCCTGGTCTAAACGAGGACACAGGAACCTGGTCTAGTCACGAAGCGAGGATTCCTTCCCCAGGTCTCCCCTGCTTTGGGTAAGGGGGATAAGTTGGATCAGATCTGCTGCGTAAAGAAAAGAAAGACCAGAGCAATCACATGGCGCTCTCAAAAGAAGAGAGCTGCTCATTTAGTGAAACATCCTTCTCCTTGCGTGTACTGGGCAAACACCCTGTGCACTCCATAAAGCCTGGAACTGCTTCTCTAAAGATTTATGTTTTTAGAGCATAAACCAGAATATAACCTGAAAGGATTTCATACCTTAGGAGATAAAACAGAATATGCCATTTTAGGATATTTAGATTTAACTGTGCAAACCTTAGGAGATCTGGATGCAATTGCAGGCTTTTCTTCCAAAAGGTTCTGATTTAACAGAAACTAAAACAAATAAAATATCACTATTAACATACTAACAAATGTTCTACCCTACAACTGTTAAAGAAGCAGAACATCATAGATGTTAATGACTAATTATCATTGCTGCTGCCTGAGAAAGGGTGATCAAAATTTGTTTCTAGCATAATTTCCGAATTATGAGCCCTGGTGCAAACTGCTGTTCTGCACATGGCTCTCCCTTGCTCAAGTTAGAGCTCTGACCCGAGGGGCAGATGATTCAGCTCTCCATCTCCAGCAGAGACGCGCTCACTGCCTCTGTCCCACATCCAAACCAACCCGGAACACAGCGACTCGCTGCTGGTTTGTTCCTTTAAAGGCCAGAGTCAGGGATGATGCCAAATTACTTGCCCATCAAATATACTGTCTGAGGATTCCTTTTCCTTGTTGTCAACTCCACGCTTTTAGGCCCCGCAGTACAGGCAGAGCACAAGGAAAACTTGGTTTTCATTATGACTTTCAACAGGCCCATGGAAGAAAGAGCCGCAGCCTTGGAAGTCAGCATCTGCTCTTTCTCATGCAAAGTGTGAGGATTTCAGAGGAGCAGCACATGACCCTTGGAGGGTAGTTTCTTGGAGATGATAAGCAGACAGCTTCTGACACCCTGACAAATATTTTTTGGCATGCTGGAAAAGAGGGATGCAGTCTCCTCTGAGCAGAGACTATAGAAGACCTCTTCTGGGCCGCTGTGTGATTTTCCACCATGTGTTTTCAAGAGGCAGTAATGTAATCATTTTGAAATACTTTTGTCCATGGAATTCAAAGATTCCTGTTTGGGACCTACTTTCCACTTCCAGCGGTTTTGTAGGAGTTGCGAGCCATGATGGATGCTGAGCCTTTTTGGTCCCAAAACACTTGGCAAGGCCACCACAAGCTGCTGCTTACAGGGTAGTGGAGAAGAAACCCTCTGCTTGGAGAAACTTCAGCTGCAGCCTGGGCATCCCCGCCTCATCTCACGCTGGATTTACAAGAACATCTTTTTTTTTTTCCCTGTTGGTGGAAAATAAGAATGAGCCATTCAGCTCCCTACAAACTCCCACAGTACCAGTGCCCGACACAGACGTAACATTTGTCACGCAGGCAGATGGTTTCGCTGCTCCTCTTTCACCAGCCTGCGAGCTCAGTTCGGTTCTTCATCTTCAATCTGTTTTTTCAGCCAGAGCCACCACTTTCTGGAGCTGGTTTGAAGACCGTCTACAAGGGTCTGGACTCAATCACAACTTTGTTTCACATGGGGAGCAGCGCAGGGCGACAGCTTCCAGGGTTCACCAAAGTTGCAGAGCATTGTTCTGATGCGTGTGTTTTAAACGCATGCACTTTTTTAAAAAATTTTTTGCCAATATGTTTAATAATTGCTTAGAGGAGGGGAGGGAAATAAAGCCACAAACCCTTGTTTTATGTGGAGAAGCCACATGTTTGAGTCAGCCCACGCAGATGCTACAGATGAGCCCTGGGATAATGCAGCTTCTCAAGGCTGCGATGGCAAAGAGCATCATGCAGTAACGCTGCCGCAGACAGAATTTCCATAGTGAGATGCCGTGATTGTGAAAGTGTTTCTGTTGTGCTTGTATCATTACCACACAGGACTTAAAGCTGAGCTTAAAGGCAAAATCTGCCCTTTGTCTCACCACTGGAAAACATATGTGCACCATCCAGTGTAGACGTGGCACTGCCAAAACCATACGATGACAAGGTCTCTGACTCAAAGAGTTCTGACATCTAAAATACATGCAATACACAGTAGTTCGGTTATAAAAGCTACAGCTCCTTGATGAATGGGGGAACCAGCAGAGGAAGTCTGCCCATTCAGAGGGCTGATGATCTCTCAAGAATTTGAGTTTCATTCCCTGTACATCAAAAGCCCCACAAATTGTGCATTAATAGGTCTAACTACAAAGGTCACCTATTTTTATTACTTGCTTTGCTGAAATACAAGGGATAATATATTTTAAATAATGCATATTTTAGGAGAAAGTAGCAATTAATGCAACCTGGAGCCTCATCTGGATAGGGTTTGCTGGGTGGGTGCAGATTCAACACCCTGAAAAGTGGTAAAAGGCGGCAAAAGCACAGCTGCACATGCTCAGGTTTGGGACCAGCCCATTCCTCTGCAGTTTCATGTATGCTCTGAGCCAGAAGAAAGGCAAAATCTTTCTGTGCAGCCACAGCTTTAATTGTCCTCCTGTCAGTGGAATAACTTTCTCATTATTAAAAAGAGCTGTCAGGCAGACTGGCATTTCCCTCCTCGCCGTGTCCAAGTTAGCCCGTTCGTTCAAATATGGTTAAAGATTTCACATAGCGTTGCTGGCTAACTGTATATGGTCTGAGGTTTTCTGGAAGTCTGCTGTCTGGCACAGTTTGGAAAAGTAACAAGCAGTTTTACTCTGCAGAGCTCTGTAACCAAGTGCCTCTTGCATTACACATGGTCTGTCAAACCAAGGGTTTCACCTCCGAGCGGGTGTGTTTAAGCTTTGCTGATGTGCACCATCCATCATCGAGCTTTGGCAAAAAAAGAATATTCAGCTCCTGCTTTTGTAATGACCTAAATTAAAGCTGGAGATGCAGATACCGATAAACCCAGTTATGCTGAATGTAAATGCATTAGCCCCCATTAAAAATGTAACGGCAAAAAATAAATTAAACGCTGCCTGAAGTATTCCCAAGCTTGGTGAAGGATGTGCTATTCACACAACACACTGAACTCCCTTTAGAACATTAGCCATGCACACATGAAGAGTTTTTTGGTCCTTTCTTAGGGTTTTCTTTGCTTCTCTGCTCCTGATCTGGAAGACCCTTTGTTCTGCCGGTTGTGAGCAAGCTGCCACAGATGCAGTTTTGGGAGAGCGGACCGGCTCCAAACCTGCTAGCTGCAGCCACTGCTGCTTGGTCCCTCCATCCCCCAGCAACCTGCAAGTCTCTGCTCACACCCACCTACTGCTTTTTGTCCTCTTCCTTCCCCCTTGAAGGCTGCAGCCCCTCTGGATTCAGAAACTAGGCAGCTTGGAGGAATTTTTCCATTTTCACTAGTGACTTTTCCTTACCCGAATGACACTTTCCATTCATCTGTGAGACAAGGGGCAGTGGGAGGAGCAGGAAAACATGAAGATGTTCTGGGTGGGTTTGACAGTGGGTCAAAGTCCCATTGCTTCAGGAAACCTTGCGGGTGCTTGATGTTGCTGAGCACAACGGAGAATGGCAGGGAGGGAGGAAAAGTCATTGCTGAGAAAAGCAGAAGCAGCTTCAGCCAACAGATGGAGAAGACTGGTAGAGTATGCAGCTTCATTCACCAAACAGCGATGCCTTGTCTTCTTACAACCCATTTTTAGTTGTTGATTGAGGACATTTCAGGGATTTGACTCATGAATAGCAAATGACTTAGGTTGGGTTTGCCAAAAAGCCTTCTCCTTGCTGCAGGAAGGCAGGGCTGCTTTCAAGTAGCTCCTGAACCAAGACAATTTACAGCCTGACAGCTTAAAGCTGCATTGAAAAGGGTACTCGTTTCCTTGGGGCATTATAAATCGCCGCGGTTCAGACGCAGACGGACACCGGTCCGGGAGGGCAGGGTGCATGGATGGGGACTGTGTTCTTCTGCTGTCCCACAAAGGCACATCCACGAGGGAGCCAGGGCCCTTCAATGGGGCTTTCAGAGGGACACACAGGACTACTTTCTGCGGCATTTTCCTCAGTGCTCTTCTGAGATACACATGTGTCATCTGAGCTGCGGTTTGTTCCCCAGTTCAGTGCGGTTTTGAGCTGGAGCTAAGGGCTCTGACATGGACCCGATGAGCACTTCGATGTGCTCCCAGCCGACAGCAGGCTTTAAACATGCTGCTGAGAGCCAGTTTTTGCCAAGAGGCTCAGCTGGTGGCTGCTCCCTATCGCTGACTCAGCTCTGGGGGTAGCACCTTGTGTCAGAAAGCAAAGGTGGGCACTGACACACTATTTGCATTTTAGAATAGCAGTGCCCTTCAACACAGCTCATCTGGCAGGGCCTGGAGGCACCCAGAGAGCTGCGGGGGGGAGGAAGGCTCTCATAAGGACATCATCTGTCAAGGACATTCTCTACAGCAACAACCTGATTTGGGATGCTAAATTTGGCATTATCAGTATTTTTCTCTAAAGTCTACAGAAAGAGCTATGCATGTACCCCAAGATTCTCATTTCATGGCTGTTTTTCCCACCACTGTTTGGGGATTTTTTAAATGAAGTGCCAGTGGGTCACCGCAGCCGGTGCCGGATGACGCTCTTCACCAAGCCGTGCCTGGGCCGCTTGTGCCTTGATGCGAATGCCAAAGTCAAATACAATCCATCCACCCACCCAAAACAAATGTTATAAACCTGTCTCTCTCCAGAGGTCCTCTGAGGTCTGGCCTCCTCTCAAATGCCCAAAGGGATAGTTTTCATTTTTATTTTTTAAGGCAATGGTAATATGTTCAAAGGCTTTTTTCTTTTTGGAGAAGGCAAATCTACACCTGGTCCAGAACTGCTTCTATATACATACCAGCGACTAACAGCACTCTATGTCTGAGGGAAGTTTGACCTCTTGGCTGACAAAATAGTTGTTTTCTACCTTCACAGAAATTTTAACAGCTAATTCAGAGGAACACAGGTGACAAATCTAGCCAAATCTATTTAGTGTGCCATCTTACCATTCAGAACACTGTCAAAAGAGAACTCTTCTTTCCCCTTCTGGTATTGCATCTGCTTCTACAGGCCTTTAAGCGAGAAGAATACAGAGATGATCTCCCGGGCCTCTTGCTCTCCATGGAAACCATTATGGTATTTCCCACAGATAAAAATAGAGCGAAGCAAAGGATGAGCAAAGATGGAGGGAGAGCAGATGGGAGAAGGCACAAGGGCAGACCAGAAGAGGCAAGCTTGCTGCTGCACTGGGTTGTCTTGTAGCACTTTTTAAGCAAGATGCTCCTTTCAGGCACATTATGTCCTAAAAAAACCCCAAAACATAACAGCAGTCTGTGTTGCGCAAAGATGCAAGATGGAAAGCATTATGCTAACCTTAAAATGTAGCCCAGGGGCCTGGTGCATCACAAACTGTTTAGTATTAGCATTATCCAGAAGAGCACTGAAAAAATGCATTGCAGGATATTGAAGAAATCTATATCCGGATATTAAAACTAGTATTCAGTAAACTGGTAGGAGTGACTATGGTCAGGCCACAAGCTTAATGAAGTCTAGGAAATAAAGCACCATGACTAATTTGAAGCACGTTAAAAGAAATCACATACAAACTCCACTAAATCCACCAACTCAGAAGGGATACTTCTGTGCCTTACTTAGGACGGGTGAGAAGTCAGACACGTGATTTACACAACATGCTGTATCGCTCATCACTTCGATTTTCAACAAAAAGTACAGAATGTTCTAGAGGTCTGGGATTTCACATTTAGGAGATTTCTAAGAAGAAGGTTTTATTGCTGGATTGGCAATGGCACGGCCCAAACCTGCAGACTCAGCACACTCGGTGCCTGCCTGACATTGCCTTCCTGCCACACAAAGCAAGATGAGCGTCCAGGTTTTGTGACCCGCCAGCAGAGCCACAGCGTCACCTCAGCAGATGTAGCATGCCATTTGCAACCAGTCAAGAATCAGATCAAAGCAAGTCTTCATGGCATTGAAAGTGCAGGGTCCCAAGCTCCTCACAGGTTGGGGTTTTTTCTGCAGTGTAGCCCTCCCGCCCACATTGAATGGGAAAGAAACCACCTGACTCATTAAATGTCAGCTGCTCGGTTTTGTCAAAGGGCTACAATACACTGGGAAAGTAAAACAAGCCCACGACATCAAAAAACACATAAAATCCCAACCCTATTCAAAACACCCTTCTCATCTTCATCCTTCAGGCAACTCCCATTCAGCACTAACTAAGACTAGAAACTGTCCAGAAAAGGACATTTCCTGAGCTGCTCTGCTCTGGTTTTGCTCCATGTTCCCTGGAAGAGCAACCAAACATGATTCACAGGCACGAGAACGTGTGCAGGTACAACAGCGGGTGACTCACTCAAGGTGGCAGTTGGCGCTTTATCGGCTACAAGGGGTCACACAGCGGTTCTGCACAGACACCATGTGTGATAAATGCCAGCCTGGAAATCTCCCTACAATAAAAGAGATATACTGGAGACTTGAACAGAAGACAGTAAGGGATCATAGTTTATCAGAGTACTTGGAACTACTGCTAATAATTTGTGCCTTGAGTGCTGCAAAATGCCAGAAAGTATGGTGAACTGTGCGAACTCACCAAGATGCGGGTTTGTGAGAGATGCACCGATTCATGTCATTGCTGAACAACGTCAAATCCAAACATCAAATCCACTCCACTGGTGAGTGAGTTGGCTCTACGTTAGGTTTCTTTCTTCACTTGCAAGTTACAGAAACCATTACCCTGACATAATGGTCAGGGTTTTAACAGCATGAATCTTTTGGTCATAACCATGAAGAAAAAAATAATAATAATCTGTAAGCCTCAGTGGCAAACAAAATAAGGTATTTTTTTTCCTTTGACCACTAAATAATTATGCTTACATCATGCTAAAATACAAGTCTAGGTTGTGCTTTCTGCTACTAAAAAAAATTAAAAAAAAAAAAAAAAACCAAGAAAGAGATCAAACTGTCCATGTATATGAAATTATAAATCCAAGCCATATATAACCCAGACCAAACTATGTAAACAGGACATAATAAATGGAGTTTAATACTCTCAGGCAACCACAGTTCTGGAAGACATTTAAAGGAATATGTCAATTTTCCTAGGTACTACATCAGGTTCTTGGCCAGACATTTTTGATTGCACTGTACTAAAAATATAGTCCCGGTTTCAGAAGACAAAAATCTTAGAAACATGACGAAATGCAAAAGGTAATTGCAATGCACCGCTGAGCTATTTTATTACATTATCTAAAATCTTTAAAGAGTAGATTAGCTCACAGAGCAAACATTCTGGTTTCCCTGATGGTTAAGTCCTGGCATTGACACAAGCAGTAGAAACAACGGTTCCCGAAGCCAGGGCAGTGGTGCTAGCGAGCTTCCGCAGCAGGTTTCCTCCGCAGAACGGGCAGCGCTTTCCGCCCAAGAACTACAAGAAGAGCTGCAGCCCCTCTGTAAACACAGAGGGGGAAGACGGCTGGGAGAGGTGTGCGATCGCTTGCCAAGCCCTCCCAAGCAAAACTGAACTAGTTAAACAGTTATCGGCATCGTGTGGGTCTGACTACATATGTAAAAATGGGGGGAGACGATGTGAAAAGCTGCTGAGGGGCTTGGAGGAGCCCACAGAGCTCATTCAACAGCAGTCAAGAACTGCCACCCCCTTATCTTCCTTAATTTAATCCTAACTTCTTATCTTCCCAGAAAAAGAGAGCACAGCGTTAACATGATGATGCCTTAAGAACTAAGGTTGCCCAAAGTCGGAGACATTTAACTCTTAAGAAAAGGTAAAAAGCACAAAACCCAGCAACTGTGGCTATAACAGGAGGGACTCCCTACATGTGCAACAAATAACACACTTCAGCGGATGAGATTTGCACTACACAAATCCCTGTTTACCTAGGAAATCCGTATTTACAGTGGCCGCAGTTTTGTTTTCCTTCTGCTCCCTTTGCCCTCCCACCTGTCACAACCAGCAGCAGCGGGATCACTCCTGCAGACGCGCCAGCATCCACAGCCCTTCTCTTCACCCTCTGCCCGGTTTGTCCAATTCAACAAAAAGCACGGAGACAGGCATTAGTCTGTTTGTTGAGGGGAAGAATAATGATTAAACAAATTCCTGTTTCCTTTGTGCCGTTAGGCTCAAAAATTAGATAACTGCTCCCTTCCTTAAGCACGGGGGAAACCTCCAGGGAAGCCGCATGCAGGTGGATCCAGCATCGCACGGGATGCAGGGAGCAGGAAAACATCTCTCAAGAAAGGAAAACAGAGGAGAAACATCAAGGTCTTTAGTTAAAAGTACAGTGTATCTAGATGTTGCTACCATCTAGCATATGACATTGCGGTTTATTGCTCTATAAAAGCCAGTTTTAATCCTGAAGGCTGTCTCCAAGCAGCAATTTAAATGTAGGGTTTCAAACATGGTATTATAAAGCTGAAGATTAATTTTAGACAAGACTGAACAAATTATATTTTGAACGTATTTTTCTAAAATGTACAGACTGCCATAAAACATAGTCAGAGAAACTACATCCAGAATACGAGGTGTCAACGGTCAAGCGTATCCTCATTAGAGGGTGGCCAAGTGATATTTATTTAAAGTGTTATGCACTATGAATTAAACATTTATTTTGTATCACCCAGTAAAATATCTGAACCTCATTTTGGCAGCTGTGCAAATTCTACCCCAACTGCATTGACTGACTGTACTTCCTTTGACTTTCATACAGGCTCTCTTCTCGTTTTAAGAAAAACCTAAAAATCAAGAATGCCAAAAATGCAAACATTCATGTGTCAACCCACAGCATGCAAAAGGAGCATGAAAGCAGATCATCCCTCAAGACATCATCTTTATTAAGATCACAGATGGAATTACAGTGTGATAATTAAAGTCTCTGGAGACTTGGCGACCTCATCCTGTGAGAGTGGCTCTTCCAAAAGATCTGGGAACACCAACTTTCCACTCCTGGATCAGTGGCTTAAACAAGGACCATATTAAACATAATTTTGGAGACCTGACCATCCCCCTAAGGGAAGAAGGAGCCTCATAGGTTTTGATCAGATCCTCCTGCCCAAGGTGGCTAAAGCCAGAGATGACAGCCTGCAAGAAACTCGTGTCAGCCTGCTGTTAACGTTTACCCAGTCTGAAAAGTGTTGTGGCTTGGTTTTAGCAGGATTGCAAGATTTATTCCATTTCAAATGTTCTCTGGACCATAAAGCAGAGCAGTGCTGCTGTGTGTCACTGTTTCATTGAACCAGCGATAGAAATATGCCACTTTTTCTACCTCAGAACGGGCCTGGAGGGCAGAATTAGCCTCTGCTACCCGAGGGACCGCGATGGCAGATGACAAACTTGTCAATACAACAACTCTAACGAGAAACTGAAATAGGAGCTGTTGACACCTACTGCTCTTGGGCAAAGCCAATTCAAAAGGCACGTTCTGACAGACCAACGTGACTTCAGCGCCTGGCACACAAAAGAATTGTCACCACGTGCCCTGCCCATTGCAGGAGTAACAGGGTGGGTTGTTCTTAAAAAGCGAAGGAACACGAAAGAGAGGGTTGCAAGCAAGACTGCTGGAATTTGCTTCGTTTTCTTTAATTAAATAGGCATTAGCTTAAGAAGAAAAGGCATTTACAAAGGCCAAGCCACAATTTGAACACTAGGCGTAGATGGTTAGTATCTGACAATATGGAAATGGAATTTCATTATTGATGTAAAGGTGAAACAAGATCCAAGAGCTGAAAACAGGGGCACCACACTGGCAAAGTGGCTGAACTTTTCAACAGTCACCAAAATGGAGAAAGTGGGCAAGATAATACACTACTGCCCAACTACTCCAACTACTCAGATTAAAACCCTTTTTTTAGAAAATATATTTTAAAAAAAGTTTCCGGGAGCTGCTGTGCAGCCTGTGTGCACAGAGCATCCTGCCTACTTAGATGTGGTCATCCCCTCTGGACCGGGACCCACAAATTCGCCATTTAGCTCATTACTTTATGCAATTGCCTTTATCTTGCTCAGCTTGTTCCTACCACTCAGTCCTGTGTTAATAAACTTTTATATTGGATATTTTTGAGCTTCAGAAGTTGTCCATCAGGATCAGGGAAGATTTGGTGGTGTTAAATTTATTTGTGCCAGCAAAGGATACTGGTAGAGGAGATCAGGGGGGCATGGGTGCTTTCCTCTGAAAAGTTGCTGAGCATCTCACACAGTCCTTTTTTCTAAGAGCTAATGCTGAAGGTCACTGTTTGTCATCAGAGCTGGTGTCAGGAATAATTCCTACCCCAGGACAGATGGAAGGCAAATCCTTCCCCCAGTGTGTTCTCCTACTTCAATGTGGGATATGCCTCTCTTAGGACCACTTAACCACCTCTCACCCAATCAATCATCTGTCCATGGAGAAGATCAGGAATTAACCTCCCTCTTGTCTCCCCTGAGCAAAACTGGATTAGGCTGAAATTCCTGAGTTAATGAAGAGATACCTGGGTGAAACTTAACAGCCTGTGATGCACTCAAGATCAAATGAGCAAAGTCCAGAGGGAACATGACTTAAGTGCTCTACAAGCTACAACTATAAGTGCAAGCACCACCTGCTTTTCCAATTGCTTGTATTCTGTGCAGAAAAGGAAGATTTAGAGCCGTGGCTGTGGCTGCAAGCGTGGTGGATCCGTCTCAGCCGCAGCACGGATGTGCCGCCCTCCCCGCCGCGGCGGTGCCAGCCACCAGCATCCAGTTTCATAACGAGCAGCGGCCTAACAGCAGCCAGCTCCGGGCACCGCCGTACGCCGCGCCTCGTGGAAAAACCATTGTCAAGCGCCGTGCAAAGCCAGTCAGTTAAACGCTGCCAAGAAGCAGCTGAAAGCAGTCGCAGTCTCCCCATCAACGTGGACGGGCGACTCCCATGAACCTGCAAGGACACAATATTCCCTCCAGACACCGGCAAATCCAATTGCACATTTTATACCGCTTCAGTAATGACATGGATTTGAAGCGATCCAAGCTTCAGCCCCAAAGGATAAGTATTTGAGAGCAGGAACTCCAAGTTAAACTGTGGGCACAAAAAGTGACTTGGGATTAAGCAGCATTTTGCTTTGCTTAGACTGTTACCCTGGGTGGAGCTCAGCAGCTGGTCCAGATATCCCTGCGCAGAACAGCTGGATCCTCTGGGTTTGGTCAGTGCTGGAGACCAAAAAAATCCTCCTTTGATTTTAGAAGAACAGCAGATAGGGAATGCTGACTCGGGATTTTAGCTTTTCCCCCCCCCACATCCCAGTAGCACTAGAAAGGTGCTGTGTTCCCACACACAACGCAAGAGGATAAGGAAGAAAATAATTCGGGCTCTTCCAACAGACATCAGAAGACACTCAGTGAGAAATTGCATCAGTGCAATGCACCAGCCCCCAGCGAACTGTGACTAAAATGCAGCTTGATTTGCGTCCAGAGAGAACCAGCATTCTCTACCATTTTTTTCCCCTCTCACATACAATACCTCAGCTGCTCTGCGATGGCGAGAAGCTCGGCAGACAACGGGATGAACCTCAAAAATAATGAGAAGCAGCAGGTTCAGAATGGGGGGGAGGGAAGAGATGAGAGAAGGAAGCAGATTACAGACTCTGGCCAAGGATCCACTCATTACACAGAAAGGAGATGAAAGGTTTTACTTAAAGCGCCAACGTCAGTTCAATGTATTTATAAGGATTCAAACAAGTCCCACTGGTGCAGAAGAGCCCGAAGGAGCTTTGTATTCGTGTAATTTAATGGCTCTTTGTTCACAGAAGTCAAAAAGCAGCGGTGGATTTCAGCGAGTTCCAGGACTAAAACGGGGACCACCGGAGAGCGCACGGAACTGTGGTGGGGCAGCTGGAATTAAAAGGCTGTTGTAAAAGAAATCCTCTGATACGAGCAATTAATGCTACCCTAATTATGTCTTTTCCCATACTTGCTGCTATTCTTGCTGGCTGCTGACCTGACCAGCCACGAAGGCACTCCTCCCAGGCAAAAATAAGAAACTACAAGCGAAGTGGGGACTTTAAAAATATACTTTTGCCAATTTCTTCTCAACCCAGTGTAATGAATACAAGATATAAAAAAAACATTCTGCACCCTTTTGTTCTGTGATGTATTTTTATTACTGGCAAAACCATTAAGCTTGAGGTTTTCTTATTTTATCTCTGCATTCAGGGTTTCTTTTTTTTGGTAATCAAAATGGCAATGGTTTATTATATGCTTTGAGGTTTCCTGCACACAAGAAGAAAAAAAGGCCACGCTACTATTCCTGTCTCTAATTCATCCCTTTTGCTTGCTCTGCTGTGGGAAAGACTTCAAATCATAACCAGCAATTTCGTCTGCCTCCTAGTTACCAAAAATTACTGCTTCACGCACTGGTGATTCACAGACCAAGAGCGACACACATGCACGCACGTTTGGTACCAGAACATCCATCTGATGCCTGGCAACTGTATCTTTCCTTCACTAAAACAGGAAAGCAAGCCTAAAAAGTCTTCCCGATAAACCAGTGGGAAACCCACAGGCACCTTCAAAGGGGTTTTAGGCTGATTAGTTGGAATAATATTTTCAAGCCAAGAGGATGATAGTGGAGCATTATACATCCTTGAGATACCTTATCTGAAATGTGCCATTCTTTGTTCAACACAGATGTGCCCAAAGGCAAAAAACAAGGGACTTCTATGAGAAATATATCTGCCAGAATACGTGGTTATTTCTAAGAAAGACACAGAAAGGGAGAGAAACCCCTCCAGCATCAGTGTATTTAAGCAAAACCCCAGCTCCAGGCAGCAGGACAGCCCTCAACCTGTCTGGAAGAGGAACCCCGCGGTAAGACACGGTTCAGCATCCCCCCAAACACATTGTGAATTCTTCCTAACACCAAACTGCATCACCCCTTCTTCCACGCAGTATTTGCAGAAGAACACGCTCATTTGCATCCCCAGAACAATAGAGAAATTAACGGAGATGACTGCAATTCATACAGCCCTGTGTCTGCAGCAGTGAAAAGGTCAAACAAATTAAGGCTCTGAATTCTGGGCAGAGATTTCAAGCTGGCTCTCTAACATTTGCAACACAAGGGAATAATTAGAAAACATCCATCAGCTCCATTTCCGTTAGAAAGCCCATTTCTGTTAACATGGTGATGAGCTGTCCTCTGCATAGCTAGATCCGCTGTCAGATTATGGTCAATTATTTCTCCTCAAGTATTTCAACTCACAAAAACACAGACTTTACTTCCTTCAGCTCTCAGATCTCAGATGAGCCGACCACACACAATACCCCTCACAGAAAGAGCCCCAAAAGCCCGCCAAGCTAGCGGACCGGCTGAGCCCCTGCAGAAAACCAGCTCCGAGGGACATCAAGGAGAAGGAAATTGTCCCTGCATTAAAAAAAATCCCTAGGTACTTTACAAAAACACCAAGATTTCCATGCTGAACACACAAAACCTGCAGCACCTCCCTCCTCATAACTGTGAAGCTTTATTCAAACGCTCAGTTCTCTTTTACAAGGAAGCATCCTGCTGAGCCCATAGGGTGTTTTTAGATGGAGGGACAGGAGAAATATGGGACACTGCAGCTTAAAAAGCACATTCTTTATGAGCTGTTCCACGTCAGAGCTTGCACGCCCAGACATTTCACGCCCCGTGGAGCTGGCACAACCTGATTTTTAACAGACCAAACCCACCTGTCCCCCCTGGGAAACAGAAAGCTGCTGAGAAGAGATGTGCTGGTTTGGCACTGCTGTGGGACTCCAGGCTTTCGGATCTCACGGCCAAGAAGGACACTGCCAGTTTCTGGAAATCTGGGTAAGGATCCATAAACACGAGCAATGTCCCCAGCTACACTGCAAGGAAGGCGCTAGGAAAGATTCAATGCAGGAGCCTCAGCAGCGTGAGCAAAAGTAGACAAAATCTCTCACCAGCCACGCTGGCAAGGAAAAAAAACATGAACTGAAGAGATGATTTAATATCAAAGTCTCTACTGCCCCAGGAGAGCTCCATGAGAGAAATCAAGGGGGAAAAGAGAGACAAGAGGAACCCACGTGAATGATTTCCCCACCTTGCAGGCAGTGATGGGACACGTGTGCCTGCTCATTACACGGCTGATCCATCTGTTTTCTGCAGGGTCTCTGTGTCAATCATGAACTTGCACTGAACCAGCAACCCCTGTGATGTCCCTCATTCCCCCAGGTACTGAACTTGCTTTCCAGCTCTGGACAGACACAGATCAGCAGCAGAATCCCACCTGGAGCACTGAGCAGCAGACAGACCCAGATCTCCTTGGATCTGGGATTCCCGAGAACAGGCACTTCCACGCAGCACCATCCCTGTGCTGAAAGCATCACTCTTAAGCCCACTTATTCATTAACTTATTCCCTGACACAGAAAAGCTCAAAATTGATGTCCTTTTTTGTTGTTGTAGCACAGCTGCCAAGGCTAATATTGATATCTGGCCATAATCCTTCCTAACCCCATGGAGGGCTTCGGCAGATCAGCACGTTGCAGCAACAAGGTTTAGGGGTTAATGGGTGCTAAATAAAAAGTACGCCCTCAGAAGTTGTTTTAAAATGTGTTTCTTCTCAAATGTTATGATGACACATCCCACTGTGCCCTTTCCATGCCCTCCAGCCGAGGAAGCAGCTGCAATGCTGCCCTTGGCCCACTTTCCCAGTTTGCATTTATGTCCCCTTTCCCCCATCTTTTAAAATTCATTTCATTTAAAATGTTTATTAAGTCCTGGGTTAGTTGAAGCTTCATTACCCAGAAATGGCACCGTAAGAAGAAAAACCCAGACTTTCTGCCTTTGGAAATAAAAATGTTTTGGCTGCCAAAGAAAAGAAAGAGTTACACCCATGTAAAGCTTTCACTTAGGAAGAATTAATACAGCCAACTGTTTTTGGATGGACTGCCAGCAAACTAGAGTATAAAAAAACAAGAAAAGAAATAAGAAGAGCCCCAAGCCCTGTCCTCCCCCATCAGATTTGCTCCAGTTTTCAGCTTCTGCTGGGTTCCTGTTCCAGAGGGAAATCCTCCGTCACCTCTGTCTAGACTACTCACCTGGTTTTTTTACTGTAAGAAGCAGTGCTGAAAATCTATATATCATAGTACTGCATACTAACACTCATAAATCATTTGATTCAAACAATGAATTAAAGAGGACTGTTTTCTGATATTAATCCATTGCCAAAGTGAAATATCTTAGAGGGATAACATATCTCGCACTGTCAGCAATATCTTGGTTTCTCTTTCAACTGCAAAAGCAATAAAATTACTTAGTCAGAAGAAGTACTTCTTTTTCCCCTTAGTCACTCATAGATAAATTACTCAAAACCAAACATGGCTCCAATAGAAGGCTGGCACTGTGCGCCAAAGCAGGACTAACAGACTGTTGGATTATTTTCAAGAATATACCATTTAACTATATTAAAGACAGGAATGAAACTACATCAGAATTAACTAAAACCACAAGAGTTATACTGCAATTGGTTTAACACTGTCTAGGTATTAGCATTTGCAGCTCTTGCTGCTAACATTAACTTTTGTATAATCAGTTCCGACCATAGGTCGAAACCAAAAGAATAAAATACCTGCTTCCATTTAAGTGCCCAGCACATTTATTGCTTGCTTACTCTCAAGAAGCTGAGATGCAGCTTCCAGGACCATAAGCCTTTTGAATCACACAGGCTAGAATCACACATACAAGCTGTATTTTATACACTTACAATATTTTATATATGTGTCTCTGTAGCATCAACCCTAGTGAAATTCCCTGTTACGCTATTTCCTTGCTGACCATCAATTCCAACATCCCACCCACAAAACACTTCAGAAAAAGCCCCTTTTAAAGAGTTAGAAGTTGCATGTGCAATTCCTAGCATGACTTACTCTCCATACTACAGGATTGCAGCTCGATCCCGAGTGCCTCCCTCGGAGCCACTTCAGCTGCAGATCTGTCCAGTGGGACACGTAATCTTGCATATAATCACTGCTGAACACATAGCCATACTAGCATGGCTAAATTCCCAGCCTGGATAATTAGAGATTTTATTCCTCTATTGTCCAACTGCAGATTTCATTACAGACTCTATGAATGTCTCTCCTTTAACTTCCCTCATAATCATTAGGAATAATTTAGCAATGAAGATGCAGAAGACAGAAATAAGTAGTTAATAAGAAGGGAGTGATGGCTTTTTTTTTTTCCTTTTTAAACAAGTCTAGTGCCAGCATTCATATCCATAAGCTGTATTTCCACGACTGTCCAGCAAAAACATGTGGAAGAGGAAAAGAAAACCTGGAGAAATCAGGCTTTGTTGTGCCCATTGGCTTTAACGCTGAGAAGTGATACTGAGCGTACATCTCATTAGCTTGCTGGAGCCTGCGCTATGGATCTGTTTTGACACCTCTCCTTATGTCGACTCACGGTGCAACAGGGATGCTGTTTTGCCATCTTGATATAAATGACTTGTATCACAACACGGTGCTGGACTGTCCGAGGGGCTGACAGCGGCTGGGCTTCGTGACTCATTTCACACACTTGCTTTCCTGCAGCACGGAGCGTCCCTCGCCTCGGCACTGCGGGGATCTCGCTGCTGCTCTCATCGTTCTGTGCCTTCTGCTGTCCACTCCCTCCCCAGAAAGAGCGCTACAGGATTTTAACATCAACTAGATCAGCAATTCAACCCTTTCTTCTGGACAAAGTAGTGAAATAAAGAGGATTTTCTGTATTGGACATAATTCTCTTCAGCAGCACGAGCTGAAGGAAACACATTAAAATGCATCACTTGCAATTAAAAGTACACTGGTTAGAATATTTCCACTTAAAAATAACAAAATATTTCATCTCTTAAGTATGTTTCCTTTCCTTTCTCTCTGATTTGGAAGTTTCAGGTTGCGAATAATCATTATTCTGAACAACTTGCCCACAGGCACAACCCTGCAACTCCTCACAAACCAGAACATCTCAACTACATTCAAAATTCCCAAGCGCTGCTCTAACTTGCTTATCAAACGTCTGATTAAGAAGGTGGTGGAGACAATGAGTCTATGCACTGGTGGCTCAAGTATCACACACTGTTGCTCAATTTAGTCTATTTTTTTTCTAGTTTACTTCGGAAAAAAAAAGCAAGCAGCTGTTCCAGCAGACAGCTCCCGGATTTCCCTGGATGTGCGTCAGCAGTGTGATGCAGGCTGCTGCTCAATCTGGCGGCCATCCTTCAGACAGAAGGAAGGAAGACCGTGGTCATATCTAAGCTACTGAAAATCTTGGACATAATCCGTAAAGTAAGCCAGACAGACAGCTTTCCGTGCTTGCACTTTCTAAAAATGAATCACAAAGAGCCACGACAGTAGATGGAACGGTTTAAGCCAACCAGTCAAAAATAAAGCCAAAGCAGAGCAGCACTGCCAACGTTGCTCCACTGTGTCATTTTGCATTTGGGAACACCTTATAAGCATTTGCAGAGTCTTAAATTAAGCCATCAGTACCAAACTGGACAGTGTTCAGACATTCACCAAGACCATGAAGAGCTGTGGCAGCCTCTAAGCTTTGCCTTCTTACAGCCACTTTCTCTTTAGTGCCTTTTAATAGTGTATTTTTTCAAGCACAGTTTCACCTTTTAATTAACGCAAGATGTACCAACTGCTCAATAATTCTGCACCCTCTTGCCTCCCCAAAATATTCAGCTTATCAGTTTCATATTGTAAACCCAAGACACAGCCAAGAGGCCAAGACGTGACGGAGCTCAAGCTTCCTATGTGAGGGGATCAGGCTTTTCAGCCACACGATAACACAGCTGAGGCCATGGCACACAGTAGAAATGCTACAGAAGAGATTTATGCGTCCTTGCTGGGAAATCTCAAGAGGAGCAGCATCTGTAGTGGGCCCACTTCTTCCCACAGGGTGTGACAACCTCATGCTGAAGTTAACGAAAATTTGTCATATCCTGTGGTGGAAGAATTCACCCCATGAGCTAAGAGGGGAGTAGTAGCTGTCAGTCTGCGCTGATGAGGTGCAGCTGACCCAGGAGAGAAGCCAGACCCCATATACACCGACATCAGCTGATAAACCCCACATTAAACTGTTTTGCCTCAAGTGATAGTCTGACAGGGCAAAACCACGTGCTTAACAGGCACCTTCTTTACCACACACGTTGCTGGCGTGCTGAGAAATGTGCACGGGTGTTAACCTAAAAACCTGTTAGGTGTTAACCTGCCACACGGAAGAGTTTCTGTCTAGTAGTAGTACAGAGGGTCAAATGAAATCTCACTCACAAGGCAGGAATCTTTGCCAGGACTGCAATGGAGTATCTACGTCGCATGTGAAAACAAGATCTGTTTCGCTTCCTCGCCACCTCCTGCCTAAAAATTCAACCCAGATAACAACATCCTGAAGCTGTCCCCGTTGCAGACAAGCTCAGAGACTGTCCCACTTTAATCCCTCACGTACCAGTTCCTGCCTGACGTTCTTTCAGATCAGGATTAAAACATCCTCCTACCTACACACAGAAGGCTCGTCACAATTTAGATTTCAATAAAATGCAACATTAAACCCACCACAGCCAGAGCCACATTAAATAGGCAATCTGTAGGTGATTTGGCCATGCGGTGACAGCCCAGATGTTCCCTGTCCATGTCCGCCTTCCACCCCCTCATGGCATTAGTCACTCCTAAGACATCAGAACAAAGCCACATTCAGGCTCGCCAGATCAGGTTTTGTTTGCTTCAAGACCACAGTGCTAGACAGCTGCTGCACATTTTACCCTGAAGTTTGAGTGAGCTCTTCACAAGATTCCAGAAGCTGTGATTACGAAGGAGCTCTGAAGGGCTCCAGCTCAACCTTCTGCTTGAAGCGGTGCTACTGGCACAGCTTTGAACCTCCTGAGCTGCACTACGTGGCCGTTGCTCCTTGCACCATCTCGCACGACCAAAGAGTTTGGTTCCATCACCTTCACAACTGCCCTTTCAAGTAGTTGTAGGTGGCTGATGGATGACCCCCACCACAACCCCTGGGGCTTTCCACCAGTACTGACAAAGGTTTTATTTCACTCCACCTGCACAACTTCACACTTTTTCCTCCTAAACCCTACAACCTTTCTGTCAGCCCAGCCTTGAGCAGACTGAAGGTCCTACAAACCCTCCAGACAGGGGATCATACAAATATATTTTTAAGCAAACTAAATCCCCTAGTGGTCTCCTATGCCACCAGATTGAAGTGTTTCTCCTCTGTGACTCACTTTGCCCATTTAAAAAGAGATAAATACACATACCCTGATGCATGCATAAAAAACCCGGGTAACACAGCACTTCCCTGCCTTGAGGGTGAGGGTTATGTTTACTAGTAGGCAGCCAAAAGTAACGTGACAATATTAACACGTGTGCCTTCCCCTGAACCTGTGTTGTTTCCTGCTTAAGACAAACTGTAAAGGTATCACACATATTTAAAGCATAAGGGTTATAAACAGTTCAATTTGGAACATTTTTAGACTATATTTAAATCAGCCTTTATGTAATCGGAGAAAAACAGGGCAGCTTTGGCCATAATGTTTTTCTCCCCTGTAAATAGGCATTTAATCAACAGAAGACAAAACATGGCATTCCTGGAAAACCACTTAAATGCTCAGATTTGGTAAGTTAAGCCCTGGTCTTCCTTACAGCCTTCCTGACCTTTGGATAAGAAAGAAATAGGCACTGGACTTCTTTTGAGAACAGCTGTTCAGCTTAAGGGGGATGTGAAGAGCCACGGTTCCACGTCGCACCCTCTCTGGTTTGGCTGCTGGAGGGCAGGTGCATCTCCCCGGGCAGGGAGCATGAGCTGGATACGTGCCCCAAAGGGATGTGTTTTGACTTAAAGTTCATCCCAGTGCCCTCAGGACATCATGCTGGGTTCACGCACAAACAGCCACGTCTCACTGTGAGTACTTTGTTCTCATTTATGGCCTCCTGGACTGAAAGCTGTTTAAAAATTCTTTTTTTATCCCCCTCTTCTTTTTTTTTTAAAAAAAAAAAAAAAAAAAGATGCTGACGCTGCAAGTGACCACCCAGGTTTTCAAAGCACTGCAAGAGGCCAAAAAGGAAAGTCACCCATCAAGCTGCTTGTTATCCTGACGTGTCTTTACAGGAAAGGCAGTTCCCACAATCAGTCCTATTTACTGCAGGCTGTAATTTTGCCTGGATGTCAGGATGAACTCCTCGGGTACTGCTCTAGTTGCGTATGAATGCTTTCAAGGCAATATTTACCACTAACGAAGACAGGTTTTGGGTCTCCCTCCTGCAAATGTTCAATGTCCATGTGCTGACTATCTGTTTTAATGGACTCACATGATGCTTGTCGGCGAAGAATGTGCAAATACCCACCCTATTGGGGAAAAATTATGTGTATAATGGTACTAAAAGAGTGACAGACCTGTAACTTTTAATGCCTCAGCCTCTGTCTCAAGACCACAAGCCCCAACAACAAGTGCAATTTTACTTGGCACAGACAGGGATGACTGAGCAAGACGACAGATAAAAGGAAGCCAAAAGTTTCAATCTCTTCCGAAAATCTCTGCCATAGTAAGCCAATGACAGGGAGCGTATGGCTCGCAGCCATATTATTTGTTTTAGCTTATTATGCATAGCACAATGCACACAGTAACAAGTGTGTGTCAAGATGTGGCCCGTCAAATGTGTTGAAAACATTTACTGGGCTATTAACAATGAAAAGGTTCCCTGCCCTTGTATTACACAGACAGAGGTTTACCGCATGCAACTCAAAATCTGAATGCGTTGCCCAATTTGCAGCCAACAGCCCCAGGTCTCAAATGTTTTATGAGCAAGCAACTTGGACTCCTTCTCTGGGATACGTGTGAGCAATTTCAATTGGAGTTGCATTCGTACATCCAACGGGCAACTGTCGGCTGCAATAGGATTGCAAAAGGGTTACATTTTCCAGTGGTTTACCAACTGGTAAACTCCAGTCCAAGGGGTATTTAAGAAGCTTCAGTAACTGTAAGAGAATGCAAGAGGCAGGGAGAGACCTCTAAATATCAGCTAATCCCACCACCCTGCTCAAAGGAAGGCAACTAAAGCAGGTTGCTCAGGACCCTGCTGGCAGTTGGGTGTTGACTGTCTCCAAGAATGGAGACTCCAAGGCCTCTCTGGACACCTGGTTCCTATGTCTGACCACCCCTGCAGTAAAAAGTTTTATCTTCCGTTTAAACGTAATTTCCTGTATGCCAGTTTGGGCCCATTGTCCATCATCTAGTCACTCAGCACCAAGAAGAAGAGGATGGTTCCACCTTCCTTAACAACCCACCAGGTATTTATGCACATTGATGAGACAGCCCCAAGCATCCTCTCTCCAGGCTGAACAGCCCCAGCTCTCTCCACCTCTCCCTGTTCACCAGATGCTTCAGTCCTCAGACCTTTCTCCAGGCCTGTCATGTGTCTATGAATCCCCCTGGTCTTTATTCGCACTCACACAGCCAGAAAATCCAAACACAAACAGCTGACTCACCAAGCACACGTGGTAAAGCTTCAAGTGTGCCCAGAACGTCACTCATTGCAGTGAGTTGTTCAAAAAGGCCACCAGTGTAGACACCCGAAAGGTCATTTTCTTCGTATGAGGAAAGTACAAACCTCAGGTCAGATATGGATCAGAATATCAGCCTAACGCTGTAATCAATATAATTAAGTGGACTTTGAATCATTGAAGGAACAGTACATGAGGAAATAACACTGTAAAACAACATGTAATGACGTTAGCACAACAATTACTGTGTTCAGACTTCAAATGAAACAGCAAGGTAACGAAGGTGGGACCAGCCAAATCAAAGCTTGAGACAGAATATTAAAAAAACCTTCAAACAATCTTAAAATTGTCTCACTTCAAATTTGCATTCTCTCTCCCTGAGAAGACAATTACAACCTTTCGATCTCGGCAAGCAAGACAAATTACATTATTGTGATTAAAAATCCAGGTCCTTCTGCGCACCAGTAAGTAGGACACACATATTGTGCTGGTCCGTTACAAAAGTGCTGGAGATCTAGAGAATGGCAGAGCAGCATTTCTCCCCTGAGATTATTTCGGTTTCCGGACACAAAAGAGTTAAAGCCATAAGCTGCTATGACTTAGGAGATGCTCAGCTCCTCCACTCAGAGTGCAGAGCACCATGCTGACCAACACAGCAAATCCAGAAGCAGTTCTCCCAGTGGTGAAATTCAATTGCATATGCCCATTATTTGATTTCTAGCTGCATGCGTAACAAAATTAAAAGGGGAAAGGAGAAATCAAGTAATTTTAACAAAACCTAATTGGGAAGGGAAGCCAAACAAACTACCATCTCTCCCCTTTTCAATAAAAGCTTCTTCTGTCAAAGCCTTAACGTCTTGTAAGTGGATGGCAGCAAATCCATTTAAAGCTTAGACACAGAATTTTATTCTTCTGTGCCCACACAGCAAAAGAGATCATTCTTCCTTTGTCGTGCTGGAAGGATTTGGGCTGAAAATTGGCAAGAAGCAAATTTTAAAGCTGGGTCACTACTTCCCCCTACTTTTTCATCCTAGTAGGGTCTTCAGTAGCAACCTCCAGTTTCAGTCAAAGGAGATTAGGGAGGGGTTCAGAAGCTGCATAGTGACAAAACCAGAAGCGTTATCTGTAATAATTACTAAGAAAGACTTTCATGATGTTCCCATAGGAATTAATCCTATATTAGTATTTAAAGCATGACCGAAGCAAATGCTCTTGAAGAAATGATGGAAGGAAAAGTGCTAGCAGTCTTCCACTGCAATGCATTAATTGTAACTTAAAAAAAGAACAACAATGAAGAAAGGCTGACACCCTTAAGGAAACTGGGCTGTCTCGATGACAGGGTGAGCTCAAAACCAGAACCACTTTCCCTAGATATCTTCTCAAGTGAGTAGCAAGCCCTACCTAGGTTTTTACAAGTCTCCACAACTGTACCCCCTTCTCTACAGCTTTTTGGAAATAAAGCCGGCAACACAGAGCACTCTTAGGTAAACCATATAAATTATGAGGCAATAAGATGTGAAGAGTTGTTCTCAAAATTCTGCCAGGTTTTTCTGAGTAAAGACAAAGTTTGGCACCACACCAAGTCCTAAAAAAGCTGGAAAGTGTCAGACCAAATTTTAAACTGTATCTTGAAAAGATTAGAAATATCAGCCAGCCCCTTCAGATCATTGCTTCACAGCAAGTCTGAACAAGCACCTTCTGAAATGAAGTTGGGTAAACCTCAAACAGCCGCAGAAGCCAGATCTTAAAGGGCCACTGTTTCCTCTGCAGCAGGGAGGACGAAACGCGGCCCCACGTGCGTGCACAAAGAGCTGCACTGCATGGGGCTTCACTCAGCTACTGCCCTTCACTCGCTTCTAAACCAAGAGGCAGCCAAAAGCAGGGAAGAGAGGAATTACATGAACCTGAGTGCTACTTTCAGTAGAACAAAATCCTACCTAAGTGCTGTGGCACAGCAAGTGTGTTGAAAATACGGGTCATGCGAGATGTGCCACCACCAGAAAGGTGGGATCTACAGTAAGTCTCCCTTTAAAACCCATTATTTCAAGAGAACTAACAGATTTCAACACCACTCCATGCAGAAACTACCATCATCAGTCTCCTTTTCCCTGCCAATATTCCTCAGCCTTTTGTGTTGTTTTTTTTTTTTCTTCTAAAAGAAAATGTACACCTAACACTGCATTTCTAAACATTGCACATTGATTCCCTGCTCTACCAGTCTGTTAGAAAGCTGCTTCTACATTCATTCTCAAACCACTTTAAACATTTGGAATACTCCGCATGTCAGGGAAGAGCACAGAGCTCCCAGTCCCTTCACAGAAAGCTCAGAAGTGGAAAAATCCTTTAAGCAGCCATTTAGATATTAAAGAACAGGCCAGAGAGCAGAACATCTTATTCCCTTCGATTCACAACAGAAGGTGAATGTTGTTTTCAAGATGCCAGAGAAAATGCAACCTGGATTCTGGAGTTTGTATGGTGGCTTTGAGATGTGAAAGCAAGGGAAGAAATAGGATTTTTAGATCTTATAGAGCTAAGTGCATTTATATCAGTTACTGTAGTCAATGTGAGTAATCAAATGCTCCAAAACCTCATGTTACACAATACTACAAAGAAGTTTGGGGGAGCACGCTTGGAAAGAACAGGAAGACTAATAGCTAATAAGAGAGCTCTCCAGTTCCAATTTCCTAAAACTGATGTCCTGAGTACTGCTGTGACAGCAAAAATAACAAGCCTCTTTTTTTTTTTCCCTTTCCCTGTTAGCAACAGCTATAAATGTCATCAACAGTACCAGCAGGAAACCTCCACAGAGGGTAGGATGCGAAGAAATAAGATGCTTGCTTGTTTTAGAAACCATTAAATTTGCCATTTCCACTGAACTCCTACAGTAACATCCTCCTGAGAAGTTCAGGGACTCGGAAAATAAAAACAAGCCATCCTCGCAGAAAGAGAAACTGCCTCTGCAGCAGAGGAGTGAGCAGCGACAGTCCTGCCCATCTCCTGAGGACCCTTCCAAGTCTGATGGGATCGTGACTGGCCAGTGCGGGTGGTGGAAGAGGCCAAATTCCTCTGGGTCAAGAGGCTCAGAAACTGAAAACTAAGCTCTCGGTCATCACAAAAAAAAAAAAAAAATCAGCAAGATGATTTCCCAGGAAAGACCTCACAGTCAGAAGGACCCTGCTCTCAAATTCCCATGAAAAAATCTCCCTACTCTGCCCAGATGCCTAAGAGGAAGGAGCACACTTTTCGAAATGTTATTTCTGCCGTCAGACAGATACTCACACCGTTGAATCCAGCCTACTGTCTTTAAATTTTTCTCAGAGAAACTTCTGTGGAGCTGGAAGTCAAGGGGACATGGAAGCTGAACAACAGAAGTGCCCGTGATAGCTTTAAGTGTGCTTGTTAGGGTCTGTGGACTGAACAAATCAACTAAATAACAGAGAAGTACAATTAGAATCTATTCTAACAAATGCATTTTTGAGGTCAAACCTACTGCTGGAAAACAGCAGCATTCAAAAGAGGCCTGTGCAAACAGCACGAAAAAATCTGATGCCCCAGCTTCTTCAAATACACAAACTTTCATATTGGAACTCTCTGCAGTCATGTGGCATTTTTCCCTGACATTGCCATACAGGTCTGAGCCACACAGAACAATTCGGGGTATTTACAGCCAGACTGACTTGAAATGCCTTAGCTCAGGTAGCAGGAGCAGTTTTACTCTGGGAATTGCTCACTACAAACACAACAGCCACGGCCTGTTTGTTTCTCACATCTTCCTACTCAGGCTGCTGCTTTTACACCGCCCTCCAGCCTGCGCTACAGATGTCCCTACAGGAGCTATTAATTGTGAGGCTGCAACTACCCACAGTGAGGGAAGAAATTAGATCTGTCAATGAGTTGCCAAAGATTCAATATAATAAGACAGTAGTGCTACTGAAAAGCAGACCATTGCATGCTTCAAAGACAGATCTTTAGAAATTGTAGGTAGTCAGATCCAGCTGATACATGCCATCATTCAGCAGGAAAAAAAAATAGTTTAAAAAAAGATCTGTCTGATAAACTGCAGATTCTGGTACGCTGTCACTTTGACAAAGATCACTTGTTAATGTAAAAAAAAGCAGTGCAGCAGGAGCAAGAACCAGCTCCTCACAGGGTGTTTAATTCTGCAGCACATTAATGGAACAAACCCACGGCTGCGCTAACCTGTCCACATTCTTCCTTCCCTGCACGTTGTGAATATGACAAAATACATTTTGTTTTAAAGGTCACTATTTGTTATGAGAATGTTAATGACTTCACAATCCTTGAAGCAGCACTTCAAGGCTCACCTGCAGGAAGTCTTTGAGAAACAGTGGTCAAGAATACAATTTCTCAGCTAATACTAAAAACCTAATAGCTGAGAACCTGGACATTTCACAGTACCTATGTGACTGGAAGGAGGGGACACGCTGGCACAGCCCATCTCCCACTGATGACAGAGCAGCCCCAGGCCCGGTGCAGGCTGGAGTCTCACCCCTTGCAACATGCCCACAGTATTTTGGGAGCTATTTTATTGATGTGTCTGTTCTCGAGGGATTATCGAGTCTGCTGGCAGCAAATGCTAATCACAGTACACCACCTTGTAAAGCGGGCGAGGAACTGGTGCTGTGTTACATTAGGAGCCACTGGATAAGACCACGTTTCAGTGCTTCCAAAAGACAGGAACGTGCAGCTAACTAGTGGAAAATGAAGAGTTTGGTGGATAACGGCACTAAAAAAAGCAAAGGTTTCTGCAGAAATGTGTAACAAGAGCTGCAGGTAACACTAGATGATGATGCATCAGAAGCTCCAGTAACCGAAAAGCCCAGCTGCATTAAAAGGGACAAAGGCAAAGCAAACATCTGCTACAGGACTAGCATTGAAATAGACTCTACCGAGACTTCAAAACGAAAGCAGTTTTCAATAACTGAAACTTTAAAGGCCTCTGTATTGTCCATACTACTTCACCACCCACTTAAATAAAGTTGGATAGCATTTCCAAATCCATCTTCATGATTTAAAGGCTGTTCAGATGTGTTATGGAAACCTGCCTAATTCGCCTAGACAGTTTTGACAAATTCAAACCAGAGTGTTTTAATATTCAGTGAGGAAACATTTTTCAGGAGATGTAATGCCTTTTATTGGACCAACAGATACAAACAAGAAGCACAGGGGCTCAGAGGGCAAAGAGACTGACAAGCTTTCGGCATCTAAGTCCTCTTTTCCAGTCTGAAGAAGGGCTGTTGGCCTGAAAACCTTTCTGCTCAGACTAAATAATGTAAAAAAAATTGGAAAACTTGGCTCCTCCTCTAAACCTCGCTTCATTCGTATCCTTAAACTGTCAAGGCTTCAACATCACTTTGTTAAATGATGAATACACCTTTGGACTGTGTATTTGAATACACCAAAAGGTTTGCAAATCCTTTTTTTATACAATGAGAAAACTTAAATCCACATATGGGAAGTGTTTAGTGTCATCTCTCACCAACCTTTGCTTCCTTGTCCTACAACACAATGTTGCCTTGTAGCTTGGCTGGGTTGGGGGAGGCAGCGCTTACAAAACTTGTCACCACACGCATGACGTACTGGAACATGCCGCTACCCCCAAAGAGGATGAAAGAGGGAATGCACAAAAAGTCATTTTGGAGTTGCGTTGGGAGAAACACGACCTCACAAAAACGCACCTCTGGAATTTCCCTGCTGCACCTGGGGACTGCAGCGGGGCAGAGCAGACACCACCCATGTTCTTACTGTAGGAAATGCTGCAGGACCATGAGGGGAGCTTGAGGCAGCGCAGGTCTCACCTGGCTTTCTGTAGGCATTGCACGGCCTTTTAAAGGCAGTTGTTGCCTTATTGCTGGCGACGCTTGAATTGCTGTACTCTTATCACCACCAAGGACTGTTTTAGGAGTTATACTAAGGATTTTGCTAGATACAAGAAGCTCACAAGTATCTTCAAAGGTCACTTGTAGTGGTTGGAAGCTACTGAGGGGCCTGGAGCATAAGTCTGATGAAGAGTGGTTGAGGGAACTGGGGCTGTTCAGCCTTGAGAACAGGAGGCTGGGGGGAGACCTTATTGCTGTGTACAACTGCCTGAAAGGAGGCTGTAGCATGGAGGGTGTTGGTCTCTTCTCCCAATAACAAGTGACGGGACAAAAGGAAATGGCCTCAAGTTGCACCAGGGGAGGTTTAGATTGGATATCAGGAAAAAATTCTTCATGGAAAGGGTTGTCAGGCATTGGAACAGGCTGCCCAGAGCAGTGGTGGAGTCACCATCCCTGGAGGTGTTTCAAAGGCGTTTAGACAAGGTTCTTAGGGACACAGTTTAGTGCTAGAATTAGGTTAGGTTATAGTTGGACTCGATGATCCTGAAGGACTCTTCCAACTGAAATGATTCTATGATATGTCCTGGGAGGGTTTCACATTATGGCCACCACCACCAAAGATGCGCTCTACTAGCAGGAACACAGATACACCTTCCTGGCCAAATACTCCTGGAATTTGGTCACCTTATGCAAGGAAAGCAAATGATCGTACTGCCAGGAGATCCTCTCCAACAATTAGGCATGGTTAGATAGCTCAAGCAGCAAGAAAACAACATCAGCACTGTGATAAATGGCTTCTGTAACTCCTCAGATGAAGGAGCAGAGACCACAGCAAGCTAAGGCTGAGGGATGGAGAAGGAAACCCAGAGCTGTGCCCATCCTTGTGTTTGGTCTCACACCCGTGCTGTTCTCAGAAAAGAGTCTGATCTTCCTGCCAAGCAGCCGCTTCTGCTTCCAAGGCGGGACGCAGAGGCTGCCCAGCGTGACGGGGCGGTCGGGCACCCAGCCTGACTGCGTGCCACACAAACCAGCAAGGACCGCAGTGCTCCAGTCATTGCCAGAAATGAAGGCTGCAGCAGATGTGACTCTAGGAAACATCTCTGAGGTCCCTACCATAACATTCACTTGCACCCTGCAGAAGGACCGGGGCGGTGGAAAACCGTGCCAGGTACAGCTGATCTGCAGTACAGCTGACCACCCTTAAATGCTTGGAGGACAACCACAAATAAAAGAAACTCAAATATTTTGAACACGAGCTTCCCTCAGTCCTCTCTTAAAAAATATGAACCAAAACCAGATCCAAATATGAGGACCTACAGGCTAATCTAGTACCTTAAATGACAGAGGTCCATTTTTATTTTAGTATTTTACCTTTTTTTTTTTTCTGTACCCATTTGTAAAAAAGCCTTAAATAGATGCCTGAGGTCTTCTGGGCTGTTATTAACAGCAGAGCAAAGAGTCTTTGAAACACACACCCTGCAGGGATCTCTGCACACGTATCCAATTACATACATTTCTATTTCCAAAGTTTTTTCCTGATAAGTGTCTGGAATAATCTGAAATTTCTGCAGCATGTAAAACTTCTGGAATTAATTTAAATAAGCATCTCCAGCATTTTAAGAACAATACTTTACAAAGAGGAAAATGAGAAGACAAGGTCCACTGTCCAAAACAGGTTCTAGGCAAGGTTTTGCTGTAAAATTCCTGTATGACTTTTGGGAAAAAGTCCATTCCATAGAACGGAAGTTGGAAATGGAAACTGGACAGGTATAAGAAACTGCTCTCCCATGCACCTAGTAAACCAGACTAAAGACCATATGAGTGGTATTTCGGATCAGGCAGAGCCATCTCTAACCCGTGAAAGAGCAGATTTGAGGAGCAGTCAGAAATGCCCACTGTCAGAAAAGGCCTGTTTTATTGACATTTGGCAGACCTGAGAACACGTGCTGGAGTCAAGAAAAGGGTGAAATAAAAAATAATTTTTAAAAAGGAAAAGAAGAAAGAAAAAGAACATGTCAAAAGATAGTTTATTACCACGGACTCCGAGCCAACTGTACAACAAGGATTTGCAGGAAGCAGACAGCTCTGCCAGACAGCTGTGTGAACTCCACACTCATCACACAACCAGCCTCGGCTCTATAACCACCTCCAGTGTTACCCCAAGAAAGATTTGCTCACAATCTGCAAGCTTGAGAAAATTCTGTTTATAATTTATAGTCTTGGGATGGCCGAAGGCTCTCTCTTACCACAGATGAGAAGCCACCAGGCTTGGGAACAATATTTATACATTTAAAAAAAAAAAAAAAAAAAAGATAAAATAAACACACAAAAAAACCCAATAAAATACCCAACCTCTCTCTGACCTCCAAAATTAACAAAGCAGAATTAAGGTGACACACAGCAGGCAAGTTCAGGCAGAGCTGAGAGCACCGGTAAAAGCTAACAGCTCAGCATCACGGGGCAGCGGTGTCTATAAACCACACATGTACACCTGGAAAGGACAGACAGACAGAGAGGGGCTACACACTGATAATAAGCAGATGAAATCTAATCAAGGAAATGCAGATCCTTCCAGCGTACTTTATCCTTTAACGTGGTGGCCTTGCAGACTGAGTGCTGCTGTTCGCAAACATGGAGTCCGGGTAAAGAACACATGATTTTCCTAAGCTTGACCCTACAGAGACAGAATATCACACATTATTGCCCCAAGCTTTGCATTTCAGCTGTGGCAAAAATTAAGGACAGAGGAAAGGCACCACTTCAGCTGGGTGCACATTCTTAGAGAGTTTTGTAACTGATGGTGTAGCAATCCTACCATTTTTAATCACAGCTGTGGGGAAAGGTAATTTATTTGCCCATTATGGCTTACAACTGGGAAATATTTATGGAACAAGCAGCATGTTAGCATGTCTTTATTTCCAGCAGTTAAATGAAGCTTGTAAGAGTCCTCCCTAATATGGTGGACATTCGTTTCATTGCATGAGACTTTGTGCTCTACTTTAGGATTAAACTGTCATAGGGGGATTTACTGATTTAACTGAATACTTGCTTTCTGAGAGAGAAATTCCAGTTGTCTGCTTCTCAGCTCTATCTAGCCATCAATACAAGCCAATTTCAATTTCAGGTTTCCTGAATGCCTGGATTAAAAGAAAAAGAGGTGGAAATAAGAATCCATTTTTTCCTAGGAAAAAAAAAAAAATCAGCCAAGACAACAACAAAAACATAATAATCAAGCAACATTAAAAAGAAAAAAGCATATAGGCCTTCCTAAAGATGTTGAGGAGTCTCTTCTGCTCAGCCTTTTTTAGTTCCAGCTTCCTCAAACACACGAACTTGTCCGAGGCTGCGGTGCAGAGGGGCTGTTGCAGCCCTGCCTTTTGTCTGCTGTCCAAACTTGTTCGATCCTCTGAGTAGCTGCAGAATGGAAATGAGGTTGAAGCCTTAGCAGCGCAGCCGTCGCTGCCCCAGGCAGATGAACACCCATAAAGCACAGGAAGGTGAGCTCTGTCTCAATAGAGCTCATCAGATCAACAATTACTTTCCATAGTGTCATCATGTTCAAGCATAAACATGCTTATCTTTGTACTTAAAATACAGAAAAGGGAAAGCACTGCTGCAAAAATACCTGTTTCATGTCTGATTCTGTTCCAGGAGCTATTATCCCGAATGGAAAAAAAGGATTAAGGACAACAAGTAACTACACTCTGTCTTTAAAATTCCAGCATTTGGAAAAGTCTATGGGATTGCATGTATTAGTAAAATTTGGGGGATTTTTTGCTATTTACCTTTCCATAAGGCAAAGTAATATTATTTATTTTAAGGGTTGCAAGACAAGGAAAAAGGACAATATTATCAAGTCAATACTATACAACTATGTTCCAACTACAGAAATCATTGTTAACCACAGATTTTTAGGAAACATCTCCTAAGCTGTTGACTTTTCAGAACTGCTTTTCACCAAAGAAGCCTTCAATTTCAATATTCACTTCCATGACACCAATTTAACAGATATGATGACCTACCAAATCCTTCCCATATTCCACGTGAGAAACAGAAAAAAACCCACAACACAAACAGAACAAGCAGTGCACAGTTGGATCAAACACCAGCTTGTCTTCCTCAGAAATGCCTACAGCTTTAAAGCCAAGAAAAGATGATTTGACTGATACCGAAGGTAAAAAAAAAGACTCCACAAAGACACATTCCTTACCTTCCGAAAGAAGGGACATCTAAGTGTCTACAAAATTCTTGGAAAATTAACTACCACAGGAGCGCTCAAACGACGAAAGTCTTTGACTTTGTCAAAAGCCTAATTAAATTTAAGCTGTTGGTTTAAAACGAAATAGTTTGTAGACAAGAGGGTTTCCAAGGGGTGATGGGAAGGAGAAGACGGCTCTTCCCTGGCAGGGCCAAGCAGCCTTCCACACCCACCTTGCCACACAAGCCGGGGTTTTCCGACTAACCACAGGGGTCAAAAACCAGCACTATGGGTTAGGCGCAGTTTAACCAGCCATGTGACTATTCAAAACATGGAAAGGTTTCCTACAGGAGGAGGAAGAAACACAAATCTGGCAAAAACTCCTGAATTCATCACTATTACTGATCACCAATAAAATGAACAACCTAGGCACTTGTTCTTAAACCATTAAACATCCGTAGAAAAAGCAGATGTGCCTTTCCATCTTTCTCACCTGCACACATCTAGCCCTGGGCCAAATTTCTTTAAGAAAGGAAATTAACTCAATTAAATTTAAAAAGCTCTTGGCTTCGCGTTGCATTGTTCAGATGTTCCCTTTCTGCTGCAGTGCCCTTTGGAGTGCTGTAAAGGACAGGGCAGATTTAAGGAGAGGGAACTGGAGAGAAATAAGACAAGGTACTCTGATTAAAAGCAACCCAGACCCATCCATAAATTCAAAGTTCAACTGACAAGATTTAGCACTGCAGCCTGGTCATGGAATTTTTCCACTGGATATTTCATGTTCCCAGGACAGAGAAGGAAGAGGAAAGTGCAAGATCTGTTGGTGAAAACCAGGAGATAGCACACACTCCAACCATTTGGTACCATGGACAATACTGTTTGCAAAACCAACCAAAATTCAGTGAGCAGGCGAGAACTGATGCCACTGACCTGGCATTTCTTAGTATTTCCTAATATAGGAGGGTCCCTTTGGTCTGTAGTCTGCAAGTAATCTCTTCTCTCTGAATAAATGAAAGACACAATCGCCAACATCTCAGAAGCACTTTCGTAAGCTTAAGATTGCTATTACTGGAATACAGACATTCGGATGCCCCTTTCTTTTTCTAATATGAAAAATAATCCTATACCATGAAGCTTCATTAATAACCACCTTAAAATACAAAGCACTAATCTTTATTAAAGTATTTTCACATACCAGCAGGAAGGGCAATACCTGAATCTGCATTAAGCAAAGGGAAACGCTGCAGATATAACCCTCTCTCCCCAGCAATTAAAGAGGCTCTTCATGGAAAAGCTGCCCTTTACAATGTTTGCCCTACTTAGCATTAGCTCTCAATCAGTAAGAGGCAATGCTCCAGAGGGTGGTAGGAATCCAAAGGAAAATATTAACAGGTAGAGAGTAGAGGTTGAAGGTTGTTAAATGAGCTCACAAGATCCTCCAGGCAGCAATAAGAGGAGGAAAATGGGTTGAAGTAAATGGAACGCCACTTAGTGCAAAGGACGGAGATGAAACACTGCAAATGTACTAGAACCAAAAGGAAAACAGCTCACAAGTCACTTGGTTGCAGGGAAAGACTGAAAAGCACCAGAAATTCAAACCTGTAGAGAAACGCGTACATGGGAGAAGATGATCTCAGGATACAGAACAGCGGTACAATTTTGAAAGAGTAACGCTCTTTAAGACACCAACATCACCAACAGCAGCAGTGACACAAACCCATCCAGGGACGGAAAGCTCTGGAGGGAAGAAACCAAAAGGTGACGCCAAGCCAGTAAAAGCCTTCGCTCACGTATCTCATGAAAAAGAGAAGCTCACAAAGCTGGAAAAAAAGGGTCAGAGGAACAGTTAATGTATTTCATCTCATTTTACCCCGTTGACACAGTGAAACCAGATGACACGCATCCCGAGTTCACAGGCCAGCTGGCAAACAATTCGGACAATTCAGCAAGACAAGGGGCGGCACCAGAAAAGGACTTAAGAACATAGACACATAGCAGCCACACTGTGCCGGAATAAGGGCCCACCTGGGGAACATCTTGTCTGACAGCGGGCAGCTGTGAAACCCCCCGGGAAGCATCCAAGCGGCCGGGCAGATCCAGGATGGTCCTTGCCCTCATCCAGCTTTCCAGTTTGCAGCAGACAGCAAAGGCTTTCCTGAGCTGGAGATTGCGTTTGGACCATGATATTTAATAGCCCCTGATAGACCTTCCTGCAAAAGAGGAGCTGTAGGTTTTTTTACATCTTACAGTGTGAGCTCGAAAGCAATTTAATCACCAGCACAGCAAAACGTTATTGCTTTGGGATATATTAATGGTATCCCCACGTTCAGGGCTGGGAAGCTGAAATTGTACATTTACTCCCATACTGCACCTTCCGTAGATGTTCCTGCCAGAAAACTGGCTGCAAAACTAGAGGAGTTAGGGAAAAAGCCAACACAGCAAGAAAGTACCCAAGCATATGGTTCATTAGTTTGAATGGAGCCAAGGTAGGATCTGCTAAAATATTTACAAATATTTGTAAAGCAATAATCTAGATGTGAAGGGACCAGTTAACAGCATAAATAAGGTTCTCATCTCTGATCCGAAGACAAGACACTATGCGGTTATAATGTGAACAGAAAAAGCAGATTTTGCAAGTGATTAATGAAAAAGTCACTGAAAAAGTGGTTTATATGCACAGAAATGTCTGGAACACAGCCCTTATGGGACCAGCAAGGAGAAAGCTTTGAGTTCTCCCCTGAGATTTTAGGGGAGAGAAGAGGTAAAGATTACAGACATCATCTCAAATCTCGTTACTCTTTCCTATTACAAAAACACCCTGCCTCACTCCATTTGGGAAATTTCAGTTTTACTGCCAGATTATTTTTTCCTGTTACTTTTCCCCATCTGTACGTCAAAGCCCATACCAGACGCCCAATGCTTCGGCACGATGGTATTTCAGAAATTTGTGCATAGAATTAATGCATACTTACAATTCCGGCATTTTAGATCTCCATTTACATGTCAATGCGCACAAGATACCTGTTAATTTCCTTAATTGTGCAAGTATCAAACCGGTCAGTTGTACAGAATGACCCCATGAACCACAGCTGTGTTTTCATTTACACCTGCCTTACAACACCTGATACACTTCAAAACCAACAACGCTCAAAACCAATTACATTTATATTGGGGTTGCTCAATTGCTACATAAATAATGGAAAAATGATCAATAGACTGCAGTTCTCAGACTATTAACATTTACTGAAAAAGATGCAAAAATAATTAAAATTGAGTAGAACTAGAAGATTTGTGGTTGGAGCCAGTTTAACCACCAAAAAAGGATTTTCAAAGGATAGAGCCATGTTCAATACAGCACTGATGCCAATCAGGGTTGCCTGTTCTTCAGAAAATACTTCCCGCACTAGAGAAATAAGGTTCCTCGGTCATTATTTGCATGTCTGAATTAACACACGGCAAACAATGCGGAAAAAACAAAAGTATTTATCCAGGGGGTGCAGAAAAGTATTTCTTCAAGTTACAGTCATCTTGGAGACTTAAAGGTTATCTGTGCAATTTGTAAGAAATTTATTAATGTATGGAGTAACTTCAGTGGTTTTATCTGGGAACATTTTTCACATTCATAATTTCTCATTAATTTTCTCCACGTAATTTAGCCTCCAAACATCAAATCTAATATCCTAATACTGCCACGACAGTGCTAATCTCTCCTCCTGCCAATGGACACAGCAGGCAAAACAGGTAACAACCCACAATAAAATTGCTTCTCCTATCTTTACAAACATAAAATTTGCTCCCTAAGTTCCCATTTCTTCCCAAATCACAGTATATGCAAGACATTATTGACATCTCCGGCAGGAGATCTTACATGGTTAATAAAAATCAGACATTTTACAGTTTGACACCCCAGCCTCCTTATTTATAAAGGGCTTTATGCATCTCCAAGGGAGATTCCCAGCTAGATAATGGAAGAGTCATTACTGGAGCCTAGTCCTGCAAAAGCCCAAGACACAGGGCTTTAATGTCCTGCTGGTCTTCTGTACAGAATACTTATTTTGGGTAGTTATGGAAATCGTAATAATGTCTTTGGAGTCCCACAAACTTCAGCTCACTCTAAGATGTGTAGTCTTGCAGGCAGAAACTTTTGCAAAGGGGATTCAATTTATTTTAATAAAATATTTTGCTGAAAAACAACACCCTTTAGACCTTATTATTTTATTGTAGTACTTGAATGTAGTCCCATACAAGATTTCTAAGCCTGATGTAAATCAGCATAGCCTTGCTACCTGATCATGTTACACTCATTTACATCAGAGGAAAATTCAACCCTATGCCAGGTCTTATTTAGAAGTAGCTATTGTAACTCATTTGTATTTCACCTTCAGTATATTTCTTTAAAAAAGAAAAAATCTGAAATGTTATCTGATACAGTGCTTGCTGTTTTGAACTGAGCTCTTTATTATACCAGAATTAATTTCCCATTGTGTACACATTAAAGACAGCTCAATCCAAACTGATTGAGACACGTCTGTAGGAAGTTCAAGAGAAACATTTACAAGTACGAAGTTGTTTGCGCACAAGGAACCAGAGTGCAAAACCAGCCTTTTTGCTGCAGAACAGATGAAGGGCAAAGGCCTCAGTACAGTCCATGAGCACTGGGGCCACAAGAAGTCGATCAGAGTTTTTCCTCCTGCTCCTTCAAGTACCAGCTCTTGGAATTATTCTTAACTCTCCAAACCCATAGAGAGGTTGTGGACCACATTTTTAGTTTGTGAAAAGCAGCACAAGAACCCAAATGCCTCCGGTCACTGGTGTCCCTGTGTGTGTATTTTGTGCTGGTACGTGAATTTTCAGGTGTTCACTCAAAAACCCGCAGGCTCAGAGCCAGTTAGTGCTCTCCGGAGATGAGAAGACTTCGCTCTCTTCTTGGGAGGGAACAGTCTGTTCCTCAAGCAGGCAAAAAGCAGTGAAAGCCAGAAAGAAATCAAAAAAGGTCTTAAGTATGATAAAATACTGAAAGCCTGTTAGCTACTGTGCACCTTGGATTTCAGTGACGTCTTTAGTGCAGCCTCCATGTTTTCAAGTCCCTTCTGTTAACCAGGCATGATTAATTTCCCTTCAGTTTTCCAAGCCTGTTTCTGCTCAGAAGCCAATTTAGCAATTAAATTAATCGTCAAATATTTCTTGCCAGAGAATAAAAACTGAGTTTCACCTCGCCTGGGCAAAACGCAATTCCCAAAGGATTTGAGAAGTTAATGAGCAGAACAGTTACCAAAAAAAAAAGTAAAAACTGGCAAATCAGACAGCCAAGAAAGAGACAGGAAGTGACAGATTTAAGAAAATACCTCTAAAGTAGAGGAAATGAGTCGTCCTTTAAGAAGAAATCATACATATAAAGCACATAAAACAGAGTATTCTTTGTAGACTTGACTGAAGAAGGAAAAAAAGATTTCAAAAAGGCACATCCTGAATAGTATGAAAAGCAAGACAACTTCAGTGGTTAGCCTCATCTAGCTAAGATGGAAATTTGAACAATTTTCAAAGCAGTGGCCAAAACCTGTCTGTAAAAGAGCGAGAAAAAAAAGAAAAAGGAAAAAAAAATGCAACTAAATGCACAGAGAAGCCATGTTAAGCATGGGGAGCACCACTGCACTAGGCTACTCTGTGCACTGCAGGTTAAGTCCTAAGGGTGCTGGTCCTGAATGGATAAAAGAAGTTTTTTTAAAATACAATATGAATAGGCTTGTCCTGGGAGAGATGTGCTGAGAAATGCTCAGATGAAGTTCTCCTCAACTGAGAGGCTTCTTCAGTGAGTTACAAACTGGAGGCCTTGGCTTAGCAAAGGGGCTCGATGCACAGCTGGAAGGGTAATAAAGATGCAGCTTTATCACACACATGACAGGCAGTTGCCAAACTCACAACAGCAAGAATTGCCTTGTTGCATCCACCAAGCTCACAGATACCAGGGAAGGCATTAAAGGCTTTGTTAAGTGACAATGACATTTTAAAAAGGAAGCTCAAGCTAAGTACAGCCTTGTTTATGTCAAGTTAAGTCTTTCTTAAACACTTTCCGTACAAGCTAGTTGCTATAATGCAGGAAATGTCATGTATAAAAGAGCCTTATCTGAGTGCAAACACCTTACAGAGAAAGTTTAACCTCCGAGACTGTGTGTTCATCCCTACAAAAGAACATGCATTGTTCAGACATGTCAGCAAGGTTCTGCTGCAGGGGAAAAGGGAAGAAAATGGAAGAGGGGGGAAAAAAAATATTAAAATATATATATATATATATATAAAATCTTTACTCCATTTTATAACTGCAAAAAGCATTTCTAAGACATTTCTGAATAGCTACAATTTTCTCTTTCGCAATAACTTTATCTCATTAAATATAAATGTACCTGGACCCGATTCTTTTCATTTGAAATTATTCAAGACTTCTTTCACTAGATAGGTAAAATTAGACCAATTAATAAACCTGAAAGCCTTCTGTCACAGGATTTCCCCCAAAAGGGCTTTAAGAGCAAATTTAGCACTGAACTGCTTCAAGCAAGCTCAATGCCTGGTTTTCTCCGGCTATAAAGGCAGCAGCAGTTACACCAAGTAACAAGCCTGCTACTGTAATACATCACCCATCGCAGCCTTACCGGCATGATAAAGTGTTTGCTCATGAGGGGACTGTGTGGCCAGTCCAAACAAAGACCACTTCGTCTTGCATTTCCTAGAAATCTTTTAAATCTTTTTTTTTTTTTTTTAAAGAAAGAGAAATGGCCACAAAAAACCTTTTTTTTTTTTCCTTTTTAAAAAGCAAAGACCTCTTCCCTCACATGACAGAGAGCTGCCTGCCCACCCTTTCAAACAACTGCTCTCTTGCAGCCTATCCTACGTATTTCATTCAGTTATAAACAAAATAATATTATAATCACTTGGGGTTTTATTACTGTTACCTGGAGACACTGCCAGCAGTTTCCTTCAGCAGCTTGCTGAGTGGATGAGATTTGCAGGGAACCTAAGTCAATCAAGCCAGGAAGGTCATCTTTATTGCAGAGAGAGAAATAAAGCCTGGATCAGCCTCTTAGGTTATTCCACCCCTCCGCCCCATCATTTCCCCCTGCTCCTGATGGCTCCTGTTCCTCAGAGCTCCCAAGGAGAACCTGCAGGAGAACCACTGGGAGAGCATCTCCCCACCACTGACTGTGGTGCACCTTCTCCCTTCAAGAAGCAGGGTTGTAAATCTGTATCTCTGTATCATCTCTATACCATCTCTATATCAATCATCTATCACAAGTGCAAATCCCTGATCATTCCAGTACTTTCCCACAAATAGAAGAGAGAAACAAATAGAGTGGTCGATCACCTCTCCAAACTATTATTTTGTTAAATTTGCTCTGGTTTGGGCAAGCAGGGATTTACCCACCAGATGAAGCCCTGAGCAGTGGTAGTTCTGTTTTGAAATGTACAATCCACAGATAAGCATGCCCCCGCGCTCTCTGTACATCCTTATGTTCTAACTCACCTTCAGATCCTACGAATTTCCTGCTTCCACTGACATTAATTACATGGCAATGAGTTTCCCGGGCTGCACAAACAGCAGACCGCTCAGCCTTGACCTTCAAGCAAAGTGCCAGGGGACAGGAAGAAAGGTGTGCTTGGCCACCAACACTTATTTTCCCTTTCACCCTTTCGGGGAGGCCGGTATGACATCTGCTGTACCTCACACCTGGGAGCTTTGCCATCCCAGCCTGGGCAACCAGTACATTTGAGTCCCCACTCTTAAAGACCAAAGGACAACTGCCAAAAGCAACTTAGAGCAAAGGTTCCAACCTTCCCAATACTACCTGCCTCGTTCAGACATCTTCTTACGACCAAAAGCCACAGGATGGCTTATCCCCAACCCCAAAGGGCTGGCCCACCTCCTTTTGTGGCTGATGTTTCCAGTGAGCCCAGGCTCACCCCAGCAGGGCTCCTACACGGGATCCACCCTTGATCCCACGGGAGAACCAAGGGGGCCGCGGCAGCACACATGGGAGGTGACAAGGGGCAGATGAGAGCTAAGTGGGACCCAGAGCAGCCAGCTTAACCAAAAGGGCAGCCAGGAAGCTCTCCTGAAGATGAGAAGTTCTCTCTCTACCAAGCTGGTTGTCTAAATTGAATTCGGTTTAACTTAAAACATCATTTAAAATGTCTGCACCTATTCTTGTGGTGTTCTGGCACTTGCTGTACCTCTCTTAAATCTCTTGGCAAGTGAGCTTTCCAAAGCAAAGGCTGCAGCATGCAGCCCTCTGCTCTTTCTGCACAACACGCAGGCTCCCAGCAGGGACGCAGCAACCCGTATGGGATTACAGACTCCACGTCGCAGCGGGTCAAACACACGAGGAACTCACTCCACACCGTCAGTCTGTCACCTTCAGCCCAGGACCGCTCTCAGGGAATGACAAAAAACCCAAATAGGATCGTACATATAACCACAGCACCACAGGCCAACAGGGATACCGCCCTAACAGGATCCGGCGCCAGCAACTCCTCAGGCAGGATGGGCTCAAATCCACCAGGCAACTGGATCTAAGAAGAACGGACAATCCCATGGTTTGTTTGAAATGTTATAGAAGACACAGGTTGAATGTTAATCAGAAAGAAAAAAGTACTGATCATCAACATATCAATGGGCTCCGTTTAGCTTTCAGTGCTCATTATTGTCTGGTGTGAGATGCAAGACTGAGTCTGTACGGATATTTCCAAGTTTCAAAGTTATAACTGCGGTTTTATTCCCAAAGGCTGATATAGAAAGGACTGCAGCAACTCCACAGAACACTGAAAGATTTAAAAAGAGAAAAAAAACCCAACACAATAGCATCATCCAAGTGACAGCGCTCAGGAACAGGGCCTGCAATATTTTACAGTGATTCTGTTATATTCCAGCACACGCAAGGACGTGAACATTTACTTTAGTTAACCGCAGAGTGCATGAGCATGCAGAGTTACATGAAAAAGGGTGCTTTCCAATACAGTGTGTGGCAATTGAGAAAGACTAACCAGAATATTAAGAGATAGCCATATTTTATTATTATTTACCATCAAGGCACCACAGGAACCGCTGCAGCTCCTTTTTTTCTGCATATAATCATTATATAGACAAAACTGGCAACAACCCCAAACTGGACGTGGCTTTTCTGTCTCACCACACAAAGAGAGGCAGATACAAAGACAACCAGTGACGTTATGTTGGCTACCAAAGAAAACAAAATCCAAGCCACTGTTCTTCACTGCACACTCTCTGTTTGGACAGGAAGAAAACACACTCTAAGAAGTCACTTTCAAACCTCGTTTTTGGATGAAGAGTTGCCTGTTTTGCATGGTAACTAGGCATGAAATTACACCAGCTAGAATGCAGGCTGCTCAGTGTTTTTTTTACGTTGGCTATCAGTCAGGCACATGAGTGCTCCGACTCAGATGTAACTCGGATGCCATGCCAGAACGTGTCCCATCAGCACCACACTTGTCACTTTAGCACAGGATAGTTTTGCAGGTATGCCAAAGCAGCTGAGGCTCAGAGTGCATTGCTTTCTTGGCAGGTGTTCCTCCTTGCCTAGGGGAGACAGACAGAGGGGAGTTCAACATCTAGAAAAAAATAAGATTATTGTAGCCCATCAGATATGATTTCCGGTTTTAATGATTAAAGTTGTGTCACAGCAAGAGCCAGGAGAAAAAGCAGGTTGTTCCTTAGATTGCACGTTGTAATATTCTACTGTTTACTTGCACTTATTTTAGACCAATTTCCTTTCTGACAGCATATCCCAGTTCTTCTCTGTCTTCCTTCACCGTGTGCCCAGCTCTCATACTCTCATTAGAGAAACTCCCTGCAACTAAGGTTAAGCACATTTAAGGTTCACATTGTCCTCACACTCCTTAAGGAGACAGTTTCTTCAGCAGCTGCTTCTCCTCCACTCTCGACACTTCCAACCTCAGCTTTTATCACTGTGCTGACCCTCTGCAAGTGTGAGCACCCCAATTTACACGTGCAGCCAGACTCTCCCTCATGGCGAGAAAGTGGTTCACTTTGAGTAGCAGTTACAAAAGGAACAACATCTGCTCTGTAACTGCTCAGCAGAGCGTTGCACAAGAGCAGTTACTTTAGCCAGCCTGATATTGCAAATGCCAAAGGAATTTGGTTCCTTCATATCTCTACTCACGGGACCTCTGTTTAGAATATTTGAAATTACTTGGAGTCCATCACACTAAGAAGACCCCCTCGGGTTTCAGCCCAGTTTTCTTACTTTCATCACCTTCCACCCTCAGGATGTTTTTTCCCCATTTGCCAGGAAAGAGTCTCACTTGCACCTCTGCACACTTGGCTCCCCCCAGCTTTATTAAGAAATCATCTTCAATGAGTGGTCTGGTTCATAAAGGCTGATGGAGAACCACAGGTTTGTCTCTGCAGGGCTCTTATTCATTAATTCTGTGATGCCCTCTGGGAACTGAAAGAGATTATTTTTGCAATTTCTACCTGTGACTGCACCTCACCAGTGGGGAAGGGACATTTCCCGAACCTGCTCTGGGAAAAGGCCCATTCCGGCAAAAAATGCAGTTCTCCCTCTCCCTCCTGAAAACAAGCCTGCTCTTGCCTCCCCTCACTTCAGCGCTGACGGTGGAATTTTAATTGAAGTGACTGGTGGAAGAGGGGAGGGAAGGTGTGGTTTGGCTGCAGGACACAGAGTCAGGACCTCTTACCCTCTACACCTTGCCCTGACAGCACCTCCTCCCGTGCCCTGGGGATAACCCCATGCCATGTGGTGAGTCAGAGTATGAGAAAGGTTTGCAAAGTGCTTTGATGCTGAAGCACAAAATTCTAGACCTGAGGTAACAGTTCCTTCAATGTACTGGGAAATCAGGTTCCTCCAAGTTTCCCTGTGAGCAAGGTCAAAACCACACTTCTTCTAGCTTGCTTGGGAATGACAGCCAGTCTAAAATTAAATCAAAAAGTAACTTCTCACCCTCTTGTGAAAGAGGCCACAAAAAGCCTAGATGAATCTTCAAAGCCTGAAGAGATCTTCACCAAGACAGAAATACTCCCTGGAGAGGAGAGCAAGTTCAGGCACGTGTTCACAAGCCTGGCGCTGAAGCCAGGGCACGGCAGAGCTGCTGCTCTTGAGGGACTGGGACTTGGTGATGGAACATCCCGCAGAACTGCCCCAAGTCACCTTTTGCCACAGTCACCTACCAGATTTCAGTATTTATCCATGCTAATGGAGCAGAAGAGAACATCAACATCAAAGCAAAAGAGCTTAAAGGGAAACATGGCACATCCTTCTTGTGCTCTTGCTTTCTCCCATGGGACTTCTCATGGTAATTTGACAGAGAGTTGTTTTTCCACCCAAACTCTACTTTGAGTCAAGAGGCCGGCAGTGACAGCGCTATTTGGGAATGGAACGGAAGAGCTGTCAGCTAGCTTTGTGGGGTTAAAGAAAGCCAACCCAAAAAACCCAACACAGGAGCCAGGAGGTGGCAAACCTGAAAGCCAAAGAAGACAAACACCAGGGATTCAAAACTCACCAGGGCTTTGTCAGCATACAGAGCCTCCTCTCTCCTGTCACTGCCTCCCTCCCCTGCATTTCAAAAGATGAGTGTGCACTTCTGGACAGGACTGGTTTCAGCAAAGTCTCTTTGTGAAATGAGAATGAGAACATGTGCAGGAGAAAAAAAAAATATCAGGGGCGCCATGAGGCAATGGGGAAATTAATACAGAGGCTGCAATAAAATTCAAAAACTTTAGAAAGCAATTTTTTCTTTCCAGCTGTCAAGCACCCTGTGAAGGACAAGGGTCCCTCTGCGCTGGTGCACACACTTGTCTTTTAAGCCAAGTCTACCTCCGAAACAGAAATTCAACACACTTTTCCCCAGAAAAGGTTCTATTGTCCTGCAGTCACATTGCCAAATTCAGACATTTAATCCCAAGTGTGAAACAGAAGGATTCCAGTCCCGCTTTTAAAAGGAAAATCTCCAGGCTACCGCTCCATCACATAACTAACACCAGCTTTTTTCAGGCAGGAGACAGCACAGCTCCCTCTCCTCCAAAGGAAAGGGAGGCAACATATAAACAACATATCACTGTACATCCCAGCCTCGGATCCTGCATACCTCCAGGAGTAACCAGCGCTCACAGGCTGAGGCACCTCGGCAGATGTATGGCCAGGCAGCTATAAAAGAGCCTTTGTGCTGGCTGAACAGAAACAAGGCATTTTCTGTAAGGGAGACGGCCTTGACCACCTAGCAGAATAAACGGGGTTACACATTTCACACTTCCTCTGCACCAGGAACCGCAACGGTAGATGGCACAAAGCAGACACTGCAGGCTGGAGAAACGACCTGTTTGCTCTCACGGAGCCACGTCGGGGATCTGGAGGAGCCACATTACAACCAGAAGGAAGATGACACTGCCTTCACCTTCCATCTTCCCTGCTTGCGGTTCCCGTATGAGAACTAAACCACTTGATTTAAATGTGAGCAGATCTGCAGTTCAGCAGACACTTGCCCCTGCAGTAGCATCCGTGCAAAAGATCATCACAAATGCTTCTGACTCACAGTCCAGAGCTCCAAAGGCTTTTCATCCCAACACTTAGGCATTTGGCTCCTATTTTATAGATTTTGAAATATCCTTTTCATCTGCACCCTAGTTTCCAGTTCTGAAATTAGGCTAATTCTTTAAGTCTGCAAGAGTTATGATGTTATTTTTGGCATAGAAAAGATAAGAAACCACGTGGATGGTTTCTCCTCAGTATGAGCACATGCAGCAGGGATGCTGCTACCATCAGCAAACTTCAGGATTTGGTCAAGCATGCTATTCCGTAGGATCAGAGGTGGCTCTCAGTTGGGCCTGGTAAAATGCAGCAACAGGACAAAGTGTCTCTGAAAAGGCTCTCACAGTGACTACAGCACACATCTCAACTCCAAGGAGTCAGAAAGGGGAAAAAAGATTATTGGAAAAAGCCAAAAAAAAATTGCTCTGTCCAAAACCTGGGAAAGTCACAGCTCGCCAACATTCCCAGAGAAGCAAAAGCCCTGATGCTTTATGGAGATTAAATCTGCTGTTGTCTCTCCGTTGTTCGGTTTTGTTTGCTTTGTTGTTGTTTTTTGTTTTGTTTTTTTAAATAAAGTTCCCCTTGGCCAAAGATGTTAGGAAATGTTTTCAACAGGAGAAGGATATAAAACCAAACATGTCAGTTAAGTAATCTGTGTTAAGGTTAAACAAACAGGGTAAGGTGAGGTAAGGGTAAGGTTTCTTGACAAATCATCTGTGATAAGGTTAAACAAATTTCTCTTTTGTCAGGACAGCAAAGGGAAGAAAACTTTTGCTGACCTGGACAACGAATGAGAGATGTACATTCTGGAGTCACTCTAGTTGGACAAGATTGTTTTTAGTGAAACATCTGGTCTGAAGACTATATGAAACCATTAAAATAATCTGGGTCAGGCACTTAACCCACTCTGCACCCATACATTGAGGGGGACTGTAGGAAAAAGACTAATAAAATACTCAGACCTAAGGTAGAGACAGTTCCCCATTAAGTATTTCTGCAGAATTACACATCATATTAATTGCCAACAGCCAGTTACTAAGAACTTAGTCCTCATTACCGACAAAGAACATTGACCTTTTGCAGAGATGTGGAGGAGTGAATTCTCCTGTCCCTTGGGCAAATGTTTTTTATTCCTCTCTAAGTCAGTAACACATATTAAAAGGTATGGTTACAAAGGATTAAGGCAGCTCAGTTAATGCAAACTAGCACTCTCTCCTGCATTCCTCACTAACACGGAGGTGACACGACCAGCCAAAACATGTAGCTTTAATTCAAATAAGGTTTCAAGAAGTTACTGCCAAGTAATTACACCCATTGAAGGCCTGTGAGCAGAGGAACCTTCATTAATACCCTGCTGCTATTCTCAGAACACTTTTCTAATCTGTTGCACCAATCTCAAGCGGCAACCACAAACAAGAGCAGGCAACAAGTTTCCATGAACTGACTTGTGCCTGCCCTTCAGAGAGCACACGGACACAGGGCTGAGCATGGACAGTGGGCAAGGACAAAGCACCCCAATGCGGCCTGCCTGCTCAGAAAGGCTGGGGCAACCCAAAGGTAGATGAGTTTTCCAATAATGTGCTTCTTTCTTTATTTTTCTGATAACATGCTTTGCTTTGCAGCTGGAAGAAGGTGACAGTAGTGCTTCTGGTACTGCAAGCAGCTTTCTGCTACCCTTTTCTGCTTTCTAATGAACTGCTGGCTGAGTTCAAACTACAGGTTCCCATTTATTTCATTGCTAATTCTAGCCTCTGTCCCAGAACCTGTGCTTAATCCTCAAAGAGTACCAGATGCTTCTGAAGACTGCTTCCAAGAACAAAAATACAGCACTCAGCTGGAGCTCCCTAAAGCCATTCAGTAGGAAGGATTAAACCCAAAGACTTGGACGGAGCTCAGATCCAGTGGGCATGACCCTACCTGTGCTCTCCTCATTACACAAGAGCCCAGTGTGCCTTTTCCTAAACCTCCTTCTAAGCTAAAGACTCCAAAGTGCTGGCTCAAGGAGCCTCATCTCACAGCTCTGCTGAACATCTAAGGGCTCCCATCCTGTACCGACACACGCTTTCAGCTATAAACCAGAACAGGCACAAAATGAAGTGGTTTGCTCTACTCCAGTGATGTTCCCAGGACATCAGACCAAGGTACAATGCCTTGGTCTGGACCAAGTATGGACAAATCAAAGAGTCTTAAAAAACACCCTGGGTCCTTAAGAGCAATTTTGGTCACATGCAGGATTTGACCCTTTTACTGAAGTCACTGTTACCACACAAGTGGCAAGTAACTGGCATGAAGTTCAATTGGTTCTCAAGCATCCCACTGATAAAAAAGTCACCTTTACTTTTGCATCATTAGTGTAACAATACTTTAAACTTGCTCAAAACACATCTGAAAGAACCACTGACAACTAACTTGCTTTCACTGAGGACACGAGCAGAAATTCACTTTTATGTAAGAAACTAATCAGAAATAACCAGAACTCAGCTTTGAGTTCTGCAAGGACCCACAAATACACTTTCAACTGAAATACCAGAACTTAAGAAAACAAAACCCATTAGTTCCTCCAGCCCTTCCAATTACATTCCTCACTTCTTTGTGACACTTAAAGGTCATTTCAGTCTAGGCATAGAGGAAGATAATCCCCACCCTTCATGCAATCAGGATTTCTGGCAAGATTTTAAGAGGTCTCCAGCTGATAACCATGAAAGTTCACATCACCAGGAATCCAGATAAGCTTTTAACACAGGAAATTAGTGCTAAAATGTTTTAAGCATTTTAAGGATCAATTTAAAATGGTGCAACAGTCCAGCAAAGTAGAACTCAGTTCGCCGCTCCAAATCAGATGGTTTGAGAACACAAAACAGCAGCGGCAGCTTTTCAGCCAAAGGTGTCTACAGGAAACGAGGTTAGACAAAGCCCAGACAATTAATCCTCTGTGCAGTCAGATTACATACTCAATGCCATCCACGGAGCACCCAGCTGCAGTGCTACCTGCCTGCTGCAGGGACTGGGCGTTCCACGTTGTCATCTTGCACCTTTCCTGTTCATCCATGAACCAACGGTTCTCCCACCATGGCCTAAAAAGCCCAGTTCCTTATTAACTTGTGTTAAGTACACTTACGATGCACAGGAAAGATATGCATTTCTCATTAGTAATTGCTGCTGCAAGCTATTAAAAAAGAAACATGGCAGTTACTTTTTTAGAAAAGTAACAAGTAAATATTACATCAAAACCCACCATATATCCATCCATTTAAAAGACCCAGCCTTTGTTTCTTCTTTGTAATAACTCAATTGTTTTTATTAAAAAATCCAAATATTTCTCAAAACACCATACTCCAACTATAACACAGCTAGCACTTGAAAGTATTTGAGCTGTTTCTACCATCCCTTTGGTGACCTCAGCTAGTTTATATTAAGCCCCTTCCCCACATCAGCATTTCATTTCTACTTCCCACCACCAAACAAGTCTGGCTTTTCTCTCCCATGCTTACAGGCTCTGACACCTCCATGCTGCTGGCGCTTTAAACTGCTCAGAGAACTTGGCCTTAACAGACTGAGGGGAGAAAAGCAAATATCCTCTCCAAATTTACGCAATTAACCCTCCCTCCCAAAAACATCCAGATCACTTTTACGCTCTACATATAGACCAGCTAAAACCTTCTATACTGAGAGTCCCAGCTGAAGACACTTCATGTCCACTTGAGCTGAGAAAGACATTTTTTTTACTGTCTAGTCACATGGTACATTTCACAGAGTTCTGTTTATACAGAGGTAGCCATAAAGTGGTTTATTCTCCCACTCTCTTATACACAGAGATAAGCAAAACCAAAACTTGCCAACTTAAAGTTTGATCAGACATAATTGATAGGTAACTGACTACACGGGTATTACTGGGTTTTATATTGATTTGATCTGGAGTTTAACCATGTCCTTCCAAGGTCTCCAGTCAGGTAGGATTCACATACAAGAGGCAGCATGTAGTTATGACTGCAGCTCAAAGCCATTTCCTCCAAGTACCAACTCTCACAGTTGTAAAGTAAAAATCTACCCTTCAAAAAAGGGATGGCTTTCCCACCCGTTCAAAAGAAAAAAATCTATTAAAAAGGTTCTAGTCTGACTTACCTCCCTCTGACTATCCCCACTGCAGCTCAACAGAACAAACTCAAATCCTCAAGTATCTTCTGAGTGCTTTAATTAAGACACTGGGACGATAAGCTATGTTATTAGAGTTCTTTGTCCTGTCATGCAATGAAGGATTAGCCTTTCCTGACTTGTCCTTAAGATAACAACTAATCCTGTTGCCTTCCTAAACTCAACAAGCTGCACAGATCCTCACTTCTAACTCAACCACTGCACTTTGAGATGACAATAATGGGGTAAAAAGTAATACTTCTGTTTGCTGGATTCATGGCTGAAGCTTCCTTAGAGTCTGCATGACACCAAAGTCCCCATTTCAGCAACCCTCAGCTTAGGCATTAGATCAAATCATCCAGCTAACTAGGGATAGATTAACTGTGTGCTCACAAAAACTGGGTCAGTCTCAACCAGCCTCCACAGCCTGGAAAGGCACGTGTGTGCGCGCACAAATGACACAGCCTCCCTCTCTTACGGCCAGCAGAAAGTTGGTGAGATCCACACAACAGCTCAGAGCTGTTATACATGCAAAGTGGTTCTTGAATTCTACAACTAACAAAAAACCTTCACCAACCAGAGTTCAGAAGTCACTGAGAAATGACTTAGTGGTCTCAAGTCAGCTTTCTCCTTTTGAAATATTTGGTTTTCGGATAGTTAATTATTTTTCCGAAGTGAAGGGGCTAGCTTAGGACTTGGGTGCAGATCTCAGATCTGAGATCTGCCTCCTATTCCAAACCCTCCTAACCCACACCTTGGTTTCACAAACCCAAACTGCAGCTTTGCTCTCTCGTTTGACCTCTCTGCTCTCCTCCTCAGCAAACACTGCTGCTAAAATTAGCCCACAGTGGTCACACCACACTGCCTTCCCCACCATCATCACAGACTCCCCGTCACATCAGTCATGTATTTTGGTCTCACACTGAGCTCCATGCATCACCTACCCTGCCCAGATAATGCTCTTCTCTAGCCCTAACTGTGTGTCCTTGGACAAAATACCATTCCTTGTTACCTGCATGAAGCTCAATCTTCATCCCTCCCCAGAACAGTCACCCACCCACTTCCAGCTTACTCTGAAGCCAAAAAGGCATGTATAAAGTATTTCAAAGATCAAATTTAGTGCGTAAGGAAAGCTAATTTATAATAATCCACCATAAAACACTGGGCATGCTTATATCCTCCCTCTCACACACACATGCAATTTGTATTGTACATTTCTTGAATGAAGAGATGCAATGGGCTGCACACACATGGCAAGATAAGGTATCTGTTGCTGTCAGGGTTTGCCAAGTTCCTATGCTCTGGCATCCAAAAAAAGTACAAGCTAGAAACAGGCTGAATCTCCTTTCTCATTGATGATGGAAGATTCTTTCTGAGAGGATAAAGCAAGGAACTGGAGGTTAGTGGCTAACAGCTGCATCTGTCCCCAGCCTTTCAGTTCTGATCAATCGCTGCAGGACCTTTATCTTTCTTTGGCTTCTGGCTGTCTTACAGAAAATCATAAACTTCAGTTTAGCCCATGAGAGAATCCATTCCAGAAACTGTATGTTCTGGCACTGCCAATGTACTTGGCAGACATAACGTGTGCTATAAGGGCTTTTCTAACTTCAGTGAATTTCAGAGTAGCAATTATCTTCAATTACTCCAGATGAAAGACCACACAAAATGTTAATTCAAATCCCCCTTCACCCAGAAGCCCCTTGTTATCTACAATCACCACTGCCCTACTTTTTCCCTTGCCAACACCCAAAAGGTTGGACCTGCTCTTCTTGGATGTCCACATTTCCTGATGTGATCCTTTCCTTTGTCACAGCTTCTTTTCCATTATACGTGAAAAAAAAAAAAATCCTGTCTCACTTCAGGACATTTAAGAGTACCTGTTGCTGGTTTGGAGGAAAGCACTGCCCCCTCCACACAGACACAACTGCTGCTTCTTACCTACTTTATCCCACTACCTCAATCAAAACAGAAGGAAAAAACAGACAAAACATCTGGGCACTTGCAGCAGCAGCTAGCAGTACCATCAGCTGCTCCACTGGATCCAGCTGCTTCTGTCACGCTGTAGGACACGAAGCAGCATCACCTGAAAGTAATGTTGTGTCAAAAGGGTTTTATTACTAAAGAAATTAATGGGATATGATTCATTACTGCCATAACTTCTAGCAGCTACCAAGAGCTTGTATTAAAATCACCAGCGCTCTTAAGATGGGGATATTAAACACAAATTAGAACAATAGTCTGCAGCAGCTACAAAACAAGGCTGAAACAACACTAAGCTCCAGAGAGACTGCTTCATAATTCAGATGCATTTAAAGGCAACATTAGACTCAAAACAAAAGCTGAGATCAACAATACATTGGGATCGTTTAAATGACAAAGAAGATAGCTTGTCATCAAAGCTGGAACCTGTTCTCAAGCTGAACAGCCAAGACCGTGCACGGCAGAACTAGCACTTCCCTGTGATCCACACACGATGAACTAGAACTACTGGGGGGAGGAAATGAGAGAAGGAAGGAGACTTAAGTATGTAAACTTCTTCTGAGAAAAACACCCAGCAATGTGCCCGAAGTCCTAAACACCAATATTCACTTGAAATGCAGGATCACTTCCTAGCAAGTTCAGTATGAGACTTTTGTACTCTTCAAGAGAAAGGACTGTGCTCTATATTGCTTCATTAACTGTCCAGCTCCCATCCATAAGCTTCAGAGATCGCACAGCTCCATTCTTTTCCCAATTTTTTTTTCTTCCAGTTTGCTGCTCCACCCTATAGATGGCTGAGTTTTACAGCTATTTGTCAAATAGCAGTAACGGTTTAGTTTTGTTTTTACAGCTATGATAATCCGTCCCATAAAGAACTTACATTTTAAGAGGCATGTCTCATCTATGACTCACTCGACCTGTGTCAAGTAAGGCAACGGCTACAAGCCTGGTCACAGGAGCCTGAAATCCACCACGGGCTGCAAACTGCTCTTGAAGCAGCAGCCTGGGTGTGTGAGACAAAGCTCTGCAGAGCCCAGGGAGCTTCGGTTCTCCTCCAGCTTGCACATACTGTTGCCGCTTCTTTTCTGGGGCGAGATGAAGCAGAAAGTCCAAAGAATCATGGTGTCAATTCCTTTACTGTATTTGCTGAAAAGCTCCTGATGGCAGGAAGAGCATGAACAAATCTTTGCAAGCCTTGAAACGGGCAATAACCGGTGCCCACCAATGAAGTCGTCTAAGAGGCACCGCAGAGAGTAGCGAAGTGACAGAAACACAGGAAGAGGGAGGAAAAAAAAGGGTTTTGAGACAGACTGCTGTGAGCAGAAAAAAAACACAGCCAGGCCTGGAGACAGATTTGGGCACACCACCAGAGGCAGAGAAGATGAGCAGCACAGTAAAGACATTGTGGGATCCCAAAATCAGAGAAAGGGAGCAGTGACAGTCATGGAGATGAGTAAAATGACTCTGGGCATAGAGCCCATTGCAAGAACAGCGCAGGAAAAAAACCACTCACGCTGAGGTCCAGCAGGGCTTTCCGTGTCCGAAGCACTAAGAAAGAAAACGAAACAGCTGGGGTGACTGCAAAGACCTGAGCTCCGTGTTTGTGCTGCCACTTGAGAATCTACAGAATAGGAAGTGCAGGAAGCGAAGGAAAAGTGCAAGGTTTGGGTCTTCTGAGGCCAATGCTGTTTTGTTTGCTGAGCCTCGTGCTGTCGCTGCTTCCCTTTTGACGGGAATTGTGAAGAACGTGGTGGATGAGCAGGCACAGATAAAGTTTTTGCTCTGTCAGAAGTTCACTGAAATACACTTTGCAATTCACTCACAGTGGCCTGTTGTTTGATGTTCATGAACGTGCAAGACATGGAAAATGTCGCTTTTAAACCAAGCTTTCCTAGCACAGCTGTTACGACAGCTGTGTTATTTCATACAGCTATTGCTTTATCTTAAATAAAATACCAGGCACATTTAATATAGTTGTCTGGGCAATGAGAGGACCAGATCAAAAAAAAAAAAAAGAAAAGACGACAGGTTTTTTAATTGAAAAGCCTCAATTAAATGAGAGTGGACATATTCCTTGCAGAAGCAGCGTGCTTTCAGCACTGAAACGCTCCCCCCTCTCCAAAGCAGCTGAGCCTTAGCATCTCACACTCACAGGTTAATAAGTAACATCCTTCAGTTTATACACTTCACACAAACCAATTTTAAGTAATTCATGGCATTTGGGAGAATCCAGCACTACAGATCATTTAACACAAGCTGATCAAACAAAACTGATTTTGAGAAAGGCCAAATCTCATTCTGTCAGATAGCATTTCTAAGTCCAGTTGTATGCTGTCGTCAGCTATTTCAAGCCAAAATTTGAACATATTGAATTTAGGAGGTCTTTGCCAGTTTCAGGAGGACTGCTGATCTTCAGTAAGTTATCAAATGCCACACGGAACGCACATTCACACGGTAAGTTATTTCACCTCAGAGAAAAAAATTATGCTGCTAAAAACTGTGGAAAAAGTTACTGACTCTTACAAATGACTAACCACAATGCTGGCAGTACATAAACTAGTTCCAGGTCTGTACACAGGGAACCTGGAAAGCTGCTGCTAGGCCAGAAGGTCTTTATGCACAAAAGATACGAATTAATTACTGCACCTGGAAACCTCCCTCCCTTTCCTCGGAGGCTTTACCAGCGCTGCACTGTGAACTGAAACAAAGCAACAGCTTTTGGGGGCAGAAATTCAGTGTCAAAAGTTTAACACGTCTTTGCCAGTGAAAGAGCGGATCAGCAGCAGTATCTGTCGTTATCTGTAACCATGGCTCGTCTCTCACACACGCAGAATTCCCCCCTTTACCACATCTCATAAAAGGACAAAGCGATAGTTGCGTACAAGTCATAAATGTTTGTGTAAAAAGACAAACTGTTTGCCCTCTCTTCTGCTCTCAACTTCTCCCTCATTTCAAGGACAAACCCACCAGCGTTTTCCCTGGCACAGGAGGAGGAACTGCAGCTCCAGCCTAGCAGGTGTTTTCAATCAGACAGTCTGGAAACACCCAGGACTTGTTTCAAAGCACCCAGTACACCCGAGCAGAAGCCCCTTCACCCCTGGGAGGAGCCATCAGCCCCCCAGCAGGAACAGCAGCAGGAAACTCTGCCACAAACAGGCTGGGGATGCTCATTTTTTTTCCCCCAAGATGCGAAATTTCACAGCCACACCAGTGTGGGCAGACCCCAAGTTTCCGTGTAAGAGCAGTGGCTTTTCTCTGCTGACGTCAAGGACCTGCTGAGCAGGCGTCTGCAGGATGGACCTGGGCTGTGGGCAGACTGGGAGGCAGCTCAGCACGCAGGGTGACAGTGCCAGCCACCATGAGATATCTCTGCCATGGCTGTAGGTTGGGGAAAAAACTGTCACTGTCAGGGCAAACATCTGTCAGCTTTGCACATTTCAACTGCAGTAAGTCGCAGAGGAATTGTATCATCTATTTTCCACGCCAACACCATGACATACCCAGCTAAAGAAGATAAAAGAGGCTTAGACAGTCAAGACTGCAGGGACCCATGGCCATTTTGATTTAAGGCTATTCCTTTCTTGTCTAAATAAAAATATCTCTTATGAATGATGAATGTTCTTCCCCTCGCCCCAATGTGCCTAATGTCAGGGTCCATTTCTCTTCTTACTGTTGCACTTCTGTATTTGTGTAGGTCTATCCCAGGGTGACACTTACAGGAATCAAAGAGTGTAGAAATGGTACAGTTGGATGGTCGAGTTGCGCAGGGAGTTGAGCTCTGGAGGAATCGCTGCACAGGCACACGATAGCAACGCCCTGCTGCCAGCCTCTCCCACCCTCTCCTGAACTCCCCTAAAACACACATCTTATCCTCCATGCCCCCATCCTTACCTCGTAGGACCATACACACTGCACTCCCGCAAACCTCCGTACGCATCTTCCCACTTCCACGTCCTCGTGGGTGGTGTACATCTCTCGCAGGCACTCGCCAATGTGGGGCACCATTCTTCGCAGGACTTCCCGGCTCATGATCACTCCTGGTCCCCCCATGCAGAAGTTCTCACCCGGTTCCAGCGCCAGCTTTCCCATCTCCTCTGTGGTGCCAAGGCCAGTTTGCCCGAGAAAGAGGGGCTCACTGCTGTTCAAACTCCTGAGGAAGTTCTCTAGCTTGTCCCCTTTGATGTAAACGTCATCATCAGCTCTCATAAACCATTCGTATTTGTCCAAGTAGTGGTCATGCATGTATTTGAGCATCATGAAAGATTTCTTCTGGGGTGGGTAGGAGTCATCTACACCTGGAAGCGGCACGATGGGGATGGGAATAGAGGTGTCTGAACCCTCGCTGGAGAAGAATTCAACCTTGCCAGGAATGCTTTTGGACCATGTTCTAGATTGAAAAAGACAATAAGGACTAATTAAGTATGCAAACCAAGGCAGGGAGAGTGCTACCAGAGACCACCCAAAGGAACTACACCTAATCTGCTTCACAAATTTTCTCTTTATATGCCTTGAAGGATTTTTTTTTCCATGCAACTAAGAAATGCAGATAGCACACAGAGCAATTGGTCTAACCCACAAAAAATTCTGACGTGACAAGCAGCTGAATATCATTTTTGCAGCTCTGACAGAAAAATAATTCAATAGTAGTAGTTCACTAGTGGCAGGCAGGCTTTCTTAGGCACATTTAGTATTGGTGTAACAGCTATGGGTCACAAGATACAGAGAGAAACCAAAAGAGGCCAAGATGGGCAAACAATTCACATACAACTGGATTTAATGATTCCAAAGCAAGTAATTCAGCATCATATCCACCTCCCAACTCCCCCAAAAGCTCA